>NC_139243.1:27367312-27967312 GCF_977018435.1 Lepisma saccharinum | reverse complement strand
ACTCCGAAAACTATGGATTCGACACTAATGTAGGTCATTTTTCACCCCCCTCCATGCCGATAGGTGATGAACTTGGAGTTGAACAGCATTTACATAGTAAAGTCGCACCTTCTGTGTAGGCAAGCAAATTCGCTCTGCTGTGCAGAAGGAAGAATAACTCGTAGGATGTGACACACGAAAAATGCAACAGAATACTATTTTATGTCCTCTTCCCACCCCCACCCCTAGAGGTGCCAGGGGTGTCTTGTTCCCACAGTATTTCTTTACAGGTTGTAAGTAATATGTGTACCAAGTTTGGTTGGAATCGCTCCAGCTGTTCGAGAGTTATGCCGGAACAAACATACACACTCACATACAACCATTTTTTATATACGTGTATATAGATAAGGTACATTTCTTTGATTTTTGTATAGAATTTTTCTTTTCATTTCTTCTGTACATCTTTCAAGAACCATTTTCATGTGCGTATTATAATACAAGGTCAGTCAAAATTATATCAACCATAGTCTATCGAAAGTTTTCAGAACAATTTGCAGGACGAAATCCACTACGCTGTTAAACGATTTATCGTGTACACGAAAAACTTGTAAAAACTGGATCGCTGGTCGTGATTTTCAAGGAAACTATTTATTCAAAGTAAACTTTCTTGCAGAAAAACGTACATCATGGGTGATAGATCAATACTAGAGGAGAAAAGAGTTGTCGCAAGATTGATGGAAATGTGATTTTCTCAACCACAGTTTTCCTGCCCAATGGATTGGTCGTGTTGGACCATTGCGGTGGTCTGCACACTCCTCTGATTTGTAATCCTTATGGGGTATGGTGAACGAGTGTGTCTTTAGAACGAACGTTTTGATATCGATGACCTCACAGAGAGGATCAGGATTATGGTATCATATATCCCCACCGATTTCTGCGTCAGCGCTTTTAATTCTACTGTTGCACGCTTGTTTATGTGTGTTGATCACAAGGATAACAGGTTGATGTATGTTTTGTGAATTCGTGATTTGTTCTATTTGTTGTTAACATAATTTTGACTAACCCTGTATAAGTGGCAACGCCGCATCAGAATTTGTCCGGAAATGTAACGCTTTGCTACATTTCAGAATACTTACACTTGTCAGTGGTGAAGTGTAACACTCCCCTTTCATACCAGCACTGTTCTTCTACATTCTCTATTGTTGATTTCATCATGGAAAATGCCTTCTCGTTCTTTGATGCTACCAGTTTAAGCACACAGCGCCTCTAGTGGCAGTTATCTTGACATGCACATGCAGCAAACAAATTGAAACTATTCTTCTTAACGTTCTTCTGTGATTTGCCGATTGCCATTAAAATATCTTTGCAAGGGGCTTTTCTTGCACTGCCCTGTAAGAATAACATTGTAAAGAAACTGTTTGTGGATATCTTCATTTTCCTTTATATACAGATCGCCCACTGAAGAAGAAGTTGTTGGTCTGGGTTTAGGATGATCAAACAAGTGCCAGAATTTGAGAAGGACAATAACATGTATCTAATTATGAGTAAAAATGTTCATAAGATTTCGGATTACTAAATTGCAGACAATCGTAATTTACCTGCAATTGTATGGAAATATTACCAAATTGCAAATCGTATAATTCATGTTGTTTTATCTATAACATGAAGCTCTAATACATTTTGGAATTTTGAAAACTGTGGATGTAGATTGTGGAATGGGCGCAGGAGAAAAGCAAACATGCTTAGCGTTTAGTTTGGCTCGATCTTACGGCGTCAAGTTACCCTGGGTAACTTGTAGCTCCGTTGTGGACATATACTGCTTTTCCGGATTCTCTGGAGTAGCGACGCGCAGAGGGGAAAGCTTTTGGGCGGGGCCAGACTGGGTGGGGAAGGGTGCGGGATGAAAGCAACGAAGTACTGCGTGGTGTAACGGCCGTAAAGCAAAACGCTTTCTGCTGCCAATATCTTCTTTCATTCTTAACAATGGCCAGTGTATTGCTTTACACAAATAACAAATAATATTGCACGTTTATTTGTCTTTTGATGCTACGAAGAACAGAAAAAAATTAAAACAAATGTAAACCTACATTTTCAAAAAACATGCAAATAACCACAAACTATGAAACATCATGTATCGAAATGTGTTTTAAACAAGTCTGAAAAACATGTTTCAAACACTTTGTTTTAAACATTTGTAAAAAAAAACAAAGCCATGTGTTTTAAACTTTTCAAACAAGTTGTTCTCGAACACATTCAACACTATGCAGAGTTCCCATAGACTTGCGAGCTGACATGTTTACTACGGAACTACTGGACCGCGAATGAGCCCCCTCCCGTGGATGCCCCTCCCCTCCACGAGTTCATTGGACGAGGCGCACACCTTTCAACATGCGCACAGAACGCGTTCGCGTTTTCTTACTCCAGAGAATCCGGGAAAGGAACTTAGCGGTTGAGACTTCTTCGAGATACGGACGTAAGGATGAAGCGACTTGCAGTCCGAGGTGGCAACCAGCTGGAAAGATGGCGTTTTGTTCGGGGTTCACTAGCGACAAGAGGAACGTCTTTCTCGCTGGTGCTGGTAAGCAACCAAAGATGCTAGGAGGGAACTGTTCTCGTGCAACATCCAAATTTGAATTTTAACGGTTTTAAGGTTATCACTATCCTTATAATTTAAGCATATAATCTAGACAAGTGTACTTTCGACATGGCCAAAGGCCACGTCTTGTACGCTCGCATGCGTGACCTTCGGCCACGTTGTGGACGCAATCACGTTATACGTAGATGTTGGTTTCCTTAATGATCTTAATAACTGAATATATCTGCATGTTCTATTGGATGAAGGGGAACAAGTGTATAAATTTGCTAATTTGAAAAGTTTAGAAAATAATTTTATGTGTATACTCTAATATTGTACAAATATTTAACACATTATTGTCTATTTTCATAATAATAAACTGGGTAAATATTGTCTGTTTCACAAAGTAGTTAGATATTTCATATAAACGAATTGAATAGCAACACTATGTTGGAAAAGCAGTATTTACGCCTTTTGTCATTTTCACATTTTTAAACGTAAATTAAAATGTCATTTCGTGCGTTCGCTGGCATGGTTCGCTTATTTGGAAAGTTTTGAACGTAACTTTGTGTGTGTACGGGCTCTAATACAGTATACAAAATATACAAAATTGTCTATTTTCTTAACAATGAAGTGAGTAAGCAATAACCGTTTCAAGATAGTTAGTTAGATTGCCCTTTTCATTTCCTTCTTCTTGTATTCCTCGCTTCCTATCGAGTTTTCTTGGCTTCTTAAATTTAAATTCACTAACCTTTTCTCCATCTCTTCAAATTTCTTCTCATTCTTATCCGTCTTATGGCTTATCCTTATCCATTGTAATTTATTTTGTTCTCTTTTTTGTCTATTTTATTTTCAATAATTAAAAATTTCTTATCGCTCCTTTCCAATTCCTCCCTAACTGCTTGAACGTCTTGCATTCTCGTTTCTCTAAATTTCAAAGTTTCCTCTACTATTCTTTTGTTTGTTATAATCTTCATTTCTTCTATCTTGATTTATGTTTCATCTATTCTTGAGATGTTGATTTCTATCTGAACCTTATTTTCTATCACTTTCTTTTCCATACTTGTGTATTTCTGTTATCACTCTTGCACCCTTCCTTCAAAAGTTTTTCTATTTTGTTCACAAATTTCCACCATCGAATCTATCTTTTCTCTCATCTCTATGTTGTTACCTTTCAACTTTATCATCATCTCTTCCTTCATTTCTCTGTTATTTTCTTTCATCTCTTCTTTCATTTCCATCATCATTTTTCGCAACATCTCGATCATGTTGTTTTCTTCTTTCTTTCCTTCTTTTTCCTTTGATTTCACCTTTCTACATTCCTTACATTCATATCCTTCTCCTCTTTCACATTTTGTTGCATATTTCTCCTTTCTGATTCCTTCACATGACCAGTGTTTCATTCCTTCACATATTTTACACTGGATTATCTCTTCCTCGTTTGCATCTTCTTGACAACAAGTACACTTTTTGGTTGCCATCTCGGACCACTACTTGGTCAATGTGCTCTCGCTTGCGCCAAAGATTCGCCGAGCGGAATGTAGAAATGTCAAAATTCTTCTTATTAGAAAGTTCTCAAGAGATGGTGCTGTGTGTATTATTTATCTCGACTGACAAAGTAGCAAGCTCTCTCGCTAGTGTGTGTGTTTCCGTATATCCTACAATGAGAAGATAATTTTAGAAGGTATTCAAAAGCCATGGCAACCTCAAGTAACCTCAAGTATTGAGCACAAGTTAAATAATTCCAGCATCTTGTAAACATGACGTATCTGTAAGTGCTTTTATTATTTTAGGCGTCTGTTAAGTGCTTCAATGAGTCATGTTGATCTGTATCGAAAACGTTGATAGAAACCTTTAACGAGTTGCAGGTGCAATTTATCCTTCGCCTACGTCCCTTAAATGAACATAATTAAATATTTGCTGTGTGTCGTTTGCTAACGTCTCCATCAGAAAAGGAAAACATGCAAAGAATATCGACTTCACATTAGGCGTTCTTCTATTTCTCGCCTTCTCTCATCGGTGATGGACGGAAGCAAGGATCTTAACTGCATATTGAACACCCATTAAGCAGGTTAGTCCGATTCGAAGGTTAACACTTGCTCACTTAGTTACTGCAGCCTTCTAAACTTGTCAAAACTGTTTCCTCAAGGGTCCTAGGTTCGAATCCCGGACTGGGCACGTGTGTCCTCAGCTCGTGAGGACCAGTGCCTACCTAACGCCTGCCGGCCTTGCTCAACCAGGGTGGGAGATCATCCATTCAGTTGTGGAGTGACGTGTCGAAAGTACAACGAACCCCCAGTCTTTGTAGGTTTCCGTGACTAGGTTATACCCTGTATCAGCTAACTGTAGACCAGGTGAACGAGAACAAGTCTCTGCGCAAGTAGTGAGGCGAGACTGTTCCACCAATGAACAGTGGGAGGAACGGGATTGCGTAATGGGCGATTGGAGATACCCGCTTTCCCTGCTTCGCTCTGTCAGCGTTGTAAAATTTTGAAAACGATAATACCAAACGCACATGGCAAATAGATCGTATTTTTGTCTCCAGGTCCATATGCTTGGTTTAAGAATTTCTTAGGGAAATATAAGCCGTACATTTAGCGTACGGGCTAAGGTCTTGACCGTACGTCCGTACATGCCATGACATCTCCGTACATGTACGGTGAGGACCGTACGGTTGGCAACGCTGCGCTTTCACCACTCAATTTTCCTCCTCCTTCTCTGCCGCTATGCGCGGCCTTGCTCTACAGTTAGCTGGGACAGGAGTTACGTTATTCACTTTTATATTGTCAATTTCCTCAAGATGGTAGGTGACCACCGGACGAAGGACGAAATCTAGGGAGAAACATTGTTACGCTTCCCCCAGGAGACTCAAACCTTCACACACCAGAGCCCAAAGTTTGGCCTTAGACCACATGGCAACGGTGCGGCACTCTTTGTGGGTGTCACTTGATTAATTTCATCATCCTGATCTTCGTAATTATCCAAAAGTGGCAGAAAAGCGACGCTAAATAAAATAATCCAATATTCTTTGTTTTCACATTCTTGAACTTGTTCATAGAGATATTTCAACAACACCCTGATCTTCAGCTGTCAACTGTAGAAACTCTTGTATTACTTTCCATCTATCACCCATGCATCTACCCGCACAACCTATTAATAGCAATATGCTCTACCAATGACTGGGGATTTGAACTAAAACCTGAACTCCATAAAATTGTACGAGAGAGAGAGATGTGCATATCTAGGCACATTAATAATGTATTTTGCTTTATTTAATTACACATTATGCTATTCACTGATTCGACATTACACTTTTTGATTCTGTACTCTGTTTGCCCAGTGAAGCATTTCCAAATGATTATGACCATGTTAAGATAAGGTGTGTAGTTCATGTAAATTCCGCCATTGTATGAGGGCAGCACTGCCAAGCGACAACAGCTCCACGGGGTTGTCGGGTGTTTCACGTCGGACACTTGCTGTACAGACTTTGAGCGGTGCACGATGTTTGGTGTACAATCCGTGTTTCGAAACGGGCTGATGGTTGGTAAAGCTGTAGTATTCTTGTACTATGTTTTATTTTATTTCCTTTTCTGAAATAACTCTGTTGCTCAGCATATGGGCTTTCTGTGCAGTGTGGTGATATGATGATAACTTCAATGTTCTTACTGTTTGCCCATATTTTCATAGCCACTGCATTTTAAATTGTTGCTTACACACAGAATAATTTGTCAACTAACACAAATATGTTGACTGACGTAACGGATTGAAGTGTATATACTGATCACGTTTTGACACTAGGTGTAGAGCAGGTGTATCCTTGTGCAAGGATATTTGAAGGAAATGACGTTCAACCAAGAAGACGAACAGAAGAGTCAACAAATGCTTGTTTGCTGCTTTATACGTTCGTTTGTTAGCACGCAACACGTGATCATACACCACACGCTGCACCGCTCCAAAACGTACTGCAAACCACACCAAATATACAAGTTGACACCAAACCAACGAAGTACAGCTCACCGCTCAGGAGATGATCTACGACGGAAGTGGAGTGACGTACCGACAGGCGACTTCACTATTAGGATTGGGGGAGTGCAATCTCAGTGAGAAACACACGTGGGCTCGCTGTAACCGGTGCAGCGACGCAAGTCGTTTAATGTTACCAGACGTCCATTTTTTCCCGGACAAAACTTCTTTTTCGGGTTCTAAAATTGGTCCGGGTGGGTTTTTAAGAAAATTTGGAAATATCCTCCTTTCTAGGATAAAGACAACTGCTTAACTTCAAGATTAGTAACAAAATGCTATTTGCAAAATTGTTAATATTGTTTCTGTTTTCAATTTCAAAGTAAAGAAATACAACACTCTCAGTTGCAAGCGCGAAGACAAGAAATTTTCCTTCCAACAAAGAATAATTGTTGAAGTCTTTTCTGTTGTCGCCGCTTGCAGTGCGAGGCGTTGATTTGAAAACATTTGCAAAATCTTACGCGGCTCGTGGTGAGCAGCAAGTTTCTAACGATAGGCAAGAATATGCGATACGCCGCGGCTTACTTTGATTTGAGTTTCATGACAGAATTCAGAAATAAACAGTAAATTTTAATTGCTGTACTCTTAGTTGTTACATGGTAGTGGAGAAGTGAAGTTCTGTCGATCAGCGATCTGAACCATTCCGAAACGCAAATGTGTTTTTAGTGACGACTTACAAAAACGGTTTCCTGACTTTAGGCCTGGAAGAAACAACTCCTAGGCAAAATGTCAATTTATGTTATTCTTTTAAAGTAAGAGACCAAGTTTCACAACCGAATAATATTACGGGCTTAGTGAATAAATATTAGAATATTCAGACATTTGCCTATAATGAGGCCTGTTATTAGTTATACGGAAATGGTGTAAAATTGCTTTACACCAGTAAACAGAAAACGTGTGTTTGAAGTGCTGCATCTTCGTCGAAAGTTAATATTTTGCAATGTAAAAATGTCCTCATTTTTAAAGTTTGTTATCTGGTAACCTTAAAGTCGTTGCCGTATATAATATTTTAAATTCTTTGAAATAAAGTCTAGATAATACACAGGATAAGCAACACACAAGTATTCTGGACACTGAAAAAATATTCAAAATTTTATTTTTCCTTAATAATAAAATGAGTAAGCAATAACCGTTTCAAGATCGTTAGTTAGATTTTTTGTATAAACGAATTCAATAGCGACAATAAATTTGAAAAGCAATATTTACGTCTTTTGTTATTTTCACATTTGTAAACGTAATTGAAAAATAATTGTTTTCCGTCATTCCCCTCAAATTCCTACCTCTCCTTTGTAATAAATTCTGATGCTCATGTTTTGACAATCGAAAAGTCTAGCAGAAAGTCCCTTTACACCCGAACTAAATGCGCGTAACAATGTAAGATGGTAAGATATTTAAGATTTTACCTCCCATCCTGATCATTTAGGGAGAATAAAGTCTGTGCGTTGACCAGTTCATTGTCGCGCCTTTCCGTGTTTGGTGAACAACAATGGCAGATAGCAGTGACTTCACTTTGGAGGACCGCTTAGTGACAAGTGTGTGGGTCCATGAACGGAAGCATAACAACGAAAATATGCCGCAGGTGATGGATAGGTTTCATGAACGGTTCGGTAAGAAGCCACCAAGTCGTCAGACTTTGATCACGTGGGAGTAGAAAGCTTTTCGCCTGGTAAGTGTTTTGGATGGTTACTTATCTGGAGCTGTTGAATGACTGGCTTCTTCCACAGCTGCAGAATCTCGGCATCAACAACACGGTTGTTTACCAACACGATGGAGCCCCCGCCCACTTCGCACTTGCTGTTCGTGAACGCCTTAACGAACTGTTCCCTGGCCGGTGGATAGGACGTGGGTCCCCAAATTCACCAGCCCCTTATCCTTGGCCGCCTCGAAGTCCGGACCTTACGACACCAGACAATGCCCTGTGGGGTATCATCAAATCACACGTCAGGAAGAAGCGGTGCGTGGACAATGATGCTCTGCGGGCAAGTGTGCTTGAAGCCTTCCAGCTTGTGACGCTGCAGCTGCTAAAGAGGATGAGTAGGAGGACATGGAGGTGTATCAAGCTGTGCAGGGATCATGGAGGTGCACATACGGATGTTTTGGACAACTAACTGTAAATATTATTAATGTAGGGAGGAAATACGTGGAGGTGTAAAGGGACTTTCTGGCCACCTAGTTTTCGGGGTGAAAATAATATTTCTAAGTTCCCTAGCAACGTCCATTTCCATGCACAACAACAAGCATGGCAAGCTCTAAATAACACTAGGGAACATGATTTTTGCCCCCGTGAAAGTAATGACTGTTTCTAATGTGTTTTGTAGTGTAGTAAGCGGAACTAATCCTCAAAATTCTCCTACACGTAAAAATTTTTCATAATGTCAATTTTTAATAAAATAAAATTTAAGGTACAAGGTATACGAACATTGGAAAATAAGGCTAGATGTTTACCTGGAAAAGAAAGGGAAAGAATTACTTCATTCGAAAAGTTGTTATGCAAATTTATATATAAGAGACCGGTACACCACAGCGAGGAACTACCAGTTCCACCCCCCCACCCCCACCCCCCACGCACATAGGTTGTGCAAGCACCAGATGAAGATACCACAGACGAGCCGTCAACATCAATCGACGTAGAATTCCATTGTGACGAACAAGATGATGGTGTGCACCTCATTATGCATGATGGGCTAAGTGATCTTATACGCGATTTAAATTTGGAAAAAAAAGAAGCAGATTCTTGGTTCAAGGCTTCAGCAGTGGAAACTCCTTGCGAAAGACACAAAAATTTCCATTTATCGAAACCGTCACGAACAGTTTTTCAAGTATTTCACAATGAGAGAAAATATGTGCTTCTGTCTAGATATCGTTTCCTTAATGAATGAGTTCGGTGTTCGACATTCAGTACCCGATTGGAGACTGTTCATAGACTCTTCAAAATTAAGTATGAAAGCTGTATTGCTGCATAATGGCAATGTTTTACCATCAATTCCTTTATTCCATGCTCTAAATATGAAGGAAACATACGAAACAATGTCTGCTTTGTTAGCAGCTGTAAATTATAATAAATATGAATGGTAAATCTGTGCTGATCTCAAGGTTATTGCCTTGCTCACAGGATTACAGGGAGTTTTTACGAAACATTGCTGCTTTTTCTGCCTGTGGGACAGTCGCGACACAAGTCGTCATTTTGTAGTTAAAGATTGGGGAATGAGGGATGAATACCAAATTTGAGAAAAAATGTGGAATATGTGGCGCTTGTTGATCCAAAGAAGATTCTTCTCCCACCACTACATATTAAATTAGGATTGATGAAGAACATCGTGAAAGCCTTGAATAAAGGTGGCAGTGGATTTCATTACCTCCAAGACCTTTTCTCGAACTAGACAACAAGCAAAATTGAAGGAAAGTATTTTTGTGGGACCACAAATTAGAAAACTCCTGAAGACATTTTTTTTAAATCAAAGCTCCAAGACGTCGAGCTGGCAGCGTGGCGTTTCTTCAAAGCTGTGGTGAATGGATTCCTGGGAAACAAAAAAGAAGAGAACTATGAATTTCTAGTTTCAGAGCTACTGAGGTGTTACAAAGAAATGGGTTGCCGAATGTCTTTAAAAATTCATCTTCTACATTATCATCTTGAATATCTTGAATATTTTCCACAGAATTTAGGTGATGTAAGTGATAAACAGGGGGAAAGGTTCCATTAGGACATTTCTGACATGGAACGTCGTTACCAAGGACGATGGGACCCAGCCATGTTAGGGGATTACTGTTGGAATACGAAACGAGAAAGTAGCACTGAATATAAGAGACGTTCATTGAAAGGTAGACATTTTTTACCTATTCTCAAGTAAACGTATGCTTTTGTATTGTTCAAATTTCCTTATCTGAAGCAAGCTAATTACTTCTGACTAGTGGTTGATTACTAATTTCCTTATAAAATGATACTTTATATTATTTACATGTACTTGCATGATGTACAATTCATGGCTCTGTACATTTGTTACGCATATTTCCATGTATACTAAAATCTACCTGTAAAAATAAAATCTTGCGTGTTAGAGCATTTTTTTTTGTTATTTTTGAATTCAGCACACTTGTTTCCATAAGAGGCAACTTATTTCGCTCTGGAGGCAAAAAAAAAAATATTTCATTTGTTCCCTAGTGTAATTGTTTGTTATTGTGCCTCTAAACATTTAGTTAAATGAAGCACGATGTACATATGTAATATTTTCGCATTGAGAATACCAATATGTACGTAATTGTATCTGGACCAGTGATTTGCGTTGTCTACACGTAATCTACGCGTATATTACATTGGGTTGTAGTTTACATAAACTACGTAGACAATCTAAAGTGCATTTTTAAGGATTTCATGAAAGGAAAATGACTTTTTCAACTATATTGGTTCCTAACGAAATAAAAAGAATCCTATTTACAACAACATTTCTCTTCTCTTCTATTATCAACTATGGAAGAAGATAAATAGTATGCAAACAACAGCAACAGATGGCAGTCGTGAGGCAAGAGTAATCTCTTTCTCATAAAAAAACTAGAATATTTCCTATATTAGTTTCTTCCTAGGTGAGAAATTGTTCGAATTTGGAAGAAAGAGTATGAAAGTTCTCCTCACACCTTCAGCAACTGATACGCAGTATAATTTTCTTTTAATTCCATGGCTCCCTTTGCTAAATTATCACCTTTCGCCATTTTGTTTACATAGATTACGTAATCTACGTGTAGAATGTAGATTATCGCTGTATGCGCGCAGACCAGTGATGTGCCGTAGACTATAAGTTTACGTCTACATGCGTTGTCTACAGGTTACTCTGCAAGGTACATAGAGATTAGGTAAAGCCATCCGAAGATTGCCGATCTTGCACGAACGCGTGACGTCACCAGAGAGGGAGTGAGCTCGGCTGAAGCAGACGGCTCCTAGCATTTATATGGGAGATTCAGAGAGCGAAAGTATATTATTACTTTTAGGAGGGGGAAAATATTAATTGTCATCCTCCAAGATGGTATTGAGGCATCCTTTTAATGATTAGTAACATAAATGAAAACGCGCTACTTTTAAAAGGGGGCAAAGTACATGCGAAAAAATGTATTTTGAAAATCCATATTCCTGAAACTTTCTGACCGATGCGCTACAAAGAAAGTTGCGTGTTCTCCTTTAGAATTTCGTCATTTTACAAATCGTAATATAATTTTAACAAAAACGTGGCATGCGAAAGAAGAATTAAAGAGTTTAAAAAAATAGTTGATTAATAGACTTAGTTTATTTTACTTCGCTTATGTGTAAAATATGGCTAATCGCAAAGATGAGGATGCGTGATGATATGATGAAATTGAAGAAAGGAAAGTAGACCCATGCCCGGGAGGGGATTCGAACCTGGGGCCCCTTGGCATCGTAAAGCGTTGTGCTAACCACTTCGCCATGGAGGTCAACATTACAAGGAAATAAACAGAAAATGACAATCATATGGCATCTATCTTTTAATATGCGAGAAACATTTGCGAGGAGGTTATTGAAGTAACAAATAATGATTACTAGACGTTGTGATGAAAATTATTAATATATCTGAAATATCGAGAGTTGACCTTGCAGTCTCTATATGTACTTTTAGGGTTACGCAAAACCTTTATCAAAATTGCTAGTGTAAATTTATAAGCTATTAAAATTTAGAAGTTATTCCTGTTCGAAAAAAGAAACTGCCAAGTCAAATTAATATTTTATATAAATACATATATTTTTCTTTCATGAGGCCAGGACAGTATTTGGAGGGGACGGTGGCTTGGGAAGGCTATAGCCCCGGATCTCGATCTGCAAAGGGGCTTCCAGTGGGAAAACATCGTCCAGAAGAACGGGCGAAATGATTCTTTTTAAATGGCTCAAGAATACAAAGATATAAGTGGACATTTGACAAGCGTAGTCTAAAACTTACAACTGAAATCGTACATTTGTGTGTGGGGGGGGGGGGGGTAGGGGTGGCTACGTGAGGTAGCACAGTGGAATATGATTCACAATACTAAAATTAAAATAAATATGTGGGAACAATAGAAATCAAAATATGTTGTAGCTAGTGACGGCGCAATAGAAAAGATGGAGGGGTAAATCATATTTTCCCGGGGCAATCATGTTTATTATTTCGTTACATACGACACAAAAATGCATATTTTGGCTAAAAGAGCATTCATTCATTTATTTATTTTTGTCGTTTTACTGGGTGCAGATAAGAGAGAGAGAGAGAGAGAGAGAGAGAGAGAGAAATTGTCGAACGAGAATAGGGGGGCGTTCCTGCCCCCCCCCGTAGTGTGGTCACTGCCTATAGCTATGCTGGAGATGAATGCACTACGTTATTAAATAAAACAGATACTTTTAAAACTTTTAATCAAATTATTTGTGAACTATACTTTAAATTTAGAGAGAGCACATACCTGTTTAATTTAATTTGGATGAGTTAACTTCTGAAGCCTGCCATTTCCGAGCCTTCTTCCGGTGTAACTGCACTGTCCTATCTGCTGCGTTCAGGTGGCGGAACGAGCAGAATACTAATTAAAACAAATATGTGACAAATATATATAAAAAAACAACGTGTTGAAGCTATTGACGGCGCCAAAGAAAAGACAGAAGAGAAACGTGGAGAGTGCAGTGATATTTTACGGGAAGCAGTCACGTTTATTACACCCTTACATTTACATACCATATTAAAATGTTCTGCTTTTAGATCTCGCACAATGTCTTTTTCACATAAATGGGCAATCCCGCATTTTTTATAACAATCTTGTATTTTCGTTTACTTACGCAATTACCGACTGGAAAGGCTGTGATATTTTAGATTTCTTCCGTTAGTTTTCTGATAATAGTTTTCACAGCAAGAACAAAATAATCTTATTTTAAAACATACAGCAAAAAGAAATCCAACGCGCTTAAGTTAAAACTCCCTTATATTGGAAGCCTGGAGAGAACAAAACAGGGGTTCCTTCGTAACACGATTTCTTGAAAACCATTTTACACATTTGAATCAACTTTGTGATAAATTGATTAGAAAGGATGAATCTTAACAGTAAAAGTTGTAACTTTTCCACTGCTACTATATTTTAGAAGATATTCGTTGTCAAATATCTCAATATTTGCATAAGGAACCAGCCTTTTCCGTGCCGAGCTTCTTGATGGTGACGTCATGTATCCACGGACAACTGCGCATACGATCTGCGCCGCCGAACGAGCACCCCCTGGGTAATCTGCGCATAGATTACATTGGGTTGTAGTTTACATAGACTACGTAGACAATCTAAAGTGCATTAAAATTAATTTTCAAGTGTTTCATGAAAGGAAAGTGAAATTTTCAACTATACTGGTTCGTAACGAAATGAAAAGAATCCACTTTACAACAAAATTTCTCTTCTCTTCTATTATCAACTATGGAAGAAGATAATAGTATGCAAAAAACAACAACAGATGGCAGACGTGAGGCAAGAGTGGTTTTTTCCCCCATAAAACACTAGAATATTTCCTATATTAGGTTTTTTCCTAGGTGAGAAATTGTTCGAATTTGGAAGAAAGAGTATGAAAAGTTCTCCTCACACATCAGCAACTGGCACGCAGTATAATTTTATTTCAATTCCACGGCGCCCTTTTCTAAGTTATCACCTTTCGCCATGTTGTTTACATAGATTACGATAATCTACGTGTACAAAGTAGTCTACGTGTAGAATGTAGACTATCGTTGTTTACGCGTAGACGCACATCACTGATCTGGACTGAAACTCCTTATTATGTAGATGTCACTGTTATTTGAAGCATCTATTCTAACCAGGGGTTGATTCATCTGTGTGTTATTGATCTGTGAGAAATATAATGTAGCTTGACAATGAAAACGTGAATCAAACAATCTGCGCAAAAAATTCCCCGTGGGAATGGGTTGCTAAGGACATGAAAAAAGGGCATTTTTAACCTTAAAAAGGGCTAATTGAGCGATTTTGGAATTTTCTCGGCCTTTTAGGACAATTTCATGAGGGGTCGTAATCGGGCAATTTTTGCCTCTGGGGCTTCCTTCATGGAGAACATTTATGTCAGTGAGTGAGTTAGTGGTGGGATTGGGGCTTTATTGGATTTCGACGACTAATAAAGTCCTCTACAATTATATGTATTAAGAGGCAACAAATAACTTTGTTATTGAATACTGTACCTATATTAACCCGTTGCTAGTTCGTTGCACACTTTGACACTCGATATAGTGCAAATGTATCCCGGTGGTGCAAGGAAATGACGTTGAACCAAGTAGACGAAATGCGGTGTTCAAGTTCAGAAGATCCAACAAATGCCTGTATGCCGCTTTAAACGTTAATTTGATTAGTTAGCGCGCACCACGTGACAATGCACCATACACTACACTGCTCCCGAAGGTAGTGCAAACGGTGCAGACACAAAATACACTACTTGACACAAAATCAACGAACTAGACGATACGGTGTTGCACCGTGTAACCAAGTGTGCAGAATAAAAACTTACCTGCGAACTAGTCGAGGCTATTACCAGATTTAAAGGCCCTTGTGGAATGTACGACAATAATTTCAACTTTCAATAATGTATTCACGGAAAGGTTAACTTTGATGGTGGAAGTTATGTAAATTAGCAAGTTACGTGTGACAAATTTATTTACATCAGTGTAAGAAATTATGGAAAGGTGATCAAAATAAGTATTATAATAACATAGTACAGAATAAATGACCATTTAACATACAGGGTGTTTCAATAAAAAGGTAACTTAAAGTATAAAAGAACACCATGTTCAGTTACCTTTTTTATTGAAACACCCTGTATTACAATAAGTATATCTCTCCATGCGAAGCAACAATATTCCAAGCGTAAGTTCGTATGTTATGGGGCGGTAGGGTGTATATAAGTTTCTTCCGTTTCGCGTCACTTCGTCCTCAGTGGGTGTCCAGTCTAAACCCGGAATTGGCATTGGTGCCAGAGATAATTCTCAGTCACGCGATGTTGCATGCTAGAAAAAAGCACTATGGAACTCCTGTTTTTCCCAACATATGGTTAATTTCCACCTCAACAATTGGTCTGAATGATTAAGGTCAATTCCACAACAATATAATTTTGTCTGTAACAGTAACATACTCAAAATTCGACAAAGACTAGCTTTCAGATTGACATCAACAATGATCACAAATAGTTGGGAAAAGGAACATTCCCTCCTACACATGAATACCTAAACAGAGAGTTTCCGATTAGTAGAGATATTGAAAATAATAGAATGGTCGCATATGAATAAAAATAGGAGACGTAGGTCCTAAATAGGAGACCTAGATTCTAAATAGGAGACCAGGATCCTAATTAGGAGACCTAGATCTTAAATAGGAGACCCAGATCCTAAATATTAGACTTAGATCCTAAATAGAAAACCTAGATCCTAAATAGGAGACCCAGATCCTAAATTCGAGACCTAGATCCTAAATAGGAGACCCAGATCCTAAATAAGAAATCTAGATCTTAAAATACTCGGTTTCTGTGTGTTGCCCATTCTACGTCAAGACCCGAACCTGGTGTTGAAAAGTTGCTACTGTATAATTATCATAAACAATTAGCACATGAAACCAAATTTATTACATAAAAGTTCACATTTGTAGCATTTATAATTTAGCAAACTTCCGAACTTCAGTAGAAACGTTTCAACACCAGCGAACGACGCTACCTACCACTGCACCATCGGTGAGGTCCCAAAACTACTATTTTATGCCAAAATATATGCTAATTTTAGTAAATTGTGCATATTCACACTATCGTGGTCCTGAATCTTCTAAAAACTATTTTGTATGCATGTATTCACTACTCACATTTCAACTTATTCTTTGATTGATTGATTTGCTTCATTTTACTTCGGCTTTTGTGCCACTTTTGGCTAATTTGCGAAGATGGGAATGAGTAATGACATGATGAAATTGATGAATGGACATTCACAAACATCCTTGCCCAGGCCGAGATTCGAACCCGGGGACACCTGTCGTCGTAGCGCGATGTGCTAACCACTCAGCCACGGAGTCCGGCGAGTTGAAGTTCATGTTGCTAACGTTAGTAAACATATTTCATATTAATAATTAATAAACTAAAATCATATTGAAATAACAGAACATGCAGTGTAAAAATACAACAATCATGTTTTGTTTACAAAATCTTGTCGTATTACTGATGAATTCAATGAATTCACATGTAGATAAAACTGATTTGCACAGAAAATTTGGTTAAAATCAACAGCCTTTCGTTTGACAGGGTCAAAACAAGAAATGAACGAATGAATGAAATAACTTAGAATAAGTCATTAAGGCACGTTCTATTGGTACACAATCATTCAAGATTTGAAGAACATTTTTTAACAAGGTTTGTTCAGAAAGATTGAAGACTCAGAATTATAAAGTAGTGCAACATTTTATCGTTTCATAAAATATGATAGAAGCTATTTTCGTTCCTTCACATATTTTGCACTGGATTATCTCTTCCTGGATTCCTTCTTCTTGACAAAAAGTATACTTTTTGGTTGGCATTTTTACTTGCCATCTCGGGCCGCTATTGGGCAATGGGCTCTCGTTTGACCCAGAGAATCCCGAGACGGTGTGTAGAAATGTCAAAATTCTTATAATTAGAAAGTTCTCAAGAGATGGTGCTGTGTGTATTATTTATCTCGACTGACAAAGTCGCGGGCTCTATCCCTTGTGTGTGTATTTCCATATGTTCTACAATGACAAGATAATTTTAGAAGGTATTCAAAAGCCATGCCAACCTCAAGTAACCTCTAGTATTAAGCAGAAGTTAAATAATTCCAGCATGTTGTAAGCATGACGTATCTGTAAGTAATTTTAACATTTTAGGCGTCTGATAAGTGCGTCAATGTAAACTCATTGAGTCATCTTGATCTGTCTCGAAAACGCTGATAGAAACCTGTAACGAATTGCGGGTGCAATTTATCCTTCGCCTACGTCCCTGAAATGAATATAATTAAATATTTACTATGTGTCGGTTGCTAACGTCTCCATCAGAAAAGGGAAACAGCAAACAATATCGACTTCACATTAGGCGTTCTTCTATTGATGGCTCAGAATTATAAAGTAGTGCTACATCTTTTCGTTTCATAAAATATGATAGAAACTATTTTAAAATACAACACACGAAGTGTTCGTACGTATCCACGGATAGTTAAATACATTTCGCTTTCATATTAATATCTTACTGCGTATAAAATGTCTAGTGGTATGACATCTAAATTTATTCTAAAAAAAATTGGCGCAGAATTTCTTCTTGCATACTTTTACGTGACACGTGTATCGAAAATATACCGTTAAAGATCGAAATGGCTTTTTAAAATTGAAAGGATGACATTTCTTGTTTTCTACATTATTATTATGATTGTTATTATTATTAATAATAATAATAACAATTGTAATATAAAACTCATTGAAACACTACACCAGGTGCAGGAGCACTAACTTTTTTTAAACACAGAAGCCATTATTATTAAATTATTATTATTATTATTAAATTATTGTATTTTTTTAAAAAAAAGATAGTTTATAACTTCAATATTATATTCCACTGACTTTACCTACATAAGCATAATCATATTGTGATGACAACGGAAAATCAATTGCAATAAACCAAACTTTCTGAACACTGAGTTCCACTGAGGCGAGGTCTTCTTCACGTGATCAATGCTGGTGGCTGATAACACCAATAATTTGGGGAAAACGCTCAAAGTATATTTGCACGGAACCATTTTTCACATGCAACAAAAGTTTGATTGGGGCACACATCGCGTAGATATGTGTCCAACTGGTGTAGCAACAACTGTAATTGTAGAACACGATATTTCTGTTTGTTTGGAACTATTTACACTATGCGGAGCCAGGATTGGCATATTTGTTGTACAAGAAGGGTAAGTATAAACACATTTATATCACTCTGTGTAGAACACAAAGACATTTATGAGTGTCTTTAAACTTTTAGATTTATAATCGTATTGTTATGTTATTGTGCACGGTTTCTATTCCTTTTTGGGTTAATCGTGAGTTTGAGGAATGCTGAAATACATACAAGAACAAACACAATTAACCATCAACAATTTGAACCCAGGACCGTTACACCACATAAGTTGGATTATTATTCAAGTTTGTAAATAACATTCATTTGTGAGTAATAATACAGTGCGTCCAATTCCTTGCGAGGCCGAGAGATCAAGAGAAGTGTGGCTGGCGGCGCTAGCGGAGATGCCGACATTTTCGACATTTTCCCGCTTATTTTTATAACTAACTCCCTAGCCTTCATAAACCCGAAGGTTCATGGCTGCAGCAATACAGGCCTTCCATCTTTCCCTATCTTGAGCAAGATCTATATACTCTTTTCCATCCCTACCGATTTCCCTTAGGTCCATCTCAACGTTGTCCCTCCATCTTCTTCTTGGCCTTCCTACAGGTCTCTTACCATCAGGTTTCCCAACAAGAATCCTGTAAACTCCTCTTTCTTCTCCCATTCGTGCCACATGGCCTGCCCACCTAAGTCTTCTTGATTTAATTATTCTAATAATATCTGGACATGAATACAAATTATGTAGTTCTAAATTATGTAACCTTCTCCACTCACCTGTCTCCTCATCCCTTTTAGGTCCAAATATTTTCCTAAGGATCTTGTTTTCAAATACTCTCAATTTATGTTCCTCTTTCAATGTAAGGGACCAAGTTTCACATCCATATAATACTACAGGCAAAATTACTGTTTTGTATATTTTAACTTTTAGTTTCTTAGATATTAAACGAGAAGACAAAAGTTTATGAAGAGAGAAGTAAGATGCATTTCCTGAATTAAGCCTACTTTTTATTTCCTCTTTAATATAATTTTCATTTGTTAATATTACTCCTAAGTATTTGAATTTGGAAACTGGTTCAAACGAGTTGTTATCAATAATTAGATTTTGATTATTACCTAACACTTGGTTTCGGCCTGTAAGCATATATTTAGTTTTCTCTTTGTTAACTTCCAAACCTATCTCTTTAGCAGTTCTGAAAAATATTTTAGCATTATTCTTAATTGTATTCACATCATCCCCCAGTAAGTCCACATTATCTGCATATGCTAACAACTGAGTCACACCATTTAATTTTAGTCCTTCGTTAGTTTCTTTTACCTTCCTAACAGCATATTCTAAGGCAAAATTAAAGAGCAATGGAGATAATGCATCTCCCTGTTTTAACCCATCATGAATTGTAAATTTATCAGACATATTAATACCCACACGAATTTTACTTTCTGTTTCGCTTATTTTTATGGACATAACAATAGATATTTAGTATTTTAATTGTAGTTAGTGGCTGTATGTGTTGATGATTTTGACACACCCACCTCCTGTGAAACACGGCATGTTCGTTTGGAGAGCTTTCTAACGCTGTCCCAATTTCGTCGAGTTTTTCGTCGGTTAGAATCCGTCGTTTTTGCTTAGGGGTTCTACAATTTAAGAATCCAGTTTCTCGTAATGAAAGGACAAGACGTTAAACCATCTCTCTACCTGGAGGTGAAACGCCAGGGAATTTCTGTGCAAATTGCCTACACACGTCTCGGTATGAGTCTTTTTTCACGTAAGTGTCATACATAAAAAGTCTTTGTTATAACTTGAACTTTGCGGCTGGCATTTCAATCGTCTCACTTACACACAACACACACGCACTGCAATCACACAAAGAAGTAGCACGGCAAGTAACCAAAAACCACGCTCTTTCAAACAGTACGAAATTAACCCTCGCATTTCCAAGCGGGGTATTCTGACTACCCCAGGTTTATTTTTCCATATAATAATTTTATCTGAAGAGCTACATACTTGTGGTTTTAAGACGTTGTCCTAAAACGATTGAAATTGTATTCACACTCGTGACTGACTCAATTTTTTTTGTTTTTGTAGTTATTATTGACAGGATATATTGGTGGGGTTGTGAGACTAACCCGCTTGGTATGAAATGTCTTATCTTCTTATTTCTCACAAATGAAGGTTTTACGAAATATGTCTCTCATTCATCTTCGTTATTTAACTTTTCCATTGTTGAGTTTTACCATACATCCATTGTTTAGCTCAAATAACATATATTGTTCTCTATTGTGTCAGGTTACTATAGTTGAGTTGAATTAGAGCGCGCATACATGACAACGCTGCACTAGTGTCACATACGGTGTTTATGTTCAGTTTAAATACTTTTAATAATTTGAAAAACTGTATTTCAATACTAAATAAAGATATTCATTGAAAATAACAGAATCGAAAAACAAATATTACACTAAATCACAAAATTGTATTGGGGTAGTCAAAATACCCCACTTGGTAAAATAAAGATGTCGAAAAGCTTGGCAACGGGAGGGTTAACACGCTCTTGGTTCAAGGTCTGTTCCTCACTCAATTCGCAGCTATGTCCAGGGCACCTGTAGTCGCAAAGGAAAGAACAACTCAAGCTCTGAGCTTTCAGATTGTAAACAATGCTCACGAAAACCATTGACTTTTAACGGTTTAGTCTGCAACGTAATCTTCATACAGTGTTACACATTCGAAACCTCCAAACGATTCCGAGCGAAGCAAAACGCTTTCGAGGGTAAACTTAAGCGGGACGTTACTGGTCGAAAATGTTGGCATCTCCGCTAGCGCCGCCCGAAACACTTCTTCCGATCTCTCGGCTTCGCAAGGAATTGGACGCACAGTAATTTCGACATTTGACACTCTTTTAAGTCTGCTCGTCTCTTACACAACTAAATCTATTAAGGAAATTTTGATACTAAAAGGCATGCCATGTCTCACACAGACGTAGTATGCCACCTACGTCCAATGAACGAACATTTAAAACACAATTGCAATTTTGGAAACTGAATTTGTTTTACAAGCTTCAAATCGAAATAACTAACTTACAATTGTTATTATACTGTTGATAAAAATCTGAAAATTTACCCTCCAGATGAAACCAATACTGATGAGCATACCTTATTTGTTGCAGGTTTTGTGGCAAAGTTCTCGTCAGTAAAGTGAAGTCGTTCACGTTCTCAATAAAATGAGTGGATATCATTCATACTTGACACTAATATGGTAAGTGTGTATTCCGGAGAAGAAATAAAGTTTTTATTAACATAGAAATGCAGTATTATAAGTAGGGCTCGCATAGTTATGCACTAAAAAAACGCAAAATATGCGCTAATAAAGTGTCAAATATGCAGTTTAAAAATCCGTTTAATTTATAAATCCTGCATATTACAATCTATGAAAGATTTCATGCCAGGCAATGAATATGCATTATTCTGAATGCTAATTGGCTACACAATTTTTTTTACAATTAATATGGTTCTGCGTTAAATAAGGCCTCCCCGATGGCGCAGTGGTAGTGTCGTCGCCTTGTAATCAAGTGGTCAGGGGTTCGGGCACAAGTGGTGCGGATCGCACTTTAAAAAACTGTAGGTTCAGTACCGATTAGCCTTCCTGTGTACGAAGTGGACTTAAGACACCAAAGTAATCACCAATCAATCAATCGTTAAATGAAACACAATACATTGCAGATCAAGATCATGATTGAATTTGATAACAACATGTCTCAAATTTTCGAACTTGAAACTCCTTCTGTTTTCAGCTAGAATAGTCTTATATTCAGAAACACACGTTCCTCTTCGCAAGATACAAGTGGACTGTATTTTAGGGCAACAGAGTCAGACACATCAAGTTCCAGATCATCCACACGTCCATTTGTATGCAGAATTTTCCAAACTTTCACCACTGTTCTTTTTCAATACTGCATCCAAAAAATAAATGCAGTATATGCTCGGTGTTGGTTGTGGGCACAAAAATATGCACAACATCAACTTATTTTCATACAAATATGCACCTGCATATGAAATATGCATTTTTAGTTAAAAATCCTTAAATATGCATTTGCATACGCAATATGCAAAACGCATATGTATCCGAGCCCAAATTGTAAGTATTAATGAAATTATATTCATTTACGTGTTCTGTCTTGTCTGTAAGAACCATGCGGAATTTAGTTAGATATTGCTATAACCTGTTCCAACTATCTGTGGAGTAGGAGAGCGAAAACAAGTCTGAGCGCAAGTAGTGACGCGAGACTGTCCCGCCAATGAACATGTAAGTGAGAGGGAACGGGATTGCTTGAAGGGGAGTGACTGCAGTTAGCAGCCTTCGCAGCAGATGTACTGATTCGGTTAGCCCACTTCATTCCCCCCCTTCTCTGATGCTATGCGCGGCCTGGCTTCAGAGATACTTGGGACAGGGTATAGTTAGTTTACATTTTTAATTACACAGGTACATATAAGCTGAGTATCCTGTTACGAGTTGATGACGTCACTATGGGCAAATATTACGTCATTTCTTGTGAACAGAAGAATTATAGTTTCTAGTAAGACCCCATGCAATGAGGTTATATGTATACAGAAAATCTCTTAATTTCTAGAATTACGTGTGAGCGTTACGAAATTCAAAGGTTTGTTGATTTCTATAAATTAAGTTTAGTATCTTGACGTGGATAAAACTATCTGAAGCCTGAGTAGGGTGCGATGTTTAAGTATTACCAGGCACATTGTTCAACATTATGCTTATTTTCTTCGTTTTCGGCAATGAGAGTCTCAAAAACTAAAATTAAATGCCTTACAAGCTACTGACAACGTCTCAAACAGAATATTCCGTAAGAACAGGAGGATGTAATAGAAAAAGTATTGAAAACAGAAATGCCTAATTTGACGGGCAATACTTATCCATGCAATATGCCACTAAGACAAACATTGTACAGCATCAGCGAAAATACTAGTATTATAAATATGAAAATAGCCCGTAGCGTTGATGAAAGGGGCTGTAGGGGTAGAAGCCCTTCAGTGAACAAATAAAAACAAAACAAAATCTAATAGTGGTTGAATGTTAGGTGTTTCTTTGTGTAATTTAGACAGTCTAAAAGATTTCGAACTCCCAAGGTCGAGTCTCGAAATCAAGTTTATTACTAACGCGCGATTTTGGTATATGCAAATTACTAAATTTCATTTTTAAATTCAGAATGTGCTCAGAAAGCTTTTTTTAATAATTTTAATTATTATTCTTAACTTTTTTGTATTTCTTTACTTGTAGGCTTATATTGTGGGAACGCACTGCTGGGTTTCTTAAGTAGTAATAATAATGTTATGCAAGATGTTCTTCACATACTAAAACATAAATGAAACATTCCTAAATATGCTAAACCTTTTGTTTAAAATCAGAAATGCAAACTACGAATTTCAAAATACAGGGTGATTTCAAAAGGACTTTACAACTTTGAAACCATATATAAATTTATTCAGATAACTTACAGAGTCGGATGAGGTGCCATTGCAAAGCGAAACACATCAAACTTTTACTGACGTAGTTCATTAGTATCGAACTTACCCACCAGTAGCGCTGTCAGCATTGTTCTTGAAAATAGCTACTTTTACAGGTGCTGAACGTGCTCGCTGTGTGGTTTTGTTTTAAGTTAACCAAGATGGACGCCTTTACTATAAGCAAGATGGGGCACCACCTCACTACCACGTAGAAGTCCGAGATTTTCTTGATACCCAATTCCCAGGTCGGTGGATTGGTCGTGGAAGTCCAATGTCATGGCTATCTCACACCCAGATTTGACCCGCTAGATTTTTTCTTGTGGAGTTTCGTTAAATTTCACGTTTTTGTACCACCTTTACCTGCTGATCTTGCTGAGCTGAGACTAAGCTTGAACTTCCCGAGTATAGAAATAGATTGCAATTCTTGTTCTTTTCTTGCACTGAATGATCACTACAACGAAAACACTTAATAATGCAATGTAAATTTGCCTTTGCCAGGTTCTACATAACGCATACACTACTGTTAAATTACCTACATGCGGAGACGAGCAACAACTGTAGCAATTTGTAGATATATAATACATTGGAGTCATTCCATGCCAAATCAACACAGATATGTGCAATTTCCAACCTGACCATCTCCGATTTTCATGAAATTTGGGGAGTTGGAACTTTGCATGGAACTTAGTAACTATGAAAATTTTGAGTCTCGTGCGTCTTGTAATTGTTAAATTATTCAAGGTCAAAATTCGCATAAATTGCTCTTTTTGAGCCAGCTTAGCTTTACTAAATGTGCTGTAACTCCGCCCCTATTTCGTCTAGAAATACCAAATAAAGCTTATTGTACAGGGAATTCAACAAGCTTTCCAGTAAGCCTACCTTTGCATAAAAATATAATTTTGTCACGTGAATTTGGCCTTTGACCTTGAATATCTCAAAACATGTCATCAACAAAAATCATGAAAATAAGATATTTGGTCCCTCATGCCATACTCTAAAATATGATTCTGGGACTGTAATGGGATCAGAAGGTACAACATAATATGCGTAACTATGTGACTGATAAAAGCGTCATTACATGAACTATGACGAGTAAAATTTCCCTTAACACCCCCCTACAAAATGTAAAGGAGTTATCCTGGGTATAACTGGTCATGAAAGAAATAGGTTAGGCACAGGGAGATCCCTAGCCGTGTGTGTCAAGCGCAGGTCAAGCATATTGTTGACCGCCATATTGAATTCAACGAAAAATTTCAAAGGAAAGGGGGTGATGTGATATATCAATTCAGGCTAGAATTTCACGAGAAATGAAGTGACGAAGGTGAAGTGACGTGCTTAACCTGACGTGCCTAACGTCCCTGTGACTAACCTATTTCTTTCATGACCAGTTATACCCAGGATAACTCCATTACATTTTGTAGGGGTGTGTTAAGGGAAACTTGACTCGTCATAGTTCATATAATGAGGCTTCTATCAGTCACATAGTTACACATATTATTTTGTATCTTCTGATCCCATTGCAGTCCCACAATCATGTTTTGATATGTTTTAGAGTATGGAATGAGGGACCAAATATATTTTTTTCATGATTTTTGGTGATGACATGTTTTGATGTTTTCAGATATTCAAGGTCAAAGGCCAAGGTCACATGACAAAATTATACTTTTATCCAAAGGTAGGCTTACTGGAAAGCTTGTTGAATTCCCTGTACAATAAGCTTAATTTGGTATTTATAGGTGAAATAGGGGCGGAGTTACAGCACATTTAGTAAAGCTAAGCTGGCTCAAAAAGAGCAATTTATGCGAATTTTGACCTTGAATAATTTAACAATTACAAGACGCACGAGACTCAAAATTTTCATAGTTACTAAGTTCTATGCATAGTTTCAACTCCCCAAAATTCATGAAAATCGGTGATGGTCAGGTTGGATGCTGTGTTGATTTCGCATGGAATGACTCATTGCAAGCCATAACACTAGGGAACAAATTTAATTTTTTTCTGTATCCTGGTTAAAATATAGCGTTCCTAACTAATTTCGATGCGAATAATTCATAGAAAGTCTCAAAATTTGTGTATCACGTCACATTTCCGAGACAGGGTGTCCCAAATGTCACACAACAGAGACTTTGAACGTTCTTAACTTTCGTACAAAAACGATAGAGACATGAATCTTATATTAGTTATTAGCATTATGTGTATGGATATTCTTTAAACATTAAACACGAAAATAATTCTCTGCATGAACGTACAGTATGGAATAAAAGCTCGTAAATTGTAAAAAAAATATTGTACAAAGGAAAAGAAACATGGATATAAGACAGATATGTAGTCCCTTGAAATATGTTTTGATGTGTATCGATGGTCTCAATAGGTATTTACCGAATTTATCAAATGACGATACATTCTTATGCATTCTATGCATAAAAGGTAAAAAAAAGGTAACGTTCACCGTGCCTTGAAGGCACATTAGAGGATTTGGGAGTCATTACAGACGATTTATGGGGTTAATCATGCCATATATATACACTATGTGGAAGAAAGTCATTGGACACCTCGGTTTCAACTCTGAAACGAACTCCTCATGGAAAAGAGAGTACAGACGGATATATGTACGGCAGCAGGAGGCTTCTCAGATCATTCGCTGATAAAATGACGGACAGGAAAGGGCTCAGCATGTTTGAAAGATGGATCATAGTAGGCTGCTCTATAGGAGGCATGAGTATACGTAGCATAGCTGATGCCCGACAGGTCCCTAAATCAACTGTAGCCTTTGTCATCAAGAAGTCGAAGGAAAAGGGACACTGCAGACCCACGAAATTGGACGACCGGGACAGGAGAGTGCTGAAGAGGGAGATTCGGAAAAACAGGACCCGTCCGATGCATTCGATTGCAGGACAGTTTCAAAGTGCGACCAATTTGACTTTTTCGACCAAGACACTTCGCAAGGAGGTCTATGCGTTCGGTTATCATGGTCGAGCCGCTGCCCACAATCCCCTGATAACAAAAAACAATAAACGGCAGAGATTACGCGGGTGTAAAGAGCTGAGAAACTGGACGGTGGAGCAATGGCGGAAAGTCCTATGGAGCGATGAATCACGCTTCACGCTGTTTCGATCACATGGGAGAGTGTGGGTATGGTGATTACCCGGAGAACGTCTGTTACCCGAGTGTGTAGTGCCCACAGAGAAATATGGTGGTGGCGGCATCATGTTCTCGGGTTGTTTCAGCTGGCATGTCGCGGGGCAACTGGTACCAGTGTATGGCCACATGACGTCTGCGTCCTACCGAGATATTCTCGACAACTCGATGCTCCCCACGTTGTGGCGTTTCTATGGAAACGAAGAATATGTGTTCCAGGACGATAATGCGACTTGTCATGTTTCCAGGGCTACCATAGAGTGGTATGCAGAAAATAATGTCACCCGACTGGATTCGCCTGCTCAGAGTCCTGACCTCAACCCTATCAAACATCTATGGGACGAACTGGAGCGCCGATTGAGGTCGCGATCGCCTCCTCCTTCTACACTTCCAGGGTTGGTGACTGTACTGCAGGAGGAATGGCGGAATATCCCACTCGGTGTACAACACGACCTTGTGCCACGTTTACCGACCACCTATTGATTGCAAGAAAACTGATGGTATCCGCTGACATGTGGTGTCCAATGACTTTCTTCCACACAGTGTATATATATATATGTTTAAAAAGTTACGAAGTGTAGTGGCTACATTGGTCGTGTCAGAGTGCAGTACCAGGTGCACTGACAATTAATTTCCCGATGAAATATAAGATTTGAAATTTATCGTGCAAAAAAGTAACCTACTTATCTTGTACTATCTAACACTATATTTTAAATTTGAAAGAATGTTCCTGGTCACCAGAAATGTTGAATTCTACTGTGCTGGATAGTGATTTAGTAATTGGGAACCCCTCAGTATGTTGTGCCGACTTCAATGCTGAGGGCACATGGGCATATGCATATACTATAATTCTTGGAGGAAAAGCCACGCTTTACAGTGCGACAACTAAAAAAAATTGTAACCTGGTCCCTTGGTTAAAGCCATATCATAGATATATCACAAGGCATTGAATGAATACCATTTAACCATCCTCTTAGTGTTACAGCACAATTATGATATGTACAGTGTCTCTCAAAAGTTTTAGGACAACGACATTTTAAACTATGCAACCCAATTTACACAAGACGTTCGTGGGTTGCGTGTAGAACTAGGCTCAATTTCAGGGTTGCCACATGCACAATAGATATTTGTAAAATACGCGAAAGAAATAAAAACAAGTATTATTGTATAAAAGTATTAAAAATATCACTATTATATCGCATGTGACAAAATTACTTCTCAAAGGAAAAAAATAGGTTTTCTAGTATTTGATTGCTGATGAGTCTACAGAAAGGAAAAGAGGTGAGAGAAAACGAGAGGTGACAAAGTGCAGGAGAAAGAGAAAGCGAAAGGAAAAGACGAAAAGTAGAGGAGAGAAGAAAGAGAGGATAGACGAGGAGAGGAGATGTAGTGAGGAGAATGGAAAAATATTCTAGGAGAGATGAGCAAAGAAGATAAAGGAGAAGAAAAACGAGATGAGAGAAGAGGAGACGAGAAGAGGGGAGTGGAGAGTAGAGTAAAGGAGAGAAAAAAAGAGAAGAACGAAAAGAGGAGGAGAAAAGTGCAGTCGAGTAGGAAATCTAAGACAGGAGAGGAGATACGAGGAGTGGAGATGAGTGGGATGGAGATAAGATGCGAGAAAAGTAGTGAAAGCGATATGAGAAAAGAGCAGAGCAGAAGGAGGGGAGAGAAGAAGGAGAAGGAGAAATGAGAAAAACAGAAGGGACTGAAGAGAAGAGGTAGTTGCAGAAAATATCGTCTAAGCGTCAAGAATTGATGCATTGGTCAAATTGTCGACATGAAACATTCAATAACATTTTGAAATGTATTGGAGAATGTATTAGATCGGTGCGAAATGCCTTTTGGCTGAGTTCAGAGCAAGATAAAATCTTCCATGTAAGATCTTTGATTTTACCTGCGATTATACCACTAAAAGCATGAATGTAATTTTAATATTTATAAGAATTATCCAATTCTTGTCCACTTCTCGGTTCGTTGAAATGGAGATTTTGTAATTTAATATTTCCCCTCCCCGCATCGTTAATTCCAAACTGAATTATTCCGTTTCACACGACGTGGACAATGAACACAATGGGCGGTCCCAGGTTCGATCCTCCATGCAAGGGGTTCTTTTGCTTTTTTTTAAGTCCCCTTCTATTAAACAAGAGCATGGTGACATTATTTGTAATAGCGGTGTATAGTGGCTACATTGTCCTGCGTATGGAATTTATAAAAAATAAACAAATAAATGATTTGACACACGTTCAAAGGGATATTTTTATGTATAAGATCGTGAATTACGATACTCTAACGATAACTGTGTACAGCTTCAAAGACAATGAAAAATATTAATGAAATAACTATTTATATTTGTGCAATTCAGGACATACTAATTTTACCCCTTTTCCCACTCGAGTTCAATGCAAGGATACATCCGCAAATATCGAATGAAAAGTTTTCATCATGTGCAATTCTCCATTAAATATTTTCGCCGAGTTTTACTACCTTCGTTTCCTTTGTTAGAAACAAGTATTATTTGCACATTACATGTAGGAGGAGAGTTGCATCTTCATTTCACATTGATCAGCTCCTTCTACTTACCTTCAGGAGCGAAAGTTTGTAGGGTAGTGTTTACCGTTCAGGACTGTCAATCTGATGGTCGTAGGTTCAAACCCTTCCTGTGGCAGAAAATTTTCTAAAGTTTTAGACGTATCCCATTGTGTTCATTGTCCACGTCGTGTGAAACGGAATAATTCAGTTTGGAATTAACGATGGGGGGGAGGGGAAATATTAAATTACAAAATCTCCATTTCAACGAACCGAGAAGTGGACAAAAATTGGATAATTCTTATAAATATTAAAATTACATTCATGCTTTTAGTGGTATAATCGCAGGTAAAATCAAAGATCTTACATGGAAGATTTTATCTTGCTCTGAACTAAGCCAAAAGGCATTTCGCACCGATCTAATACATTCTCCAATACATTTCAAAATGTTATTGAATGTTTCATGTCGACAATTTGACCAATGCATCAATTCTTGACGCTTAGACGATATTTTCTGCAACTACCTCTTCTCTTCAGTCCCTTCTGTTTTTCTCATTTCTCCTTCTCCTTCTTCTCTCCCCTCCTTCTGCTCTGCTCTTTTCTCATATCGCTTTCACTACTTTTCTCGCATCTTATCTCCATCCCACTCATCTCCACTCCTCGTATCTCCTCTCCTGTCTTAGATTTCCTACTCGACTGCACTTTTCTCCTCCTCTTTTCGTTCTTCTCTTTTTTTCTCTCCTTTACTCTACTCTCCACTCCCCTCTTCTCGTCTCCTCTTCTCTCATCTCGTTTTTCTTCTCCTTTATCTTCTTTGCTCATCTCTCCTAGAATATTTTTCCATTCTCCTCACTACATCTCCTCTCCTCGTCTATCCTCTCTTTCTTCTCTCCTCTACTTTTCGTCTTTTCCTTTCGCTTTCTCTTTCTCCTGCCCTTTGTCACCTCTCGTTTTCTCTCACCTCTTTTCCTTTCTGTAGACTCATCAGCAATCAAATACTAGAAAACCTATTTTTTTCCTTTGAGAAGTAATTTTGTCACATGCGATATAATAGTGATATTTTTAATACTTTTATACAATAATACTTGTTTTTATTTCTTTCGCGTATTTTACAAATATCTATTGTGCATGTGGCAACCCTGAAATTGAGCCTAGCTCTACACGCAACCCACCAACGTCTTGTGTAAATTGGGTTGCTTAGTTTAAAATGTCGTTGTCCTAAAACTTTTGAGAGACACTGTACCATGTGACGCCCATGGTTATCTCCCCGCGATAACCAAAGTACAGACGGTATACTATCTTTACACAATCTGTGATGTTTTTCCATTGCAATTTTGGAGTGCATTGGTAAAAAATGTAGCATAATATGTTGGGATGATATACACAGCTCAGGGGTTCTTTCAGTCGACATAGTTTATCACAGCACAGTCCACTGTGTTACTGCACAAGTAAAATGCTGTACACTGCATGTTGATTTATTACGATATGTATTAATATCCTTTATTGTAGGGAACAGCGTTCCAATAAATATCACACGAATGAGGAATAATTACATGATGATTTGGCACGCAAACAGTATGCAGTGTTGCCAGATTACAGAAAAGCGGAATTCAGCGATATACACATTACCCATATTATACATTATATGACGTCACGAGCATCTCGAAAATGGTACGTGATGGAGAAAAATGAGTGGCAAATCCGAAATCAGCATGCCGAAATTAGTTAAGAACACATATTCGCTAACAGGATACAAAATGGCTGTTCCCTAGTGTAATTCACGAGGGGGTTCCAACACTGAAAAATGACTATGTTAATTATGGGAATATCTAATTTGTTTGTTATCTAGAAAGTAGACATACGGGATAAAATTTTGACCACCATTCAGCAGAGCCACATTGCCCACATCCAAGAACACGGTGACGCACTTGCGGACTATTTTCTGGAATCGAATTATTTCACGAAATTCAGATATTCATTGGCCTCCAAGTTCACCAGATTTGTCAGCAGAAAACTTTTTTTCTTTAGTGATGCCTCAAAGAACGGGTGAATGTTACCAAACCCCAAACAATGCAGCAGCTTAAGGAGAACATCCGTCCAGAAATTCAAGCCATGACACTGGCAACATTGACACGTATAATGATGGATGTTGTAGCAGAAGTTCCTGCGTGCGAAATCATTATTATAGTGACATTTACTTGAAATAATTTTCCACAAATAGGTGAAAGAAATCACCCATATGTAATGTACCGTGCGTCCATTTCGATCTGCAGCCGAGAGATCGGGAGAAACGTGGCGGGTGGCGCTGGCGGAGATGCTGACATTTGCGGCCTGTAATGCCCGCTTATTTTTATGGACATATGCAGACATTTATATAAATATTGCAAAACGAGCGCTAACCTGTGTTATAAGAGTTGTTCAAACTGATATCCACCAAGTGCCAAGTGTGTAGACTTTCGGGGAGAATACGTTGAATAGCCTGAAACTTTCGTGCCTGTAGCTAAAGTCCTTCTGGGTCGGGCCGAGAACTTATCAGCCCCCCTCGTAACGTCAACCTTGCAGCTGGCATTCCAATCCTCTCACTGACACAACACACATACACACTGCAATAACACAAACAAGTAACGGCAAGTAACCAATAATAACACTCTTGCGCACAGTACGAAATTAACACGCTCTTGGTTTACATTGCTCGCCACTATATTCAACTCTGTCGCGAAGGAACAAAAAACTCGAGCTCGGGATTTCGGATTGCAAGGAAGCTCACGAACACCATTGACTTTTAACGGTTTCGTCTACAGCGTAATCTTGATACAGTGTTGCACATTCGAAACCTCCAAACGATCCCCATCGACACAAAACTCTTTCAAGGATATAAACTTAAGCAGGACGTTACTGGTCAAAACTATGATTAAAATGGTTTATTATCTGTGGCTCTTTACATTGTTTTTTAAAGCGTATTTTTTGTGTATATAAGGGCAAAACTTGGATGAATTACAGATGATAAATTATAACACAGGTTAGTGCTCGTTTTGCAATATTTATATAAATGTCTGCATATGTCCATAAAAATAAGCGGGCATTACAGGCCGCAAATGTCGGCATCTCCGCCAGCGCCACCCGCCACGTTTCTCCCGATCTCTCGGCTGCAGATCGAAATGGACACACTGTACATAATACCAGGAAATCAATAAATACCACTATCATATGCTCTGCTGAAATCGCTCCGTGACTTATGGTCCGCCCTGTATAACGAAACCTGACCAGCCTTCTCGCATATGTGCCCAATAGTAGGAATAAACGTGTGAATAGGTCGTGCAGGTTAGATTCCATGCTGCAAGAGTAATTTACACAGCGGACAATATATGCGTGACGTCAGTCAGTGATGAAGGTTATCTTTGAGTTGCTAAAGCTGTCTCCATCTGCTAGTCAACCAGAGTCATGATATTCCAGGAGTCTCAAAGTTCAAATCAAGTACAGTGAGTTGAAAAAAATTAAGAACATAATGAATCTGTAAAAAAAAACACACAAATATGTCCATGCATAAGTTGTATAATATGTCTTGTCTTCTTCATTTAGGTTCATGCTCCCCTCAGCAGAAGCCGCATACAATATGTTCGATTTAGATAAGGAATACACAAAGAATATGCCTCCGATGGAAGGACGTAAGTTTTCATTTATATATTTTAAGGAAGAGATGAAGAAAATCTGAAAAACAGTATCCTATCTATGTCTCGGAAAATATAAAATGCTAATGTCTGGGAGATTGTGACACTGAAGACACAGGCATTTTTTTTCACGCGTACTGTACATATCCATCTATCTGTGGAAGTAATTAATCGATTTATTTCAAATATTCGATACCATCCAAAATATTCAGTCGAGGTGTAGGAATGGTTTACAAGTAGAATGCACTGAGAATTATAACTTTTAATGAGGAAATTTTAAAAAAAATCACAATTAATTTAGAAGATACATGGAAGTACCAAATAAAACTTGGGGCGTTTTCCCTCTTGGACTTGAAACCAGAAAAGGTTAGGATATGAAGGATTGGACTGACCAGAATAGTAGTGTTATCTTAAACCTTAATGGTTCGTTTATAAACAGTGGTTATTTTCAAGTCGATAGTGAGAGTATGAGGAATATACAAATAAATGAAGTAGATATTATGTTAAATATTATAAACAAGACAGTTGCCATAGCAATAGGAATTGTCCTTAAAAGATTACAGCGGGAGGGTAATGAAATGAGATTTTGACAAACTGTGAACTGCAAAGACGTAGAAAGAACGGCAGATCTACAAGCCCAAGGGAAAATAATTAATTGGGAATAAGGAATTTGAAGGACAGAGAAAAACGGAGAATCCTTATAGGAGCAGATATATAGATAGAACAAGAAGTATATTTTGTTCACAATAATCACAACGATAATGAACAAAACTCGAATCATCATTTTCGTGATTTTTCAAAAGAGCAGTGAAATATTAATTTTAATTGTCCTTAAATTAAGTAAATAATATAATACCTTTATGGTTATAAAGCTAAAAATATTTGGCAAGTTTTTGTTTATTATTTTTACTCATTGTTTCCAGACAAACCAACATTAGTTCGGATAATCTTCAAGGTCGATAGGATATCAGATATCGTGGAAGAGAAAGGGGTAAGCAAAATATATTAAAATATAAGAGTAATTATGTAATTATTTGCAGTTTTTACTGAATGTTGGATTTACATAAACTTATCATGGATAAATAATAACGAAGCAGGGAAATGATCTTGGAATCCATAAGAACAAACTATTCAAGAGCACAGTCTTGCAAACAAATGTCTTGAATTTAAAAAAAAAGTGATTCAACTTTTCACCATCGATTATGAAATCAAATGTTTCTCTTCCCATTTACTGCCTGAACTATTATTCCCATAGCAAGTAATACCTTTACGATTTTCCATTCAATCTTATTACAAGGCAGAGTCAAATGAAAATCTTAATTTGATTTTGTTTCTTACATAGTAGATTTCTGTATGTAGGGTTGCACACGTTTGCTTCATTTTAGCACAGACCTATTGCCGATCTACATATATTTTCAACTTTGAGTTAGTGCCTGTATTCCTTAAGAAGAATAAGTCTTTGGGGTCTACGTGCTGTCACTTATGAGGCACTGCGAAGACCTTTCCACCCATCTGCCTGCCAACTGAGGCCATTGTCGAACTTTCACATAGATGTTGAATTTTCATTTTCCGAGAACTTTCTGTAAGTTTTATACTACAGAGAGCAAGAAAAACACTTCTCTTCACTGGTGCAAGTGTGTAAAGGAGGCGCCATCTTTAAATTTAAAAAAATGCCGTTTTGAAGCTGACTTGATTAGTGTTTCAGCCTTGAAGCCAGTCGTTTTGTAAATAATAGGTGATACCTCATGTAAATTTGAGCTGTATACAGTCTTCCCTACCATATTTATTGGACATTTATAGTTTTAATTTGACTCATGTAATATTTTTGCCCATTTTTTGATGCCCAGCATAACATAAACGACTATTAAATTTTGCAGATATAGCTTACATACTTACATCATGTTCATCAATAGTATTTCAGTTCATAGTTATTAAGTTTCATCTTCGTTCGGTACTCGGCAATCTTCATCGATCATTTTCATTTGAATTTACTCACAAGTTCATTTATATTTCTACTGCCAGTTATTGTTTTAATTTTCACTTTATCACTCGACATTGTTTCAGCGACCGTTTATATTCCAAGTTACTCTACCACAGGACATTGTTTCAACGATCGTTTGTATACACAGTTACTCTAGCACTCGGCATCATTTCAGCGATTGTTTGTATTCCCAGTTACTCTACCACACGACATTATTTCAGCGCTTGTTTGTATCTCCAGTTACTCTGCCACATTGTTTGAATGATCGTTTGTCTACCCAGTTACTCTAACACTGGCATTATTTCAGCGATTGTTTGTATTCCCAGTTACTCTACCACACTACATAATTTCAGCGAATGCTTGTATCTCCAGTTACTCTACCACACGACATTGTTTCAACGATCGTTTGTATACCCAGGTACTCAAGCAATCGGCATTATTTCAGCGATTGTTTGTGTTTCCTGTTACACTAGCACTCGACGTTGTTTCACAATTATTTGTATTCCCTATTATTTTCACTTTTTGCTCTAGGACTGTACATTATCTCAGCGATTTATTTTTATCCCCAATTTTTTTGCACTTATACTCTAGCACTCAACATAGCTTCAACTATTATTTGTATTTCCAATTACTTTAGCACTCGACAGTGTTTTAGCGAGTGTCTATTCCCCATGGTATTCGCGCTTATTCTTGCTCTCGACATTGTTAAAGCTATTGTTTCTAAACTAACTAACTAACTAACTCTCTAGCCTTCTTAAACCAGAAGGTTTATGGCCTTCGATCTGTCCCTATCCTGGGCGAGATCAATCCAATATTTTACATCCTTACCGATTTCCTTTAGGTCCATCTCAACGTTATCCCTCCATCCTTCTATTGGCCTTTTCGATCTTACTCTGGCACTAGACATTGCACCAGCAATGTCTTCTATTCACAGTTAACATCTAGCTTTCTGTAGCAGTAGACAATATTTCAGCGTCTGTTTCTATTTCTAGCTATTTCTTTCTCTCTTGTTCTAGTACTCGACATTATTTGAGCGATTGTTTCTATTATAAGTTATTACTTTCACACTTACATTCGAGTCACGTGCAACTGCAGATAATTATTGTTGTATTATTTTCAACAAATAATTGTTATTGGTTTCAAATTTACCGTTCAGTCAATTCACTACCTCCTTGTACGTATTTTTGCATTTCAGGAGATCGAATTCAGCGGATCTTTCGAGATGGTGTGGAGAGAACACAGACTTATCCTCAATAACTCCTTCTTCCCGGACAAAGATGTGAGGGATTACCTCAACGAGAAGGAGAAAGATATGCTTTGGTTGCCGGATCTTACCATAATGCCCATGAGGTACTTACGAATAATGCATGGCGTGACGGACGTCAACAATATTTATTTGGATGGGCACAAGACGATCAGATATGTGCTGGGGTAGGTTAAAAGTAAAGTTTAAATATCACTAGTAATAACGCCCACTTCGAGTGGCAAGGGCGCCAACATAAGGGGGGCCAGGGGGTGGTACTTCCTCCTTGAGATACAGTAAAACCTCCAGACCCCGATAAGTCGGACTTCGCTTAATCCGGACAGGGAAAAGGCATAAGGCAAAATAATAACAATAAAAAAAGATTGTAGAATATAGACATGCACTTCAAACCAGCTTCCACGGCAAGGGTTTCGAGAGATACAGAGCCAGGTCCGTCCTGCACATCATCATAATATGTGTATCGCGTACGTACGTACTGCATGGTCGTATTGCTTTACATTTTAGTGTACTGTATAGTGTATTTAGGCCTATGCCCTTTAAATACACTACAATAAACGTGTTTTGTTGCTACAAACGGAGTTTTAATGCACTTTCTACTGTTCTTTTAGGTTATTTAAGTAAATCCGGACTTTCGTTAAACCGGTCAATTTATCCCCCCATTAGTCCGGATTAACGAGGTTTTACTGTATATGAAAAAGTTCAAATAATTCGAATGGTGAAATTGTAGCGATATTTTATTACAAGGAATATTGTTCTCTCCGATGTACAGACTGTAACTTCCAGCAAATTAACTGCCATAATAAGGAGAGAATATTTTCACAAGAGACATTTGAATTATGTTGTTCTGCTGCTGTACTCGTAACTATGGGAGTGCGGGACGAAAATATTTTGATCTGGACGAGATTGGGAAAGAAATACAGAAGGTTGATTCGTCTATATGTGTCCGATTTTGACGTCTCATCTACTTTAGGAAAAACCACGGGACCACCAGCGGTTGCCCTCCATGTGAGCACCATGGGTCCTGGCAATAGCCCTGCTCCGTAACTTCCATTGTAGGAGGCTCCGTTGAAGAACAGGAACGGAAATCTCTAGCCACTCCTCCTGGCAGGCTTTCCAGAGGCCACGGACAGTGGTGACACGACGAGATGCAAGTGCTTTTTTCAATAGGCCAAACCCGCAAAAATCCATGGGACTGGCATCAGGTGACTTCACTGGTATGTCCTGGAAGGGAATAGCCTGGATGCCGGTGTCTGCCGCCATTTGTTGCAGAAATCTCTGTGTAGAATGAGATGTATGTGATGAGGCCTTATCCATATGCACACGGACCTGATTTATAGCATTTCCATACAAACTGGGCAGATCGTCTGTATAAATTGGTGGGAGGATATGTTGCAGATAAAATGCAGAGTTGATTTTGCAGTTTTTAGGCACCTGCCGAATTGTTAATTTGCCTTCATAGCAGTATCCCGCAACAACCACAAATCTCGAAGCGAAACTTGCTTTGCACTGATGGATGAAGTCAGGACGGGTTTTTGCGCCTTGTGGGGTGTACGTTACGGCTCGAATTTTGCCAGAATCGGATAGATAAATCCATGCTTCATCGAGTGTGGCAACAAACTTCCACTTTTCCCCGGATAGATGGCGTTCGTAGAGGCGCCTGCAGTGAATCTTTCTCTCCCTCCGATGGGCCGCAGTGAGGAAGTGTCCACGACTTTTAAACACCATCCCGAGCTTTAATTTGTCAAGTAGCTTGCGGTTCACACTTGACTGTGCCACGTGCATTCGTCTTGCCATCACACGTTGCGTAGGAGGGATTTCCTGTAGGGCAATTTGGTGCAACTTCCAAGCTACAGGTGGAGTCGCCGCAGTACACGGTCGCTTTCTACTCCCCTTTGTGGGTGAACGAAGTGCTGGAACGTCGTGGTGTTTATGTCTATTAATTATATTCTTGATGGTCGTTAACCCCAATGCACATCCATTTTCTCCGCACTGTTTTTGATTCTGTGTCACGGAAAACTTGGCGTGGAAATGTGCTACGACGTAGCCTTCCCAAAATCGGTTCACATTGGGAGTCATGATGCACACACCACGCACACGCGATCGTGGCGTGATAGTAGAGGCCTTTGGCTTTCACCTGCTGTTTGAATGATTCAGATCGGTCGATTCTGTAAGCAGGGGTGAAAGTTTAAAATCGGACACATATACACGGATAAACCTTCTGTATTAATAATTCTTACTTCGGGACTGTTAAAGTATCAATTTTCCAACCAAGTCGTGAAGTTTTCGGAATAGTAAAGTTTCGAAATTTCTCAATGCGGTGAAAATCTCGAATTGTACAAATTATTTCCACTTTCCCTTGAGATTTCTAGAAAGACTTCATGTAATTCAAAATTTGAAATTGTAGCGTTATAACATGGGGTGCTGTTAAGGATAGCAGATTGTGTGCTTTTGCAAATTATTCTAGTGAAGGGGATGCTGTAGAGAATTCTCTTAACTGAGGTAGCGCATCAGCTCACCTTTCTCCCACTTTTAGCATAGCTGCCACCCCTGAGAAAAATCCTGTGGGCAGCCTTGACTATTTTAAATTCAAGTGATTGTTTTTGCACTTCTGGAATAAAAACAGTTAATTTCAAGACATTTCAGACAATTATAGTGCACAAAATATCAAGAATTAATTTCTCTTTAAATAAGATCGTTTGAAATTTCTGTACTGTTCGGGAATACGAGAGGTAGGAAAATCATTTCCCGAAGTCCAAGATCGATTGGTCGGACGTTTACAGTTTTTTCCTCCAGGGCTATGAAAACTGATTCCCAGATTTCACTCGGTTTCCAAATTCACTATTTGGGTAGTAATGTCATGCATGGTTGTTTATGGTCCAGGAACTCATATATTCTATTGGGTTCCGAAACAGGATCGAAACGTTTCTTCACGAACAATTTAAATTAGGTCCAAGTTGCGTATTGTTTCATTGAAACAAGATTCCTGGACCGTATTTAAATTCATCTCGAGAAAAAGGTTCCAGGACCGTTTTTAAATTCATTAGGAAAAAAAAGGTTCTGGAGACGTATTTAAATTGATCCGGAAAAATGTTTTTCAACCGTATTTAAATTCATCTCAAAAATGTTTTCAGAACCGTATTTAAAATCATTCGGAGAAAAGGTTCCTGGACCGAATTCAAATACTTCAAACATAAAAAGGTTCATTAAGGCGAGGAACCCATTTGCACTTGCTGGTTTTCTATCCTGGACCGAAACTGAATTTATTTAATATTCATGGACCTTTAACAACGCTGCTGTCATGTTGCTCCATTGAATTCATACGAAGTAGTTGGTTTCGGACACCACCACCGACAATTAAAAAATATTTACCTGAATAATAGAGAAGAAATGCTCTCTCTTAACATAGTGCTAGAATACTTGAAAGCTAAAGGCTAAATAACATGCATGCTAATAGAGAACCATTGCCAACATTCAGATAAGTTTAGTGGTTCACTGAACTCATAGTTTTTGAAATTTTGACTTTCACTACTTTGTTGACCTAATTTGCTTTGGATTTTGTATGAATCACACCGGGTGTTGAACAATCTCTATATATATAAAATAATGGATGTATGTGTGTATATGTGTGTGTTTGTTTGTTCAGCAATAGCTCTCGAACGCCTGGAGCAATTTCAACCAAACTTGGTACACGCATCACTTGCAATTTCGAAAGAAACACTGTGATGGTAAGGCACCCCCGGCACCCCTAGGGGTGGGGGTGGGAAGGGGTCATAAAATAGTATTCTGTTGCGTGGCATTTTCGTATCATATCCTGCACGTTATGCTTCCTGCAACGCAGCACGGCGAAGTTGGTTGCCTACACTGAAGGTGGGATATTGCTATCCTCGAGCAATTTCAACATATATCACTTACATACAATCTGGAAAGAAATACTGTGCGGGTAAGACACCCTATGAGGTGGGGGGTGACATGTAAAAATAATAAAAAAACGACCGATATTAGTGTGGAATCCATAGTTTTCTGGGTCACTAAGATGAATAGTGACACTCGCAATGCCGTTCTACTCCAAGTTCATTTTACACTATAGTTACAATTCATTATTTTCATCTCTAATAGAAGATTAGAATAAATAAATACCCAGGCAACGCCTGGCAATCAGCTAGTGCCTATAATACATAACCTGAAAAACTCCATTCATTAGTGTGATGTGTATGTAGCGGAATCGAAAATTCAGGAAAAGAAAAAAAGGATATACCTCCCTCTCCTTTCCCTTGGACCCCACTGTTAATCGTACAACATAGAAAACTCGGGCTAAAAGGCTCTGGCGAGTGGATCTATAGACACGATGATATTTGCACGCGGTGTTTGGTGTTGTGCCTATATTTCATCATCGTTTGCAATCTATTTTCTGTCGTCGAGTCCAATTAACCGCCAATCCACTTGAAAATGTACCTTAACCCTTAACTGGTAACCTTGTTTATTGAAGCGTAATTGGTAAGGTGGGGTTTTTCACACCCTACTCTTGCTTCCACTCTTTCCCGATCACTATGATGTAAAACCTATGTAAACTATTTTTTTATGTTTGATCATCTCTATGGAAAAGATTGCAGAGGAAAGATAATTTGCACAACTATATATATATTTCTTAACCAAGTACATAAATGATGCAATAACGTCATATTATACTGAAATTCTAGCTATTCACCGTAGTATACTCAAATTAAATATTTCAGAGCATTTTCGGAATTTCAAATGAACACAGCAATTAACAAAACCAAGCACTTTGAAACCACAGCAAACAATGATTTCTGCAAGTCCTGAACTTCAACCATTCTTACATACAGTTTTGGACCACTCTTTGCAGATGAGCCATCAGTGGAAAAGATTGCACTCAAATCCTCATGATTTGATTTGAATACAGCAGTGTATATAAGAAGCCCCAGGAAAGCCTTCAATTCAACCAAGTCAATGTCATTGTAAGTGGAGTTCCCTGGATTTCTCAACTTAGTTCTGCTCAGCGTAATCTTACAGTTTGTTTGACCAACAATTTCTTCACGTACATCGTTTGTAAATATGACATGCGTTAAGATACGAACAATATGTCCCCAAAGCTTTTGCTGGTCCTTTCAGACCAGGCAAATGCGAAATTATATTTTGTCTCCGCGTTCGTACGTTGCTGGAGGGGGCATCGGAGGCCCTACTGAACCTATTTTGGCCATAGTAATACTTGGGGTCAGGCGTGGTATTGTCGCGATCATTCCCACGTTGTGAAGTGCACGTTTTGCGGGACGTGCAGGCTCATTGCTCTCGGAATCAGATTCAGATGCCTCTAATTCGGAATTGCTCGAATAGTCACTGACAAAATCTGGGTCCACCTCAGAGTCATCATTTCCACTAAGATCGCTTTCAGCCTCATCAAGTATGCCGCGGGCCCACTCTTCAAACCCAGGGTCATCTTGACTCATTCGGTGCCTCTCACTCTCCATAATGCACTAAACAAGATGTAAAGCCTGATCACAAAAAACTTACGCTAATAGGAAAGTGGGGTGTAGCCCACCCCAGCCAAGAATTGTAATGTTTCCAGCGGAAGATTACTCACACTTGCAAAGCGCCGATCCTACGGGAGCACAGTGCCCTATACTGACTAAGCGCTGAACTATCCACCAGCAAAAAATGACTGGGGTGTGTAGCCACCCCAAGTTATCAGTTAAGGATTAAGCAACAATTCAATGTGGCAGACCAGACCGTTCAGGTGGTGTGCCACTCAACATACCACAAGCAGCTTGTCACTTACCATATGCATGTAGAGTATTTCATTATTGTAAATCTTAAGGTAGATAACAAAAATGGACAACTAAACGCACGATCATGATATTTGTCGGGTGGCAGAAGATTGCGCTGTTGCCATGTCGGAGTAACAACCGCGTATGTTTGGAAGTTTAAGAGCAGTCCGACATGTAGACATGAGTCTCCATTTCTGAGGCCTTAAATTCACATGATCACCATCTCTGGTACTAAAAAGTGCCTTGTAGAGAGGTCGGTCTGACGCTCGAACTAGGCAACGCAGCCCTGTTGACGTTGCCAGACAGTGCGCGGGAACCAGCGACATTTGTCCCGCCCTAGCTTTGCTTTTCTCCATATGTGGCATCTGCGCAATTCTGCCCAGCCTCCTATTTTCATGGCCGTGCGTTTAGTGCTATCATATGCATCAGATATCTCTCATGATAATTTACTTGGTCAAATAATTTCACTTAACGGTAATTTTCTCTCTTCAAGGTTTGCACCACTGATTCTTCTCTGCTCCATGGATTTCAGCCTGTATCCATTGGACGTTCAAAAATGCGAATGGAAGATTCATTCATGTAATGTATTTTAAATATACATTAATTAATAGTAGATTTGGATGCATAAGTAGGAAGCAAACTGTCCACCACAATGTTTATTGTATTTGTTTTACGTAATAAGAAATTCAGAAACTGAAATAAAATTCCCAATAGGCTGCTGGAAACGTCTACACCACCATACATAGAAATATATTTCAAAACCCATAGGATGCAAGAAAAATATTCATGAAAATATTCATGGACAATTTTCTAAGCACTGCTTGTGCTTCCCACTGTACAGTAATGGAAATTTTCAAGACCTATTTACAGAAACGATAGTTTTAAGTAAAATTGTAAAAGAATGTTCCAATATACGAAAATCCGTTCCATACCTAACTTGTAACGACTTAACAAGTTGTATATCATGCTATGATGCAATTTTGCAGTCAATGATGCAATTATAGAGAACGTTGTTTAACAACTGAAATGGGTTTCTACCCTTAGCCATAATTTCAATTTATTTGTATCTGGTTAATTGTCACTGAGGAAAGTGATGTCAATGTTTTTTATCACTAACTGGAAGTGTTTAATTTAACACTGTAGTGGTCACGGGGAAAAGCTTCCGTCATTGATCACGTGGATCACTATTGTGATCCCTAGAATATTATCTTTTTTACCCATTCTTAGAATTTATCTGGTTTTATAGCGAGACTGTTCTTCTTGATGTATTCTGGTTCACTTAACAAACAATAATAAGTTATTTTACTCAACATATTACAGTAGGGACGAAATTCCAAATCTAGCTCTTCACATTTCGATGTGATGAAATATCTTAGAAGTTTACATTTATATAATATTTTATTTCCCCAAAAAATCCAAAAATTGTTTTTTCGATGTCTGGACACTTCATATATTTATAACATTTTAGAGGCAGGAAGTTATTGTATACAGATATACTTCATATCGTAAAACTCCCGCCAGTAGTCAAGTGAATCACTATTGAGCTCCACTGAAGTTATGAGCTCCATAAAAAGTAACCAATTATTAAATTTCAAGTAACAGCTGAACAATCATAGTTCCTGGAATGTTTCAGGAAGGTACATTGGAAGCCGAGGCCAAAAGTGTTGCCAAATACTTGAAATTGTACGAGTCGATCACCATTGTGATCCAAGCAACCACTGTAGTGTTAATAAGATCCTTGATCCTTGCTCTACGTCAAAACTCATAACTATGTGCTAAAATTGCTAACTGTTATTTGAAACCTACACATTTTTATCAACATAAAACTAGATTCCAATATTAATATTTCTTGTATTCTTAACTTAGACATGGTACATAACTTTTTACAAAACTGTTTACTATATTCGATAGTCATTTGTTTCATTTTGAACACGTAGGTTCATAAATTCACATTACAAATTCATCATAACTCAACATAACATAACATTGTAACTATTGTGCTCGGCACATATTATGGCTGATAGGTAATATATGTGAATTTGTTTGTCTAGATCGCCATGCAGATGACGAACTGGAATTTGGCTGGAACGAGACTGGAGCCATTCAACTGCCTACGAAATCTACAAAATGGAGGATCCCAAAGTTTTTCTTGGAGTTCCATCTGCCGCCGTTCCCTTACCAGGTTCACACTAGACTTACTATTGGTAGGATTCTATATCAATTCTTTACTGATAACTTCCTAACCTAATGTGTATTCCAAATGTGCTTTCTTGATACGGTAGGTATCGGGTTGTAGCAATCCCATTACCTTTCAATGGAATCGTTGCAACCCAGAAGTTTCCGAGACTGTACAATGCATAGTATCACCACCCCATTTCATAGCTGTACGATTTGGCAACGCTACATCACATGGTATGACGTCACGCTACGTAATATCAAGGCCTCGTGTCCGAGCCAGGAGAATCACTCGCCTACTTGGTCTCGGGTAGCGAAGCTACTACACACATACACTGGGGGAAAGTTCCACTGCAGTTAAGTATTTCAAATAAACCATGAATTAATTAATAACGTAAACCGCTTTAGTCAGCTTATCGGCCATTAGGGCTAAAGTTATCATGATTAATTTGGGGGTTTATTATTTGTATTTTTTTGAAAACTAAACTTTCATAGATTTGTATGGCCGATAACAGTACGGGTATTAATGCAATCATTAATATCGATCTACTTTAATATACACAGGGAACACTAAATCTAGGTGCCAATTGTTCAAGGTTATTTACTGGATATGTATCAGGCGCGGTTGGCCCTATAGCGCACAGAATCAGTGAACCCCCAGTAATATACGATAATCACCTCGAGAATGAACAATAAACAATGTCTTTACATTTTCACATTATTTCGCTAAAAATTCTACACAATAAGTCATGTATTTGTGCCCGTAATACGGTGAACTCTTTTGCTGAGAAGAAGAAACCGCGATTCGGCCGCCCTGATACAGACCCTCAGTTGAACCCCCACAGGACAGCTCGTGCCATTGTGAAAGCTTCGTGCGGGAGCAGAAGCTCGAGGAGGGTATAGGACAAAATACATGGAAGGTGAGATTTGCAGAACCTATGTTCAACCCAACGGTCATGCGCAGTTCGTTCTCTCGCAGAAGGCGCGGGACAAGGCTCCGATCTCGCTGCTTCCTCCCTTCCAGTGTTGCTGTGTGCGGTTCAAGTTTGAAGCGCACACATTACATATTCAATATTCTCTTTGTATCATTTTTGTACTGAACTTCTTGGAATAAATGCAAAATTGTGGCAGAGATGGATGAGTGGAAACAAATAAAAGCTGGAATTAGATGCGATGAATTAAAATAAAGGAGATACATTACCAAAATAGCTCGTGCATGCATTCAGAGGTTTTTCCATAAAGGTGGAAACACTTCGGGTTCGCGAAAGAGAAAGAATGGCGCGAAGACGTGACTCGCTGTCGCTCGGTGTCAATCGTCTCAAGTTTGTTAGTTTTTGATGTGCTTGGATACTTGTTGGAAAGTATTAAGTGATGCTGCGAGTGAAGCGAGGGATGGACTTTACCTAGGTTATGTCACATGATGCAGTGTAGGCGTTGCTGTCCGCGCAGGTAAGAAATGACCGATAGAAATGCACGTAATTAACGTAAACGAACTTCCTTGTCCACTGAAAAAAAGCGTGTGCTGGTCGACCAGCCCCAAATTTGAACAAAGCTATCTTGTATCAATGAAAGGGTCTCAGGTTCGATTTCTAGTATGCACATGCCATTAGTTGTCATTTCCCTTTAATAAATGTAGGACCAGTTCTGATTAGTCGGCATGGACGGCCGGAAGGGGAAAAGGGGGCAGCCCCCCATGGAAATTGAATGTAAACCAAAAATTATATATTACACGCATATAATTTAATTTCAGTCACAGTAATTTTTGGTAATTATTATAAAAGCGTTGCAGTAACTTCAGACTGAAGGAGTGTTTTTTGCTCCTCCTGAGGAAAAAATATATTACTTGCCCCTACTTGAGGACGTCCATTCCAACAAAACTCAACTTTTTTTATAAAGGCACAATTTATTGTAGTTTCAGCCCTAAATTTATTCGCACACCCCTAATACAAAACCTTATACTCCCATATAAAAAAAATTCTGGACAAATCTTTTAAGCCCGCCCCCCATCCTTTTGTTAGGCGAAGGAAGTTTATTTTGCGGAAACTGAATATATGTCACATGACTTCAGTGAACCCCCGGGTAAATAATGCACGAGCCGCGCCTGATATGTATATATACATGACTGATCTTAGAATTGTTGTTATTAGTTCTTCCATTTACTGTTAATACGTTGATTGTAATAAACCTAACGAATGAAAAGATAGCTTTGGTTATAATTTATGCTATATTGATAAGATCTGTTGCTCTCACTACTAAGTATGTAGTTATATTGCTCAAGGAAAATGCGGGCCCAGTATAACTTTCCATTGCGTGGTAAGACGTTCACTCGTTAGTTGCTTCATCTGTAGAGGTAAATTACGTGGGGAGGTCATAATGGAGAATATATATTTATTGCTTTTGCTTTCGCTGTCGTCAGTTAGCAAAGAAAGAATTCAAAAACGAAATCTTTTCAGAGTTGTTAAAGGTCCAGGAATGTTAAATAAATTCAATTCCGGTCCAGGAAAGAAACTTAGCAAACGTAAATGGGTTCTGGACAGTAAAGAACCAATTTATCTGTAAAGCATTTCAATTCGGTCCAGGAACCTTTTCCCGGATGAATTTACGTATCCCTACGGTGCAAGAACATTTTTTGCGGATCAATTTAAATTCGGTCCAGGAATTTTTTCCGCATCGATTTAAATTCGGAACAGGGACCTTCATTTTCAGATGAATTTAAATACGGTCCATTAATAATTTCTTCCGCATCAATTTAAATTCTGTCCACGAACATTTTTCTCCGGGTCAATTTAAATACGGTCAATGAACTTCTTTGTGGATCAATTTAAATTCGGTCCAAGTTCCGTATTGAAATGAAACAATACGCAACTTGGACCGAATTCAAATTGTGCAAGAAAATATGTTCCGGTTCGGTTGCGGAACCCAACAGAACCCATTAGAATTTTTGGAAATGTCATTAATGATTCTGTATTATTAATATGTTCAATATATTAAAAATTAATGGTTAAATGAATTTCTGTCTGCGCTCAAATGCTAAGTAGGAATATAACTGAATAGGAAATTGCAGTAAGTAGAGACTGAAGATACTGGACACAAACAGGAGAATCTGCATTACGGGAGACTGTGCAACAGCAGGAGGCTGTACAATAACAGTAGATCCTTCAACAACAGTTGACTGTAAAGTAACGGTAAATTGTGCAGCAGCAGGGGTGTAGAGTAACAGAAGATCCTGCAAAAACAGAAGACTGTAAAATAAGAGTAGACTGTGCAGCAGCAGAAGGCTTTACAGTAAGAGTAAATCCTCCAAAATCAGCAGACTTTAAAGTAAGCGCAGTTTGTGCAGCAGCAGCAGGAGGCTGTACAGTAACAGTAGATGCAGCAACATCAGCAGACTGTCAAGTAACAGTAGTCTGCGGAGCAGCAGGAGGCTCTACAGTAACAGTCGATTCTGCAACAGCTGTAGACTCTAAGGGAACAGTAGTCTGTAGAGCAGCAAGTGACTGTACAGTAACAGTATATCCTGCAATAACAGCAGATTGTAAAGTAACAGTAGACTGTGCAACAGCAGAAGGCTGTTCAGAAACAGTAGATCCTAAACAACAGCAGTCTCTATAGTAGCAGCAGACTGTGCAGCAGCGGGAAGCTGTACAGTAACAGCTGATCCTGCAAAAGCAATAGACTTTAAAGTAACAGTAGTCTGTGCAGCAGCAGGAGGCTGTACAGTATCAGTAGATAATGCAACAACATCAGACTTTAAAATAAGAGTAGACTGTGCAGCAGCAGGAGGCTTTACAGTAAGAGTTGATCCTCCAAAATCAGCAGACTCTAAAGTAAAAGCAGTTTTTGCTGCAGCAGCAGGAGGCTGTACAGTAACAGTAGATCCAGCAACATCAGCAGACTACCAAGTAACAGTAGACTGTGCAACAGCAGAAAGCCGTACAGGAACAGTAGATCCTATAACAGCAGCGGGCTGTAAAATACGAGTAGACTGTGCAGCAGCAGGAGGCTTTACAGTAAGAGTTGATCCTCCAACAGCAGGAGGCTGTACAGTAACAGTAGATTCAGCAACATCAGCAGACTGCCAAGTAACAGTAGACTGTGCAACAGCAGAAGGCTGTACCGTACAGAAACAGTAGATTCAGCAACAACAGCAGATTTTAAGTAACATCAGTCTGTGCAATTATAATAAAATAAAACGAGAAGTTAACCGCACGTTTAGAAGTAAAAAAAGAGATTACTTGAAAAGCAAAATTAACGAAATTGAAACAAACAGCAAAAATTAAAATATCAGAGATTTATATAAAGGTGTAAATGAGTTTAGAAAGGGGTGGCAACCTAAAGTAAACTTGATAAAAGATAAAGACGGTGATTTTCTAGCTGACCCAAGCGATATTCTAAATAGATGGAAGAACTACTTTAATGGCCTTTCAAATGATCATGTAGGAGATAAATCAGAAGTAAATTAAGTACACACAGCAGAACCTTTAGTTCCAGAACCTAACTTGATTGAAGTTAAAGATGCTATTAAAAGGCTAAAGATTTAAACGTAACAGATCAACTACAGATCAAATTTTTCACATCAGACAGACATTTGAAAAAAAGTGGGAATATAACCAAAATGTCCATCAGCTATTCATTGATTTCAAAAAAGCATATGATTCGGTCAAAAGAGATAAATTATGTAATATATTAGTCGAGTTTGGAATACCTAAGAAGCTTGTTAATATGATAAAAGTATGCACCAGTGAAACAGAAAGTAAAATTCGTGTGGGTATTAATGTGTCTGACAAATTTGCAATTCATGATGGGTTAAAACAAGGAGATGCATTATCTCCATTGCTCTTTAATTTTGCCTTAGAATATGCTGTTAGGAAGGTAAACGAAACTAAAGAAGGACTAAAATTAAATGGTGTGACTCAGTTGTTAGCATATGCAGATGATGTAGACTTGTTAGGGGATGATATAAATACAATTAAGAAAAACTCTAAAATATTTTTCAAAACTTCTAAAGAGATAGGTTTGGAAGGTAGCAAAGATAAAACTAAATATATGCTTATAGGCCGAAACCAAGTGTTAAGTAATAATCAAAATCTAATTATTGATAACAACTCGTTTGAACCAGTTTCCAAATTCAAATACTTAGTAGTAATATTAACAAATGAAAATTATATTAAAGAGGAAATAAAAAGTAGGCTTAATTCAGGAAATACATGTTACTTCTCTCTTCATAAACTTTTGTCTTCTCGTTTAATATCTAAGAAACTAAAAGTTAAAATATACAAAACAGTAATTTTGCCTGTAGTTTTATATGGGTGTGAAACTTGGTCCCTTACATTGAAAGAGGAACATAAATTGGGAGTATTTGGAAATAAGATCCTTAGGAAAATATTTGGACCTAAAAGGGATGAGGAGACAGGTGAGTGGAGAAGGTTACATAATTTAGAACTACATAATTTGTATTCATGTCCAGATATTATTAGAATGATTAAATCAAGAAGACTTAGGTGGGCAGGCCATGTGGCACGAATGGGAGAGGAAAGGGGAGTTCACAGGATTCTTGTTGGGAAACCTGATGGTAAGAGACCTATAGGAAGGCCAAGACGAAGATGGAGGGACAACGTTGAGATGGACCTAAAGGAAATCGGTAGGGATGGAAAAGAGTATATAGATCTTACTCAAGGTAGGGACAGATGGAAGGCCTGTGTTGCTGCAGCCATTAACCTTCGGGTTTAAGAAGACTAGAGAGTTAGTTAGTTAGCAGTCTGTGCAGAGCAGGAGGCTGTGCAGTATCAGTTGTTCCAACAACAACACCAGACTGTAAAGTAACAGTAGTCTGCGGAGCAGCAGCAGGCTGTAAAGTAACAGTAGACCCTGCAACAACAGCAGACTGTAAAGTAAGATTAGACTGTGCAGCTGCAGGAGGGTGTACAGTAACGGTAGATCCTAAACAGCAGCAGACTGTAAAGTAACTGTAGACTGTGTAGCTGCAGGAGGCTATACACTAAGAGTAGATTCTACAACAACAGCAGTCTGTAATGTATCAGTAGACTTTCCAGCAAGTGCAGCAGGCTGCAAATTGATAGTAGAGTGGGCACCACGAGGCTTCAAGAAACTATACAATAATAAACTGCAGCAAAGGAAACTGTGAACCATTATAAGACTATGGAGCAACAGGAAAATGTGCAGCAACAGAAGACTGAGCAGAAGCAAAGGAATGTGCAGTAACTACATACTGTACAGCAAAGACAGACTGACTGTGCAGTAACAGTAGACTGTACTGCAACAGCAAATGCTCAGTAACAGTAGACTGTTCATCAACAGCAGACCGTTTAGCTTCAGGAAATTGTGCTGCAAAAGGAGACTACAGCAAAAGACAGACTATGCAGAGGAAAATGATACAACAGGAAATTGTGCAGCAGTAGGAAACTGTGAAACTAATGTTAACTCCATTTCCATTCTAGTGTGGGTTTTAAAGTTTTCATCCTGAGTCGCCTAAACATTTTATTAAAAAATTACAATCTATGATAGTCCGGAAAACAGAATTTAAAATGGCTGTAAAAATTAAAATTTTGAAGTGGCTGTACGCTTTCTTCAACAGGAGGAGTCCAAGGTACCAAGATGAAGTTGTTCATTTACCGGAACGTCTCTCCACACATCATGGTCACCTATTTTCCAAGCTTCCTGTTCGTTATAATATCCTGGGGGAGCTTCCTGGTACCTCCGGATAAAGTTCCTGGAAGAATGGTCCTGTTGGTAACGAACATACTGACCCTGGTGACAATGTTCAACTCTATCAGGTATGTAACATCCATTTATAATGATAATGCTCCTTCTTTAAAACAAAAGGTATTGTTCCACACAAAGTGGGATATTTCACACGTGTTGAAGGTGTTTCAGGTAGTGTGCCACGTTGTCTAACATGTGCCATGTGGCACGTATGTGTGTGAAATCTCCTTTACAATATTTTTCGATGCTTGGCAACTGTTCAATCTAACAAAGTGTGGTGACATGAAGAAGCTTTAAAACATAAGACACAAGCAACAAACAACACTTGTCACTTAGAAACGAAACTTCTGAAAACAATTGCAACTTTTAATATCAAATACAAGCAATTCCCACGGTGCCATGTGAAGAAAAGGCAGCGAACTTTCCAAATATTACGGATTTATCATTATATTAAACGGATCTTCTCCCTAGAGTAAAGAAGAAAATTTGAAATAGTTTGATTGGTGTCGAAAAGAAATTGCAAGACTTGGGAAATCATACAGATCATTTGCCGAATTCAAGTCCCACAAACCATGATTTCATCATGTCAATGTTAGAAGAAATGTAATTGTATTAATTAATAGACTGAGACCTGGTCAGTTATGTACTACAGAACATTTATTCAGAACTGGAATAACGAACAATAAGAGATGTTAATGTTGCTGTGAAAGTGCAGATATGCATAGCAATAATAATACACGTACATAAATATAAATATTGTTTTACAAGACATTACTTTCATACCCAAATTAGTCTTCTTACTCAAGCATTCATTGTGCCATTGGCATTCCTACAAAACATTCAACTGTTATTATGTTTCAACCATGGTGGATAAAAAAAATAAGTTTTACTTAAAAATCATTTTTGATGTTTTTTTTAATTTAAATCGGGGTTCTTCTATTTAAATCGATTTTTTTATTAGGAAAAACACAATTAAAATTTCTTGTATTTTTTTTGGTGCCCTACGTGTAGATAAATGTTTTTCTTTTATATATAGAAAGGCTTTCTCTGGTCAACGACCGTGTAAAATATTTGAATAGTTTGATTAAAGCAAACAAAAATATGTAAATATACAGTTGTCCGTTTCTGATACTCTATATTAATGAACAAACTTTGTTAATTGTGTTAATGAAACTATAATAATTTCAGTTTACTTTTATTCCAGTGAAAATAAAACATTCTGGTTGTACAGTCACGGACACTGCCGGGTTGTAATGATTCCATTGAATCGGTCAATGTACAGGGTGGCTCAATAAGTCACTTAACACCCTTAGTACAAGGCCACTGCAGCATGGAATTTGAAATTGGCGATGACGAATCGTTATCTGTTCATAAACAGAATATTCGATGATTTTTATATGATAACGCATTTTCGACAGATCAAAGCTGAATGGTTAGTGTTGGTAAGTTAACGGTGTAGCGTGCTGTGTGGGACACGATTGGTTAGTCAATTTTCCATCAACGGAACCTTAAATGCTTAGGGCTACTAGGATTTGTTAAATAAACAGTTTTTTTCATCCTTGCTTATGGAAGAAGGTACTTTTTAGAGTTTTTTCAATAGGGAAATACCAGAATACTTATGGGAACGTTATGAACCAGTTTTTGTCCAAAGATAGTTATCAGATGACAAGGGTCACAGATTCTGTTTATAAACTTCCTTATGAACATAAACATTAGCCTTGTCACTGTGAAGGACTTTTAATTCAATGGAAGCGTCACACTGTAAATTGTTCGTGACAACCATTCATAATGAGCAGCTCTTCATGGATGTATCCGATTAAAATAATGTGCAATGGCATGCGAACGTCTCTCCATAGACGTCACTTTGATCTCGATGCATTACCGAAGCGCTAAACAAATTTTAAGGCATTTTTCTAACACCTCGAAAAGGAGCAAATTGGTACAAGAATTCAGTCATAACTTTTTACTGGTTAAAGATACGTCGAAAAACCCTTCACCGTTGCATTTCTCGTGAAATTCTAGCCCATTTTGATATGTCGCACGACCCCCTTCCCATTTAAAATTCTGAAGTTGAATTCAAGATGGCGGACATCAAGATGGCCGCCGACCGTGTGGGTGGCGTCAATGTGGTTCCCTCTTGGCCAGGCAATGATTGGTCATCGCCATTTTCACATTCCATGCCGCAGTGGCCTTGTACTGAGGGTGTTAAGTGACTTATTGAGCCACCCTGTATAATAATTTCAGTTTACTTTTATTCCAGTGAAAATAAAACATTCTGGTTGTACAGTCACAGACACTGCCGGGTTGTAATGATTCCATTGAAAGTCAATGTATTCATTACAAGCCGGCAGTGTCTGTACTATATAATTGTAACTTAAAATATGTTTTATAGTCTGTAGTTGAATTTTGCATTATTTTAAATGATAGTTTTTCAAAGTATCAACTGCCATTTTACTTACAGTTTAATGATAATGACACTATTTACGGTTAAACATAGCTAATTAGTATGATTTTAATCGCGACTTAAATCAACATGATTTAAATCACTTGACCTTGGTTTTAACACATAAAGCCTACATTGTTATAGACTTCTGTGAACATGAACGTCAGTTTAAACTCCATCCCATGGTAGTCGATGGAGCTTATACACTGTACTTGGCTGACTAGAAACCCATCCCAGGAGGAGTAATCAATTATTTAGAGTAGCTCAACAAATGTAATAAATTCCGAGGCCTCATGACATTTAGATTGTGTTGTTATAACTATTGAATGAAACATGAGAATTAACAACTTTCCTCGAAGTCTTACGAACTTTCATAAAGAAATGACATGCAACAAACTACAGGTGTCGCTTGGAAACGAACATTCAGAAATAAATGCAACTTTTCATATTGAAGCTTATGGACCGTAGTGCGCGCGGAGCCGTCATTTTGTTCATTTGTGCCAGATTGATGGAATCATTCTTAATGTGGCCACCAGAGGTCAGTAGAATCGGTTACACAATGACGTGACAAGGAAGCCTCGGTGGGAACTCGCAGCCCTTCAGGCAGGGCATATTGGATTCTGACACACGGAGAGGAAATTGGCTTCCTCTAGCTAGACACTTGGTGCAGGTGTCCGAGGAACCACTGTATGGAGGAGAAGGATGAGTACTTTCCGTAATGATTTAAGTTGAACTTGCACTCACGCACTCAAATTATATTTTGTTCATCTTTCTCGTCAACACTACGTGGAGAAGTGACTTGACAGTAGCTAAACATATTTAGTTCATTATTATTAATTTGTTTAAACTAATAACCATCAAACTGGCCAAGTGATACGACAAGGTTCATTTCAGCGAGTTTATCATCGAACAATCTTTCGTTATTGTAGTCTGATTGTGCTTCCACATTATGTGAATAAACTCGCCTCAGTTGGAAAAATGTTGTATCTGTACTTTCTAATAGCATAGCTGCCCCATAGCAAATAAGTAGACCTTTAAGGCACAAATTTCCACTGCGCGCTTACTTTAAGGTTTGTATGCATTAAACAGGTCAGTTTAACGTGCATAAGCTGCATGGGCTATTTCTTTTTACAAAATTGAGAGAATTATAGATTCATATACTCAGATGCATCAAAAAATAAAGAAGAAGTAGGATGTGCTTTTATTGACTCTTCTAATGGAAATATTAAAAAGTTTAGACTACCTGGAGAGTGTTCTATTTTCTCGGCAGAAGCATATGGAATATATCGTGCATTGATGTACATCAATAACATTCCAGAAAAAAGAATACTAATATTAACAGATGCTAGAAGTGTTTTATGTAGTGTACAATCTTTATATAAAAAGTTATATAAAGCATCAACATTGGTGTTTTATAAGATTATATGATAAATTAACTACAGAGGGAGGACAATTCATTTTGCATATATACCAGCACATTTATGGTTCCTTTATAATCAACTGGCAGATAAAAATGTTAAAGAAGCAAGAATAATATAGGATTTGTTACCAAGAGTTAAAAACAAAATTCAAGAAGATTGGGAGATATGGGTAAAACAAAAATTTACATATATGGATCATTCATTCATGTACTGAATGTAAATAGTAAAACTCCATGGCTTATACCTAGAAAGGTTTTAATTTTAATACTAAGATTAAGGTCAGGGCACATCAGATTGAATCACCATTTATATATAATTAATTTAGTTAATTCATCTATGCGTAAATGTAAGTTAGACCAGGAAGATGCTCATCATGTCATTTTTCAATGTCCACTTTATAAAAACAAAGGGATATCTTATTCAACAGATACAACAATTGTATGAATATTTTTAAATGTTTTTCATGATATTAATGTAGATGTATAAAAACTATGTATATTCAAGATTTGTGATTCGATGTGACAGTGTCGTGTGAGACTTAATTTTTTGGGATACTTGGTGTAGAGCTGGCATTACAGCTAAATCCAAAAAAATGAATAAATGAAGCTGCATGGGCTCGCTAACCTATAAGACACCAAATTTCAAAAATTGAAATTTCAATAAATTTAACTATACTTCTCTGCTACAGCAATCTAAGTTGCTTCATTAACCATACTGCTAAGCTAACTACTATTTACTTCTTAGCCAAGAACGGTAACTTGTCAGCCGGGGATACCTATTTTTTTTAGCTCCAGTTAACTAATACCTAATAGTTGGTAGCTAACACAAACATCCATTGATTAGATTCTGCGTATGTATGCTCCCACCCTCGTCCACAGACACGAACTAGCTACCTTTTGACATTTACATAGATTCTACCAAATATGCATTATAAATAAATACAAATTAGTTTAATTAATTGCTTAAAATAGTAACATTTCATCCTTATTTTTTCTTTCACCAAGTGTAAGCGTTTATTCTGGGTTCAATGAGGTGAATACATAGGTGACCAAATAACAATTTTGATAATGATTGTGTCACAGTTTCTGCACACAAAGAAATCCAGAATGATGTAACCTGCAATCGCTCAAAAACCAATTCATATAGAAGTGTACAAGGTAGAATCACATTATCGACTTTCTATTTTCATTAATATATTATATTATATTGCAGGCAGATCATACCAACGTCAGAACGAATCAAGCCAATAGAAGTGTGGCTTACAACGTGCATTTTATTTTTGGCTGCTGCTTTTATTGAATATGCCTCAGTCCTCTATCATCTACGATACAACAAACCGGAAGATGAAACGGATCTCAAGTACATAGCAGTATGTATTGTAATGCATGGCATAGCCATGTTTTCAATATCCACATATGTACTTTTTCAGTATAGCACAAACACCATTTTTATCTCCGTAATAAAGTAAATTTTATAATCTTGGCAGGATAAGAAACACTGTGTCAAGGCACAAAAGCAATTGAAGAATCTTATTAAACGCTTCTATGTGATTTTTCTTTTCTTTTCTAAAATTAAATCAAAAGTATATCATATTGAATATAAATATGTGTATATTTAATGAAAGAAGGAAGTGTATATTTTTTTAATTTTATCTTTGATTGCTCTAGTAAAACAGCCGAGTAAATAACAAGTACGGATAGGAGACTGAAAGAAATCAATCGAGCAGTACAGAAAGGTGAATGAGGGAAGTGGATGGAAGGAAATAGATGGAAATACATCGAAATGATGGATTGAAGTAGATGAAAATGAGTAGAAGAAGGGTGGAAGGAGGTAGATGAAAATTAATAGAAGAAGGGCAGAAGGAATTGGATGGAACTGAATCGAAGAAGGATGGATGGAAATGAGTTGAAGAAGAATGGAGGGAAGTGAATGGAAATGAGTAGAAGAAGGGTAGAAGGAAGTGGATGCAAATGAGTAGAAGAGTGGAAGGAAGAGGGTGGAAATGAGTAGAAGAAGGGTGCAAGGAAGTTGATGGAAATTAGTAGAAGAATTAAGAAATATTTAAGTGATGCATCTGTATTTCGTTGATTATTTGGTGCAGAAATTAATGGAATAAATGATATTAGATTAATTTCTAGTAGAAGGAAGAGTGTGGAAATGAGTAGAAGAAGAGTGGAAGGAAGGGAATGGAAATGAGTAGAAGTAGAGTGGAAGGAAGGGAATGGAAATGAGTAGCAGAAGTGTGTGTGGCAATGAGTAGAAGAATAGTGGAAGGAAGAGAGTGGAAATGAATAGAAAGAGGTGGAAGAAAGTAGATGGAAATGAGTAGAAGTAGAGTGGAAGGAAGGGAATGGAAATGAGTATAAGAAATGTGGATGGAAATAAGTAGAAGAATAGTGGAAAAAAGAGAGTGGAAATTAATAGAAGGTGGAAGGAAGGAAGTGAATGGAAATGAGTAGAAGAAAAGTGGAAGGAAGAGAGTGGAAATTATTAGAAGAAGGGTAGAAGGAAGTGGATGGAAATGAGTAGAAGAACTGTGGATGAAAATGAGTAGAATAAAGGTGGATGGAAATGATTTAAAAAGAAAGGAAATAACAGGACGGAAATAAGTGAAACACTTAGAAGGTACATGTCATTGAAGCCAAAGTTTCCTAAAAGAAATAAGTGTGTGAAACAATTGGAAAGTAAGACTGATTGCTTAGAACTAGGCATAACTCTCTCACTCTCTATAGAGAATCCTGGGCACTGTTTTAACCCGCAGATATTCCCGAGTTCACATCCTGGTCAAGGAGCCCATTTCTCTTACTTAATAACTTAAAACAGTTAGTTAAGGAATAGTAATTAATCAGTTCTTAATTTGGAACGTCCTACTTCTGGAAGACCAGCTACTTGCAACTCCATGGGAGGCTTAAGGTCTAAGGACCTACATTACTCAATACATTTACTAGATAATATAATATATTCCAAGTTAGTATTTTATTATATTTATCATTATAAATTTCCGTAAGATTTTCAAGCTGAAAATCAGCACCAAACAAATCCTTAACATATACAAGTCAATTAGAAATTTTGAAAACACTGGTCAAACATATATATCACTTTGTTTGTTATATTTTATATTCATATTCTGTATATACTTTTCTCTTATTACATCCTCAAGTACAATAATCTTAGAAAACACAAACGTATATATACACACCTTGGTTTTATTCATAGGCACCAATGTTTGAAACTTCTCCCTACAAATACTTCAATCCTATTCCATATTCTAATCCTAAACAAGTCACTACCGCTCTTGGCGAAATAACAGCTATGATAAGCAATCTACCCAAAAGTATACCAAGAGAGAGGGTTGCGTAGTGTGAGTGGCGAGAGGAGGCTGGAGGACCTCTTCCCTCAGCGTCCCGATCAAAAAAATCAGTTCTTAATGGTAGCGTTCTTACTTGAAATCACTTTTCCACTTCTTTAGACTAATCGTGGCCATGAGATTGAATAAGATCAAAACTAATGAATATACTCAGTAAAGTAATGCACAGAGCGAAATTCGAACCCGATATCCTCGATGAAGTTATTATAGACCGACCACAAAGCACTGACCATCGAGGTACTAGTTTTTATTTAAGTTCGTATTATTATAACATAATATTCGTCTAAAGAGTTTTAACTTCATTTCAGTCATGTGTAATTACATGAATTACATTCTTGCAAATTGATTATAATATATTGGTTCACAGCTTGAACTTTATTGTTTTTCCAGCCAGAGCCTTTACGTGCGCCTAGGCCCGGGAGGAGAAAGGTAAATAAACACAGCAGGTATTTAGTGTGAGCAATTGTAATTGGGTAATGTACAGGGTGTCCTAAATCTTCCCGTACCACTAATTGTATGGATCCTTTTGCGACCGTGTTGAAAATTGGCCAGTGTTCGTTTTCATTTAAATGAATTAGGTTGCGTGGTTCATCTGAAGGTCACGTGGGAAGCTCCCTCGAATTCGTATGTAAGTTGTCCATGACTGGTGGGAGCGAACTTAGTTGCAGTGCTCCGGACGTGTGTATGGGTGCACTATCGACAAAGCACGAGGCAGCCTATGTACTGCAACATAATATAAAGTTCGCAAGTATGTTCTAACGTACATAAATAGATACAAATTTTATAATAAATAAATATGTGTTATATTTCTAGTGGTAATGTGCACCGTGAAATACAATGTAGAGATATGAGTACCAGTGATGTGCCGTAGACTATAAGTTTACGTCTACATGCGTTGTCTACATGTAATCTACGCGTAGATTACATAGGGTTGTAGTTTACATAGACTACGTAGACAATTTAAAGTGCATTAAAATTAATTTTCAAGGGTTTCATGATATGAAAGTGACATTTTCAACTATATTAGTTCCTAACGAAATGAAAAGAGTACCATTTACAACAAAGTTTCTCTTATCTTCTATTATCAACTATGGAAGAAGGTAAATAGTATGCAAAAAACAACAACAGATGGCAGTCATGAGCCAAGAGTGGTCTTTTTCTCATAAAACACTATAGAATATTTCCTATATTAGGTTTCTTCCTAGGTAAGAAATTGTTCGAATTTGGAAGAAAGTGTATGAAAAGTTCTCCACACACATCAGCAACTGATACGCAGTATAATTTTCTTTTAATTCCACGGAGCTCTTTGCTAAGTTATCACCTTTCGCCATGTTGTTTACATAGATTACGTAATGTACGTGTATAACATAGTCTACGTGTAGAATGTAGACTATCGTTGTTTACGCGTAGACGCACATCACTGATGAGTATTTATCGGACACCCTGTAAGTTAATATTTGTAGTGTAGGTTATAGTAGACATGAAGATTCGGTGTCCGCCTCCGAAGGCCTTGTTTTATTTTTCACGTAGCGATAAATACTTTGCACAGTTCATATTTTGTGTGTGCCTCAAATACTTAAGACTTATGACTTATTGCCAGTTTTATGGGTGTTGAGGGAGTAGCCGATGACACATTAATCTTATGTCAATTGAATAATTACACTGATAAACAATGAAATACTCCTTTAAATAAAACTAAGTGATCTTTATGTATTCAGATGTGCTGATAACGAATATCGCATCCGTTTTCCTGTATCACCTAATTTTTTTGCAGAACACCCACATTTTGTAGTTTTATGGTTTCAGGTCTCCGCACCCTGCTCCGCACCCTGCTCCGCATCCGGCTTAACGTTTGGTTCCTAGCAAATGGATAAGAACCTTTTGGCTACCTTGTGTGTTTATGACTGGCACTTAATATTTCGTGGAGGAAACATCTGGCAGTAGAGTAATTTGCTGTTTCTCTGTTAAAATTTGTTCTTTTGTGGGTTAGTCGAGTCTTAACTTCCTTTCCGATAACTTCGCGAGTAGCCTTCGCGAGTACCCGTATTTTATGTTTGTGTATGTTCGTGAAATTGTGAATGTAATATTGTGTAAGTTGTAATTTAACAAAACGACCAGAGCATTGTTTTTTTAAAGAAATATATTATAACTCAATTAATGAGTTCGACATGTCACGCAAATGTGTGAATAACCCGAACTTGTTTTGTTATGTTTGCGTCGAATTTACTCCGATGTCACAGAGAAATACTATCACTCCTATAGTGAAAAAAGCATATGAGGGAAAAAGCTGGGCACCAGGTAAAATTTGTTGTAATTGTTCGCGAACTTTACGTGGTTGGCTTAATGACACTCACAAATCAATGCCCTTCGGAAACCCTGTAATATGGACAGAACAGAAAGATCATACTACGGATTGTTACTTCTGTTCAGAAAACATAGTGGGATATAGTTCTAAATCAAAACATTCTATAGTTTATCCTGATGTTCCTTCAGCCAAGAAACCTATGAGTCATGATTTTATACCAATTCCTAAGCCTCCTAAAGAATGGACAGTGGATGAAACAGAACCAAGCAGTGCTTCTCCAGATGACGAACCTGGACCCTCATATTCAAACACAAACCAAATTTTCCTGATCCAAATATACCTAACTTTATTTCCCAATCCGAACTAAATGATCTAGTCAGAGACCTCAACCTTTCTAAAGTTCAAGCGGAATTATTAGGTTCTCGTCTCCGAGGGTGGAATTTATTACAAGATGGTGTTAAGGTGTCATATCGGAAACGCCAACAACCACTGACCTTTTTTTTTCTGTGAGTAATGACTTAACTTACTGCAATGATGTAGAACGCCTTCTGCAAGAAATTTGAAGTAGTCACAACCCAAACGAGTGGAGACTATTTTTAAATTCATTAGTTTAAAAGTAGTATTGTTGCATAATGGGAATATATACCCACCAGTACCCCTTGCCTATTCTTCCACCATGAAGGAAACATATGAAAATATGAATACAATATTAAAAGTGATAAATTATGAAAAATATGGTTGGCAGATATGCGGAGACCTCAAAATGATTGGTATACTGTTAGGCATGCAGTCTGGGTTTACAAAATGTTGTTGCTTTCTTTGCGAATGGGACGGCCGGGCGAAAGATAAACATTACAACATTGTGGATTGGCCCATACAAAAAAAAACTTCATTCCTGGAGAGAAGAGTGTTAGGAATCACCCTCTACTTGAGAAAGATAAGATTTTGTTACCACCGTTGCATATAAAGTTAGGGCTGATGAAAAATTTTGTTAAGGCTTTGGACAAACACGGTGAGGGTTTTGGGTACTTGAGAAAAACATTTCCTAAACTCAGAGATAGTAAGTTAAAAGATGGCATATTTATTGGGCCGCAAATCCGTGAGATCATTCATGATGACAACTTTGTGGAATTGGTAACAGAAAAAGAGAAATGCACATGGTTAGCTGTCAGACAAGTATGCTGTAATTTTCTTGGAAATGTGAAAGCTGACAACTACAAGGAACTTGTTAAGAACTTGTTGAGATGTTATCAGCGCATGGGGTGCAATATGTCCTTGAAAATTCACTTTTTAAATTCGCATTTGGACTTTTCCGCCCTTAACTTGGGCGCCGTTAGTGACGAATGCGGCGAGAGATTTCACCAGGATATTTCTGTCATGGAGAAACGATATGCAGGAAAATCGCTAAAGAACATGTTAGCAGACTACAGTTGGAACCTCAAGGAAGAGGTTTCTGGTGGCAGTTACAAACGGCAGAGTTCAAGAAAGAAATTTTGAAAATTTGAGTAAAAAGTGTTTTTTTTTCCTTTTTTTGCATGAAATTTCATCATTGAACAGTCAAAATCGGTCCTATATACATTTTTAATTTTTTTTATATTTCATAGTTAGTCACTTCAATATTTAAATCTTATTTCATGAGCAAACAAACAAAAATAATTTCAAATTTCGATGTATTATTACAAAGGGAATTACATTTTTATTAAAAACAAAAAATGAAAATCCAGGGAAAGCGATAGGTGATGCAGCATTTCTACTATCAAATTTGGATTCAGCGGGGTCGAATTATAAATAATCACCTATTTTCGTTCAAAGGAGCAAAAAAAAGTTTGAATTTGTTCATCAGTGTTATTACTAATTTTAGGCGTAAAGGTGGTCTATAAATTCACGAAAACCTTTGCTGGAAAATAGAGATTCAAGGTAAAATTATCCTTATGCGTTAAATCCTGTAATTACTTAAGACATACACTGGGTATTGAGATAGGCCCGTACATATGAAAGTGATTTAACTAAACATTAATTGTAAGTCATTATGAAACTACGTGGTGTAGCGGTAACGATATCCCAGTCCCGATTAGCGTATGTTGTGGGTAAAATGGACTTAAGCTTCAAACTTCGTAAGTTTATAAAGATAGGTCTCTTGCACAATTGAATTCGTTGCTTTATTACAAGTGTTAATGATTTTTTTAAAGAGTTATATAATATCCTTCTCGGAGGTGAAACATTATCTTTCTGTGGGATCTAATGAAGCTACAATTTGAGGCAGTGACGTAAAAAAATTCCGGTGAAGGTAAATTTCATTAAGAACAATGGCCATCTCCCCCCCCCCCCCCCCACCCTTTGCAAAATATGTCAGCCTAATTTAACACGTAGAACTTAATTTCATTCACAATAATTTACATATTTTTTTAAAGTACTGATAAGTACATAGTACAGATCGTTGCAGGAACAAAAAAACTTCAAATAGAAACAAATGTTTTCCTTCCACTGGAGAAATCCTTGTTTGCAACCGCTTGAGAAAATCGTGCGTACGCCCTTACATCAAGGACATAAACATTTCAACCCAAGGAGTAGGCGGGCCCGCATAAGGAGGGGATAATTCCCCTAACACCCTGTCAAGTAATTATCTCAGTTTAACCTGTGATGCAAAGAAATCATGGATTTTCTTTAAGTCCTATGTGCCTCAACCGGATATCGAACCTGGAGCACCTTGATTACAAGGATATAAATTTGCCACCACGCCTTCAATGAAGCCAATATCAACTGGGAAGAGGTATTAGATAAGTACAAATATAAGAATTTACTTAGTAAAAAAGAGAAATGTGTTCCTGGTGAAAAACGCTGTGACGTAGATATAGCGAACAGCTTAGACAAGGAAACTTATTAGAATGAAACAATTTTATGATTGTGTGCTTTTAAAGGGTAACTATTGTCTCTCATAACGCAATAATATAGATGAGCAGAAGTAATTAACATTTTATTTTGTTTTAAATTTCTTAATGTATTTAATGTGAGGAGATTAATTCTGTAGAGAAAATTGTTTTAACTTCTTTTCATTTCAGCCGAAGAAACATGTGCCCCATCTAGGATGGATCGCCGAAGACAAGAAGATGCCTCCATTAAGAAAATGGAAGTTTGTGAAGAACCTTAGCCTAGTCAGGGGAAAATTCTCACACCTCCTTGCAGTTACTAAGAAAAAGCTTGGAACTCGTTCTTCAGAGTCAATAGACCGAATATCATTATTCGCCTTTCCTTGCGTATTCTTGCTCTATAACGTTGTATATTGGTCTGTATATTTGTCAAGGAGAAGCGACAGACTTAGTTTATTAGCCACTGAGGAATGTAATGGAAATATTTGTTACAACTACAACACAGGCATGGTTGAGTATCGTGAACACTGAGTGTTGCCAGGTACAGTGGGATGCATAAGTATTACCAAGCAAATTATCCATCAAAATGCGTATTCTCTTTATTTCACGCAATGGGAGCTTCAAGTCCAATGAAGGTTTCTTAGATATTTGAAAAACAAAGTTTAGAAAGTTTACTCCTCGTTTGAACGAATTTAAGACAATTGTGATGGAAGACAATTGCGATTGCGGACAATTGCTATGATTTTGACATTGAAGGTCATTTTACAAATTAATAGTAGGACAATAGCGACGATCAGGATGACCAACCCACAGGTGCACCTAACCTATCCTAACCTAAAAGTGGTTGTAATGCAATTACGTTTACAAGCTACCTTGCCAGTCTCAAGCCTGTAGAAAGTGTAAGAGGAATCAATGTTCTATTCGAGCATATCAATATTTCACATAATTCTCTTGTAAAAGGTACTGCACGAGGTGTTAAGTCACCCTTCAATTTTGTTAGATGATTTAAAATGTCATCGCAACTGCCCACCCGCCCTTTCACTTCTATGTTCATCGCAATTGTCCGTGATCACAATTGTCCGCCATCGCAATTGTCCGGCTACCATTTGAACAGTGTTGGAACTTAATATATGAATGTCGATTTACAAAGCCATGTCATAGAAAAACGTTAAAGGAAATTCTTGTATTCGTGTGCAAGTTTTTAAATCATAAAGTAGATGCAGATCATCTACTCTCTCAGAATAACTTTTGAATAGCGTCTACAAAAACAAGACACGAGGGTGAACTTCTATTCTCAAGAAGGCTAAATTGTGGAGAATGTGCATCAGTTACAACAAATTGCTAATCAAGAATAACACCATTGACATCTTTTCTATGAACCTAAAGGGGCCCTTACACGATCAATAATATTGACAATATAAGTATTGACAATACAGCCATCAATCCACGTGCCAACCAGTCTCAGTACTGCCCTACCTTACACGATCAATATTATTGACAATACTTTTGTCAATAAATTTGCACAGTACCTCTCTTTCTGCCTAACGAGCAGGGTGAATCTGTTTGTTTGTGTGGTTTTATTCTGTTATTTCTGGGTTTTGTCCTTCCAAAACATGGATAATCGTAAAAAAGGGTGCATAGCCATTATTTTAGCGCTTGGAACTACTCGTCAAGTGCAACGCAAACGCTGGATGAAGGAATGGTTGACTTTAACTCAACAACTTTAAAAGTTGAGTCGTAATATGTTTCTTTCTTTTATCTTGCTTTACAAAGAATAGAATTTATAATTTACAAGTTACAGTAATCCGTTGATCCAAACGGTTATGTACAGGTTAAAGGCTCTCTTCATCTGAGCACTGATTGGCGGAACATTAAATGAGTAATACAGCCGCGTTACATTTTTCAACATTTGGCATAAGAATAAAGCCGTAACAAATAAAATCGTAACACACTTCTTGCCTTCACCGGAGTGCGACGTGCCCTGAACTGAGTATTGATGGAAATATTGACGCTCGCCCCTACACGGTCAATAATATTGACAATATCCCCTCCACTTTCCAGTATTGATGCCTGAAAAACAGAAAATCCGGATTTTCTTCAATACTCCATCAATATCGACCGTCAATCCAATTTTTCACCTTACACGGTCAATATTATTGTCAATGTGATAAGGTATTGTCAATATTATTGATCGTGTAAGGTCCGTATAAGGGACCTTTGTAAAGCCACTGTTAAAACAATGGCTTAAGTTTAAACACAATATTTGTTTATGAAATTGTATATTAAAAGTTGCAAGCACAAACATATTACATAAAGTCACTGTATTCATTTTATATAAATGAACTCTGTAATTAGGTATGTCCTTGTTGAGTTCAGTAATTAAACAAAATAAGAACAGAGGCGCAAACACGATTTTTTGTCGGGGGGGTCAACGTACCAATAATAATAACGATAATAATAATAATAACAACAGTAAGAAGAATAATACCATAGTTGTTGCTGTTATTATTATTATTATTAGTAGTAGTAGTAGTATAGTAGTATCAAGGACGTAATATCCTCATAAATTATGAAAAAAGGGGGTAGAAGTCGGTGCTAAAGCATTTGATTGGAACAAACGATTTGAAATATTTTTCTGAACACGTTCAATTTCACATTACCATAATGAAAACCAAACAAACACACTGTATTTTTGAATGGCAGAAAATAAATTATTAATGCATTCCGAAGATAATTCTTTTTGTACTAAACATGTATAACTTTCATATATACAAGATATATTTTACACATATGCAACATGGAGAGACATAAAATAAGAAACATACATATGCAACATGCTAGCAGAAAATTGTGTACGTATTCAAAGTTTATTCAACACATACTATATACAACACATATTATTTAAATGCATTACAGTAAAGAATCAAATTGCGAGCGAAGCGAGCAAGGAAGTTTTTAGATCCAATTTTTGCAACAACATCGATTTAATAGGACGTAAATAATTCCACGGGGTGCCATGGAATTCTCTCTTTCAAAACTGTTTTTCAATTAGATCATTCGGCGCCCATGGCCGATTTTCACCGGGCCTGAACTTGACGAGACTTGAGAAACGGAGGCATTGCGAGCGAAGCGAGCAAGAAAATTTGATGAAATATAATTTTATTTGCTTTGATTGATTGAGTTGGAGTTTGAAGTCCACTTTATGCATTGGGAGGCTAATCGGGACTGGACCTACAGTTTTAAGTGGGATCTGAACCACTATGAGCCTCCACCGGATATCGAACCCCTAGACACATTTTCATTTGCATAACATTTGAAATCAAGGGGGGTAATTGTTTCTCTGTGCCCCCTGCAGGTGCCCTTGGCCGTCAACGATTGCCCTCCTTGCCCCCTAGAATCGACTTCCGTCGATGGTTGGGGGCAATGCCCTCTACCCCCCTGTGGTTGCGCCACTGAATACGAATTCAAGCAAAAACTCCCAAACAAGCTGATGACAAAACACCAGCAACGTAAAAAGAAATATTTCTTGGAAAGACTTAAGAAGCGACAGAAAAATCAATTAATGTAATCATGGACTGTTCGCCAGGCAATGCATGCCCATCCCACTATATAACTCTTTTCCAATATGTGCTTCCATGCTAAATCATGCAACAAAACATTATGCGCTCAATGTTAGCATTTTTAGACTATTTTTAAAATTAGTTTAATAAAGTAATTAAATTGTGATATTTCCATGTGTGTTACAAACTGATCGCGAGAGCCGTAGATAGCTGACCAAGACGAAGAATGTTTATTTGACATAAGGTTCGAAATGCACATTGGGAATTATTAACGTATTTGATTGTTATGCACCACATTGAGTACAGTCTTTTTTCATTATACAGATAATTTTTGAAACAATATAATTTCTAATAGGAGAACATGTACTTCAAATATACGTAATATGAAAAAACGATGAAGTGTTATTTTGTAACTGATATTCTTCAATATTGAACATTTTTCTGTCTTAATGCAGTTGTAATAATTTATATTTATAATAACTTCATCAAAACGCTAAACATGAATCCACAATTTGAGCTTAACTAGAGTTAAACTATTCGAATATGAGGAAAATTGTAATGATGCGCAATCCAAAATTGATCAGTGTACAGTGGGATCCATGAGTATTACCGTGCAAATTGTCCATGACTATTTCTATGAATTTTTCTCTTACATCCTATGTGTTTTTAAGCGATGGATTTTTATGTATGCTGGTGCAGAAGTTGTCAGCAGCTTGTTTTGAGTTTTATTTTAATTCTTGAAGCTTTTATTGGCTCACGAATATTGTGATGGATAATTTGCACGGTAATACTCATGGATCTCACTGTACAATTATCTCATACTCTTCTAGGTTCACTAGTGTTAAGCACAAAACTACGTAGCTGCGTATAAATGAATAAATATTTTGTGCCACATAACGTGTTAACGTCGATTCATACTGCCTACATTTTCTACACAGTGTATCATGGAATATTCACGCAGGTATTGTCTCGTAGCATGGCCATGATGAAACGTCTCAGAAATGTCCGATCATTGTCGGGGTAAACTCGTCTAGTCCCCCTAAGGGGGCGGTACTTGCTTGCATAACCACCCTTGGGGTGGAGGTATGCGAGGAGGTCTGAATTGCACATGGCCAAAAACATGTATTTGATAGAGTGTCTGATATTTGACAGTTTCCGGCAGTGACATAATATTTTCTTCAAGAATCTCTTTTTCACGATTTTCATGCTAGGAGATTCATACGCAGATAGACATACATTGCACGATATTTATGAAGTGAATTACATTTACATTACACATTAGTCAGCTTGTTATACAGGGTGTACCAAAAGTTCCTTTAAACCCCTTTGAATTGTAGACAAAGCTGCACAATGTTATTTTAACAGCATGTGTATGATGAGAGGATGGCACACACATCAATTTTCATGACACAGTATTATTCGCCTCCAGGTGCGATGTGAAATCCTCCGTAACATGTCTCGAGTGAAGCAAATGCACACCGAACAGCTTCTTGAAGTACCTCAGTTGTCTGATAACGATCATGGGCGACTTTATGTTTGATGTGCCCCCATAGCGCATTATCACAAGATGTCAGATCTGGACTTCGGGGTGGCCATTTCAGAGGTGCTGGCAAATTTGGTGATCTTCGCCCAATCCATTTGTCTCTGAACACATCATTGAGGTGCATACTAGAATTGGAACGTTTGGATCTTCTTGGTCGAATCTGATTCCAACAGGATGGGGCGAGAGTGCACTTCGCAATACGTGTAAGAGAATACATGAAATACCATGAAAATGGTGGTGTGCACACAGATGCTCTGGAGTAAATGGTAGTCATTTGTCTGATTTAATGGTATACCATCCTCTCATCATACACATGCTGTTAAAATAACATTTTTCAGGTTTGTCTACAATTCAAAAGGAGGGGGGGTTAATGGGACTCAGGCTATTTTGCACCCTTCACATTATACGGGGAGCAGCCTCTTAACATAACTAAAATGCGACTAATACAACATAACTGTAATGTCGAGGGACTAAAATATTCTTACTTGTGTTAAAACTGAGACTGTAGAGGGTCACTCAGCACACATACGGACAAAACGCAGGGCGACACACACACAACGTTACGAGGATTATACTCGCAATCAGGGGCGGCGTTTAGGGGGCGCGAGAGGGGAAGTTCCCTCCCATGTTTTGCCATTTTTGCTCCCGCACTATGCTAAACCTTATCTAGCAAGGGAAAGTAAACTGTCTTTGCCATCCCCAGTTTGGGCACCTCCCCCTCAGTTTTGGAAACCAATCACCGCCACTGCTCGCCGTAGGTCCTGACGCCAGAGCCTCGTTAGTCTGCAAAATGCAGTCCAGGGTGTGGATCGTGAATGGAAAGATGCAGTGAAATTTAAACTTGAGTGAACAGTCATCATCTCAATGTAAAAATATAGCTACTTTTATTTATCTTACAAATACACAATAATATATTGGTTATTGATTAATTTGGTTAATTTGGTGTTTCAAGTCCACTTTATGCACAGTAAGGCTAATCGGAACTGGATCTACAGTTTAAGGTGGGATCCGAACCACTATGAGCCTCCACCGGGTATCGAACACGTGACCCCTTGAGGCGACAACGAAACCACTGCGCCATCGGGAAGGCCCACAGTTATATATGAAAATGAAATAGGCCTTCCCTATATTTAACTACATAGATGTCAGATAACGAATACATGCTTCTTTTTATCTTTTCATGCAATCATAACATCAATAATAATTAGTAATTTACCTACAGTGTTCAAAAAATTGTTACAGAAGGTCCTGTTATAAAGGTCTGGAAGGTCTTTATACATTTTTTCCCCTTTTGTATTGTATGCACCATTGCATTCAAACAAAAGTTTTTGCTTTCTGACTCATTTCCGGGCATGTCTCATTTCCTTGACATTATGAAACATTTTTTGAGCACTGTTTTTTAATATTACTTTAATATTATTATTAACGTATTTATTATAAAGTTTGGGCTCCGACTGAGGGACGGCATTGGTTCGAGTCCGCTTGGGTTCAGTCTCTGGGTTCTCGGCCTGTGCATAGGACCGGTGGCAACCCGCTATCGTGAGGACATTGGGGAGCTACGAGCGAGTAGCGTAACGCAGTCTCGGAAATCTCCCATAACGGCTGGGGATTCGACGTGCTAACCCCACGTCACCCCATGTCTGGCTGAAGATCTCCACACCTCTAGGTAGGATTGTGGGAGGGAGACTGGCAGTCGGGAGATAGGGCCAGACCCTTTCGAGGGCTGTCAAGCCATGGGTTATTATTATTATTATTATTATTAACTATAAAGGTTATTATTATTATTATTATATTTTTCTCATGGAAACGCTTTGAAAAAGAAAGTACACTAATATACTTGTATAAAACAATAACTCGTCCAATTGAATATGCTAATGAAAATTAACTTCAGAAAGTTTAATCTGCTTAGAAACATTTTATTAGTTTGTTTTGCACGAAGTTAAGAAATAACTGCTATGAACATCATTATTCTGAATGGTTAACACAGTTGAATATATCTGCCTTGGAAGAAAGTTGAAAAATGAAAAGGATACATTTTGTACAGAAGATGTTATCTTTCCAAGTAGATATAGAATATTTTCTGAATAATATACCTTATTAAATTCCAATATATTCCCAGAGAAACATCTCAATTTTAACATACCTCAAAAAGGCAAGAGGTTTAGTAGCTCAACTTGCGGGAAGCTACAATATGAACTTATGATGATGTATAAGATTGTAGGATACATTGTATTATTATATAATGATATACTCAATTTTGTTATTTTTGTGCCAGCTATTTTGGCCTTGTTTTAAATTTCTCATCACTTAAATAATAATAATAATTATTATTATTATTAACCTGATTGGTGTTTAACTCGAGTTAAACTATACAAGCAGTAGTTTCGCATGTATTTTTGCCTGTCACGTGTCGCTTGTCAATTCGGTATGAAAGCATTCTAATGGTTGAATGATTGAATAAAGAAATTATATAAGAAATCTCTTAAACAATTACTATTCCTACGATTAAATGATCAGAAAGCTAGTTTGTGTTATTAAACAAAAGTACCCTTCGGCCCAGCAACATAACAGTAAAATGCCTTTTCATCGAAAATAATTTTTCATTAAATTTGACCCATTTTTCACAAGTGAATGCAGACTACACCTGCAAAACCACGTTTCCAATTAATTCATTTCATACACCATGTTTATGAATACGCACCTCAGGCATGTTATGTCTCGCTTCGAATGAAATAGAAAAAAGACAGCTCTTTGATATAAACGTTAATTGAAAAACAGAGTTGATTCTAGAGGCTACATTTGTAACAGAGAAATTAAAAACCAATTACACACCTCGTTGCTTTGATATATTCATTGTACATGATTGATTTTTAGTAGCGCCGCTCCCATTGTACAGTCCCCACCAAAAGTTAGGACCACCTCGTCATGTGTTTTTCAGACAAACAAGAAAAGTACATATGCGACTGCTTTTCATGAAATAAACAATTTAATACAAAATTGGAATTATCATGTAATGCTATTGAAAGGTACATCAAGCTCAAGACAGTGTAAGTGCATATTAATGCACTTATAACTAATCGATGCAACCAAAGGTACAATATGTTTAATCATGAAATCTGAACTTTGAAAATATACTTGGAAACAAACATTTATCCTGAAATTAGATGAATGAAGTGTGAATTTTACTGGTCAAAAGGTCCACCATTAAGTTTCAAGCACATTTGCACACGTTTTCTCATGCTGCGGACCAATTTCTGGCATTCTTGGGGCGTAATATCATTCCATACTTCGAACATCTTTTACCCTGGTGCGGCCGCAGCGTGGTTTATCAACCACTGTACTGTATTTTGCTGCTTGAATTTGTTTATTGTGTTCGCCACGCAGGTTTTACTCACATTCAAGGCGACTGTAATTTCTCTAAGAGACCTATTGCATCTGTACATACCAATTATTTGCCATTTAACGGCCACGGGTACAGATTTTTTCCCCATTATCACGTAGCTACCGATTCAAACAGCCTGTATATTATCAAGCGTAACGAAAACAGGTTTGGACTTGCACAATGCTGCTACTCGATGTATGTCTTTCCGCGCCATCTATTGACATACATTTCAACTAATGACTGATAAAATTTGTTCACTCCAGCGCAGTCGCTGAGGAAGATATTGTTAACTGAAGACCTCTCAGTTTTCGCTGTATTTCTTTAATTTTGCGAATTTTAGAAAACAAATATAAAACACGAGAATTGTTTTTATTTTTTGCGCCAAAACCTTCGTACACGTTCCACAATACTGGAAAAAATTCAGTACTGTCATAACGACGTCGGTTACGTGTATACACATTCATCTGTACTTCAAAATGCTGGATTTTCCAGTTAAGAAATATGATTTTCCACTTTCGTATCTCAAGAACTACAAGACGTATACCAATATTTTTTCGGCAATATATGCCTCACGCACTATATTACTTTCATACAACTTCACTCCATATTTGTACCAAAAACTTTCGGTCAGGATTCATTTATATGAAAAACGTTGGTGGTATTAAACTTTTGGTAGGACTGTATTAAGAACCACGTATCTGGAAAGGACAGATCGTACATGGTAAACATGTATTGATTCTTTGAATTCATCACCATTGATATTCTTAGGTTACGTGTGATTATTAGTTTTTTGATAAACGCATATTGCATATACAAATGCCCATCATGAGCAGCGCCGACTTGTAATAATTATTGGGGGGGCTCTGATCAGTGGACTAGAGGAAAGATTTCGAGGATAACAAAATATCGTACATATCAATATTGCCTGAAAGTCATGCTTACGACCTAAAATTGTTCAGAACTCACTAAACAACATACTGGTATATTTGACATATCACCTCGTCATTTTGAAACTCTTTTTAATAAAAATGTTAACAATACTCAATACTTAGTATAAGTAATAAGTTATGTGTTTTGCTGTCTCCGGTCATAGCCCCCCCCCCCAAAGTTGAAGGTTTGGCGGTCTCAGTTATCCAAATTTGATGGTCTAGAACATTTTAAATGTGTATTTAAAGTTAAGTTCATGTGGCACAATTCAGAGTAAACTTTACAAGAGAAGCAAAATAATACATTATATCCTCTTAAGGAAAATTATTTGGGGGTTCTGCCCCCACATCGTTAACATTGGGGAGGCTCGAGTCCCCCCAACCCTATGTTAATAATACATGAAAAGTTCTTGCATATTGTAGAACCAACATTCAGTACTAAAATTGTATTACAGGTCTGTGAGTTGAGTATTTTTTCTTCATAATAAAATAACTTCCTATTTCCTTCCGACACTGCTAGTTATTCTCCACTTTCTTTTACAAAACAAGGAGATAAAACTTCTTTGCAGGGTTTTTTAAGGTCCAGGAATTTTAAATAAATTCAATTCCGGTCCAAGAGAGAAAATCAACAAACGTAAATGGGTTATGGACCGTAAACAACCTTTTTATCTGTGAAGTATTTGAATTCGGTCCAGGAAACCTTTTTTTTTTTTGATGACTTTAAATACGGCTCAGGAACCTTTTTTCCGGATCAATTTAAATACTGTGCAAGAACCTTTGATTCGGTAGCTTTTCGCCCGAGTTGCAGTTCGTCCGAGCCTGGCTGATGAGCACACCTTGACTAACCGGTGGCTTCGGAGGGCGCAAGACATTGTTGATCATATTTGGATCATTTCTTTCAAGGAGAACACATCTATTCGTAAGATGGAGTTTTCAACAACCAAAAGGGGGTCAACTGAGTTTGATATGTAATGGGTATCGGTACACAAAGAAGAGGGAGAATCGGTCTGGTGAAGTTGTGTGGCGTTGTGTTGCGCGACCATGTCGTGGAGAAGTTATTACCAACAACACTGAACTAATTAAAGAAGAGAACCACGAGTGAGTTCCTGATGTGATTGTGTATTTGAAGAAAGAAGCAGAGCATTCAGATGCTAAGTTTGTAAGATTGGAGCTGCATGTATAGAAGGGGTGAAATGGAAGAAGAAATATGTTTCGATGGACAACAGAATTTTAAGAGCAACTGAAGGAATGGAGCAGTCAGGAGACTTAGCCAAAGTTTTAAGAAATGTCTCTTTCTTTATCAAAATGGATTAAAATACCTTGTGATTATAGTTTATTATTAAGAAGTTATCTAGCTAGGTACGTATATTTACATCAACTAACTGACAAAGCGATAGCTGCTAAAATTGAATTATATACAACCTCTTACAATAAAGTTCGGTGAATGACCCTGAATATCGAAAGTAGACGAATTCTTAATGAAACCTACCTTACTGTCCTTCGAAGTAGTCCCTTCCCATGCCTATGCACCGTTGAGAACGGCTTTACACGTCCTGGAAACTTTTAGAAAAGTCTTCTTTCGGGATGGTATTCAAGACCCTCGTCACGTTCCGTTGGATATCCGGAATATCCTCAAATCTCTGATCTTTCAAAGCGATTTTGAGGCGTGGGAAGAGAAAGAAATCTGGAGGATTCAGATCTGGCGAGTATGGTAGATGGTCAATTTGCACCACCCCCTTCTTAGCCAGAAACTGTCGGACGATAGTGGCAGTGTGAGGGCGAGCATTGTCGTGTACGAGAAACCATGAACCTTGTTGTGAGTACTGGGGTCGTACCCGTTTCATGAACGCCCCAGAATTTCAACATTCTTAGCAGCATTCGTTGTTGTTCCCTCCGGTAGGAATTCCTTGTGGATCATGCCATCACTGTCAAAGAAAGTGATGAGCATCGACTTGATGCGCCAGATCTGAATCCTCCAGATTTATTTATCTTCCCACGCCTCAAAATCGCTTTGAAAGGTCAGAGATTTGAGGATATTCCGGACATCCAACGGAACGTGACGAGAGTCTTGAACACCATCCCGTAAGAAGACTTTTCTAAAAGTTTCCAGGACATGTACAGCCGTTCTCAACGGTGCACAGCCATGGGAAGGGACTACTTCGAAGAACAGTAAGGTAGGTTTCATTAAGAATTCGTCTACTTTCGATATTCAGGATCATTCACCGAACTTCATTGTCAGAGGTAGTAATTATATCAAGCATTTTGTGTAACACATTACAAATGACAAAGTGCAAGCTGCAATTTAATTTTGGGCTTAAATTTTTATTAAATTTAAGGCCGAGTGCGGTAATTCCATGGAGTTGTTAAGCATTTTAAAGATTCTAAAAATAACTTAAAATATCCATGGATTATCCGTGCAGTTTCATGGCGTCCGTCCTGTCGTGCATGACGAGTGCGAGGCTATATACGGCAGGCCCACCTCTATTTTCATAGAGGTGCCAATTAAAGAGTGCACGCAGTCCTGGCCTGGCTGGTTCTAACAATGGACCTTATCGCAATGTAAACCTAAGCAATGAACAATAGGTTTTAAAGCTTCATTAAACACTGTTAGGATGGTAGCCCTCGGACGAAACGCTACTCTGTCAGGTAACCGTAAGCTGGCTGTTCCTGGAATTCGGACGAAACGCGACGCCACGGAACCTTTTCCCAGATGAATTTAAATACGGTCCAGGGACCTTTTTCCCAGATGAATTTAAATACTGTTCAGGAACTTTTTTCAATTAAACAATACGCAATTTTCACCGAATTTATATTGTGCGAGATATAATGTTCCGTACCTGTTACGGAACCCAATAGAATCCATTATAATTTACGGGTTTCTCCTCCATTAACAACCCTGCCGCGAGAACACTCAACAACAACTTACTCTTTTTGAGAGAGAAACACGACGTTGACGTGTCAGATACTTTTGCCTTAATATATTAAAATAAATAATTTGGGATATCATGTTCTAATCAAGAGTAATCATAATCTCTAAGGAATGCAATTTTTCTTTACAAAACAGGAGTGTAAAATAAACAAGAGTGCGTGGAAGAATACATAACTGCAACTTTTAAACATATTACATGTTAAATCGTATTAACTGAAAAAAGAAAACAAATATCTGTTTACATGTACGTTTTTTCGGTAAGTGATAGATACCATATTCAAATGTCAGATTTTGTTCTAAAGTGCATGTTTATTTGCATATTTTGCACCTTTTGGTGCATATTTGCATGCATATTTTAGGCATATTTTAGTGCATACGTATCCTGAACCTAGTGATTATTATTCTTTGCAAACGTCGGTATTAACGTATTGTGTTGTGTTGTAATTTAATACGGTCCTGTGACGTCGAAAATAAATTATATAGTTATATTTGCCTTAACTTTTATCACGCATTTTATATTTGTCATTAAATTTCGTCTGGATACGTCGTGCACGCAGTTCAATCCATTGCCGTAGAGATGGCACTATCAGCTCTTCCATGTTTCCACGTAGTTCATGTGAAGCGGCGCTAGTGCGGACCGAGGTTTTTGATGCGCTACGGAGCAGGTTTTCCTCGGTTGTTTTATCGGTCGGGTTACGGTAACACTTATTCTGTAAAGAACTTGACTTTCCAGGGAAATGGAGCTGCTGTTACGACCTACAACAGCAGCGTTCCTGTTCGATGTTCCAGACTACGAATATTTACCAAAGGAAGAAAACTATTTCCCTCAGCAGGGGCGGCTCAAGGTAAAATTTTCACCGGGGCGAGATGATTTTTGCCCCCCCCCCCCCCCCCGCTTTCCACCCTGCCAATCCATAACTTTCTACTTCCAATAAAAACCTTGACCATATTACATTTACCGTTTTAAATAAGACAAATAGTAGCGTTATTTTCAAATACTTTAAGTATTAATGTTAAAGAATGTATGCATTCAGGGGTTCCCACATTCAGGGTTCATGACGCGCCGTCGTCATGGGAAGTTTTGTGGGACAAAATTTTATACCAATTCTATATATCTTCACACAAAAATGAGGGGAGGGGTCGTATCGTTTGATTGACTTGTTATTGATTTTTGGTTTTGATTATTGTGTACAGTTTTTCTACCTACCTGTGGGTCATGGCGGCGATAGGGTTGAAATAAAACACCACCTCTTATGCCTTTAGAATCGGTTTGGATAGAGGGGAGGGGGCGTGGTAATCGCATTAATACAAGGTTAGTCGAGCAGACAAACTGTGCAGAATAAGGTTGACTAACAATGGCAGTGAACCTAAAGTATCTAAAGTAAACATATATTGCTTGAATATGTCTGTATTATACACTGACGCAACCACAGGGGGGCAGGGGACCATTGCCGCCCCGACCTTCGGCGGAATTCAATTCTAGGGTAGCAAGGGGGGACAAACATTGACGGCCAAGGGCACCTGCAGGGGGCACAGAGAAGAAATTACCCCTTCGATTTCAAATTTTATACAAATATAAATTCATTTTGAAAAAAAAAAAAGAAGTTTGCTTCGCTCGCATTGTCTGCTTTCCTCGTTTTCGTCAAGTTCAGAGCTGTAGCTAGGGCGGTGGGAGTTGGCCATGGGCGCCGAATGATCTAAAAAAAGTTGTAAAACAGAGAATGCCATGGCGTCCAGTGAAATTATTTGCGCCGTATTAAATCAATATTGTTATCAATTGCAAAAATTGGATCCAAAAAATTTCTTGTTCGCTTCGCTCGCATTTTTTTTTCTGTAATGTAATGTATATTTAAATAATATATTTTGTATATTTGTATTGAATAAGCTTTGAATGACGTACACAATTTAGTGTTAGCTTGTTGCATATGTATTTTCTATTTTATGTCGCTCCATGTTGCATATGTGTAAAACATATGTTGTACATGAAAGTTACTAGGATATCTTCGGAATGCATTTATCATTCATTTTCTGCCATTCCATCATTAGCTAATGTAAAATTGACCGTGTTGAAAAAATATTTCAAATCGTTTGTTGCAAACAAATGCTTAATACAGACTTTGCGTAATTTACGAGTATAATAACGTCTTTGATACTACTACTACTATTATTACTACTACTACTACTACTACTGTTAGTAGTAGCTAGTAGTAATAATAAAGCCATTATTAATGCTGTTATTATTATTATTATTGGTACGTTTATCCTTGTACTCCCCCCCCCCCCAGCCAAAAACATTTGGTTGCACCTCTGGTATTATATTTTTCTGCAAATTTTGTGACAAAAAAATTTCAGTAATTAATTCGGCATAACCGGGGGGCGGGGTGTTTTACTTTTTTGGGAGGGAGTGCGTCATGGGCCTTGCATTCATGTAAAAGCTACACAATGATATCAAAATAACAGCATCCTCTTCATTTAAATTGCTACTTATTTTGCAATTTATGTGTTGTTATGCAGCAATATATCCAAAAATTTCTTCCTTAGAGTGATGACAAACAACTACGCATACTTAATTATGTTTCTTGAATCCTCAAATTCTTACTTCCTTGAATATATATGCATCACAAGTGTATGGTGAGAACTATTTAATATACAACAATCATCATCAATTGAATACTTTATTTATCTGAGCCTAACTATTAATTACAGGTTCGAACCTATTAAATTATGATAACCTCTTCTATTTTCTATCCTTCTATTATCTATTTCTATACATTGCTTTCATCTTCTCTACATCTTTTTGTCATATATTTAGTTTCATTAGGTCGACACTTATCCTCCAACAATTATTTTGTATTTTTTTACCTTGTGCTGCCATCTATTTTTCTTTTCTGAAACTGCTTTCTTTCCATCTCTTGTTATTGTTTCCAATATGAAATATCTGGTTTGTAACATTTCTCTTTAAAACAAATAGCCACACTTACGTAAACAAAATTAAGGTTTTGGATATACTCAAGGAGGACCGCCCGGTTTGGCGCCTCAGACAGACGCCCCTGGCTCTCCTTGTGCCACAATGTTCTTTGTCTCTCAGACTGAGCGTAGCATCCTACAGAGAACTATGATAAATATGCATGATTTGCAATGTTGCAACCTTTTTGTAAAAAGCCGAATAGGAAGTCAAGATGGTGGATCAAGATGAAAAGCCACGTGAATGTATTTCAGGCTCCGTTCACTACTTTTGAATTAATTTCTTTTCTTTCTTTCTCTGCTGTTATGCGCGTCCTTGCCCCACAGATTCCTGAAAGAGAGTGTAGTTGGGGTTAATCTATAACCTCTAGGCATATTTTCGAAAACATGGCTAGGTCTTTAACTACTGCCAGTCAGTAACACTTGAACTTACAATAACCTAAGAAAAAATGTCCATGAAGGTGTAACATAAATTAAGAGTATTTAAAGATAAAATCCTTAGCATAATAGTTGGACCTGAAAGGGATGAGGAGACAGGTGAATGGAGAAGGTTACAGAATGTAGAACTGCACAATTGGTATTCCTGTTGAGAAATTATTAGAAAAATAAAATCAAGAATATGGGCAGGCCATGTGGCACGAATGGAAGAGGAATGAAGAGTTTGCAGGATTCTTGTTGGGAAACCTGATGGTAAGAGACCTGTAGGAAGGCCAAGACGAAAATGGAGGAATAGAGTTAAGTTGGCTCTAAAGGAAATCGGTAGGGATGAAAAAGATTGGATAGATCTTGCCCAGGATAGGGAGAGATGGAAGGCTTGTGTTGCCGCAGCCATAAATCTTCGGGGTTAAAAAGGCTAGAGAGTTAGTTAGTTAGTTAGTTAGTTAGTCATGAAGGTGTACCAAATCGGTCTTTTCTATGTAGCAATGCAGAAATGACAAAAGTCAGTAAATTACACCTTTAGTATATTTCATGTCACATATTTTGCGCCATTTATATAGTTTTCATCGATTTGATTTGATAATTTTTGGTATTTAGCGTCGCTTTTCTTCCACTGTTGTCTAATCGCGACGATGAGATAAGTGATGCTATGATGAAATTAATGAAGGGACACTTACTAGGCCTGGAGTCAATCCCAGGACTCCCGGCGTTGTAGCACGCTGTGCTAACCACTCCAACACGGAGGTAGGTTGATTAGTGTTTCCATCTACGGGGAAAAACATTCAAAATATGATTTCTTCAAAAATGCAGTAATAATTTGTCTGGTACCGACAGACCTGTCACCAAGGTTTGGTATTTATGCGTAATAAATGTTTTATAATTTACGATTAAAATACACGTTAAAACACGTGAGTTACGTACAACACGGAAAAACACGTAAATGACAAAATTACGTATGACCCTGCAAATTCACCAAACACGTGTCTAGAAATATATTTCAGGAAGGGTCCTTGAATGCCTCTCACGTAGTACTAATAAAACTTATCAAAATAATAGCAACAGCTACAACAAATTTAATAAGATATAGACTACTAATGAGTTTATATAATAATAATAAGGCTGTTAATATTAATTATTGCTAATATTAACTGAATTTATCAATATATGTTAAAAATATAACGTATTCATTGCGTTTAGTTTGCTTCTAGTTAAGAAGCGTTAAATTTGAAAGAAATAGCAGTAGTAATACCCCCCCGTCCATCCCACCTAAACCGGAAATGAGCTAAGATAAGAGCGGAAATGATAATAAGATAAGGGGTAGGCGTTTTCTGAGATAATTAGTGTGTTTCGAGCCGTCTCTGACCGGAAGTGATAAGATAAGAGCTGGGCGCGGGAAGTGTTTCCTGTTGTTATTGAGGACTTGATAAGGGTTTCCGGTGTTGATGAGATAGGTGGCTATTTTTGGGGGGCGTTTCCCGTTTGAGACCGTTGATGAGTCTGAGATTCCTGGAAATGGGTGTAACAGTTTTCTGTCTGAATAGAACATGCCCGAACATGTTTTGGGCGTAGGTTTGTATGAATTTGCAATTTCTGGGTGGTGTAACGGTTCTGTGTGAACATGCCCGAACATGTTTTGGGCGTAGCCTTGTAGTTTGAAGTTTGTTTAACGGAAATGGTGACGTAGGAGGGAAAAGGATATAAATAGAAAGGATGGAGGATAATAGTATCATGTGAGGATGGATGTAAGCGGTACACGTTTGTCTGATAATGGTGTGAATTTCTACGAGATCAGCTACGAAGAGTTCTGGGAACTTGTTCGGTCTTGCGGCGAACTGGATAGCGATCGAACGGCCCTGGATCGGTTGCTGAGTTATTTCCCGTTTATGTATGTAGCGATACCTGAATCTCCCTGGTGTGGATGTCACGTGGTCAACGGTTCAGGAAAAAGACTTCACCGTCGGTGCGAGACTTTGAAGGAGATAGAAGAAAGGAAAAGAAGAGGTGACGAGAGAACAGGATTTCCGAGTCACGGGTGTATCTGCGAACTACGTCGCAGGAAGGAAGAGTTGGGCGAAGCTTTGAAGAAGAGAGTGAAAGAGTGGCTTTCTTTGTTGGCAGACAGAAATTCCGTGTGGTGTTCTGGCTGTGATCGTCCATTGTTACTTAACTTAGAAGGTCATCCTTGTTTCCCTGTGGTTCCTCCCGAAGGTTTCTATTTTCGCAGACGGCTGTTCCCCGACGATCCTGAGGATATTCTGGCTGAACCTTTATCGCCGATACCGAGGACCCCGTCACCTACAGTATCTGATTTTGAGAATATTCTGGCTGAACCTTCATACCCGATACCTACAACGCCGTCACCTACAGTATCATACGAGTTTTCTTTGTTCGACATATGAGAGTGTATACTTACCATACTCGTCTGATAGCAGGCGGTCCTTTTACCACCGATTATATGTCAGTGAATGCGAGATACAAGACTTACAGAAAGTGGCCAATAGGATTACGTCAGATTGCTGAAGAATTAGTCACTGCAGGTTTTTATTATTCAGGATTCAGTGATAAGGTAATATGTTTCCATTGTGGGTACGGAGCGTGTGATTGGACATCCGAAGATTGCCCGATTCTAGAACATTACCAGGCAATACCAGCCTGTAGTTACATACAGAGTGTTGCAGCGTTACACAGTGATTCGAAAAGTTGCAAATATTGCGACAGTGTGGAAACAACTGAAAAAACATCCGATAATCGGAGTGTGGATTCTGTGCTACTCTGTAAAATATGTTTTGAAAACTCTTGCAGTGTGGTACTTCTTCCGTGTCGACATTTAGTAGCCTGTGGTCTCTGTGCCTCTCAATTGGACAAGTGTGCCGTATGCCGGGGCAGCATTGAAGATACCTTAACTGTTTTCACCTGTTGAACAAAATGGATGCCTGTTTTTTGGACATTCAAGGTCTTCGCGGAGCAGGAGGAGAATTTGTGTGGAAAGAAGTGGGGATTTTAAAATTTCCTTTCGACAGCGCATTTGACTGTTTAGTGAAATCTCCTTATGGTGTTCACTTGTTGAGTGAAAAGTATCGCCAGGTGAATTACTGGCTCCGTACCAACAAACACGGTCTGAACTGGGGAGATGGGTGGCTACCGTATGAGAAATTAGGAGACGTTTTATATTTTATGCTTGTGAATCAGGAAGTGTACGTCAAAGGTATGGAGAAAATTAAATGGTTGGAAAAATTACTTGGAGAAAAACGTATGGGTAAAATATCTGTGCGCAACATCGAAGAACTTGAATGTCCAAAGTTGGATAGTGTGAAAAAGACTGCAGGAAAATGCAGAGAACATAGTCAATGTGAGAACGTGAAAAAAAATTGTGCAGTTGAAAATGTCTGGAAGATGTACAGTTTCTATTGTAATAAGTACGAGAAATAAAAGATTTTTTGAACATTTACAAATGTTTTATTTATAATTGTAGATATAGGTTAACAATATGATTCGATCACGATGTGAAATATATTTACATATGGACATCGATAATGGTAATTTTACATAATACATAAAAGTAACAATGGTTTATTTACAATATGAAATACAATGGATAGTTTACAACAACAAATATATAACAGATTTTATTTACAATACCAATGTGTGTCCAAGATTGTTCTCAAGATATATTTCAGTCATCAGTTCGTTGTACCAAAGTACATAAAAATAGTTCAATACATCGGGTACTTCTTTTTTTTCTGAAACCATATTCTTTTTTATACAATATACAAAAGCCTCCATTTCGGGTTGTAATTTATGATAACGTTCGTTCATTAATTTTTGCAGAGGTCTGAAAAGATTACACATAAATAAATGTAGTTCAGAAGGTGTGAAAATAAAAGCATCCGGTGAATGATGTTGATACACCGAGATGCAACGTTTCCCGAAAAAATTTACACCACTAACGGTGATATTTCCAGTAACCAAATAATTGAATCGTCGACCAGTGTCGACGTAATTCAGTAAGTCAGATTTTAAAGCACACAGTTCTCTAATCTGTTTAGAATCGATGCGTACGGGTGATCTCCCCTGTTGCGAAAACTCCCACACCAAATTGAAAGGGGATTTCTTTTCGAATCCTATGGCTACGTACTTGTTTTTTTCCTTGTTCAGAAAATATGTGTTAGCAAGATAGAGATCTAAACACGCCTCTACGTCATGTAGTTTAGGACACTCGATTTTGTCTGTGGAAAAACCAATTTCCCTACGTCTCTTTATGAAATCACAGTCCGTAGTCACATCCATTCCTTCGTCAGCCGCCTCGTTCTTGATAGTAACGGTTTCTAATTTAACGGGTTGCACACGTTGTCGAGGTTTACGTTTGGAAACATCATCCTGATGGGTCATGCGTGTCACAAGTTTGTCGTGTTTCTCCATTATAGAAACAGCAGGAGGTTCCATGGTGTGTTCACTAGAACTGTCTCGATGACACTGAGAGAAAGATACGCAGCACACATTTTAAATAGATTTTTTCATAACACGAGCCCGGATCGTGTGGATAGAACAACACGTTTGTTCCCCTCTGGGACACTTGGAATGTGGTAAACATTTGAAGATCTGACGAAAACGGTGCAGGATATATCCATCTTTACTGATACCTGGTGGAAATGTCTGGATGAAATCCTTGGTTGTAACGTGACGTGCTTTGTAATAAGCATACACGCAACAGTAATGACCGCATGTTGTGGCCAATATCCCCTGCAAGGGAATGTTGTTGTAAGTCCAGACCGAGGAATGACTGTTCAGGAAAGTTACGAATTCTTGATAGAAAGGATGAAATCCGTATGAATCGAAATACTCGGCCACATTGTTTTTGTCGAAATAGAAGGCCACCCAGTGTGTACCCCGGGAGTCGGACTTGTCAGTGTTTGCGATGATCAAGGCCGGGGTAGGAAACGTCCGAGGTAAAAGATCTCTCGGGTAAACACCGTAAAAAATGTTTCTGGTGGAACAGTTACGAGATAGAATCTGTCTGATCTGCGATGTGTTCATGCTGCTTATGTTTTCAATAACGTATAATAATGTGTCTGTCTTTGGTCATTTCTATGCTTCCAGGGCTGTTGTCAAGTAGTTCGGGAAACAATTGTATGTTCACAGGTTTTGAAGTTGTCACTTTCGAAGAAACACTACTATGCTTAATAGTACGGGTTATCACTTTGGTAGGTTTTTCCATCACAAACAGTATAATGTTTACATCGGAGCTGTTTCGATAACACTGTGAGTCAGAAACACAGGCAGACATATTTATGGAAAATTCGGTCTCACTGATGGAGGATGACACTTCTATCTTTAGGTATATCTACTGCAGATTCAAATTCAGCATACAAAAGGCATGTTATATTTTCCGACAGCTGAGGAGAAAACTGCATCTCGGCTCCGATGATGCCTTGTTCCTGGAGACTGGTGTGCGTGTCGTTTCCTTAAGAGTCTGGCGTTATGTCGTAAATCAGGAAAAAGAATCCGTTCTCGAACATTTTCCGTGTGATCTGGTGTCCGTAATTGGCGTGGTGAATGCCTGTACCGGAAAATAGAGTTTGATAGGCACGTGTTATCAATCCGCTGTTTCCTCCTGTGGTGATCCGTAAAGGTTCGGAAGGTACGAGTTCTCCATTTTTCACAAGATGGAAAGAAGATAGGTTATAACTTCTAAAGTCGAACGGATTTTTTTTACTGTCTCCGAGAAAGCTGGCGGTGGATACCATAGCAAAAAGAGCAACATTCGGAAAAGGACCTTGAAAAGCATTATCCATCGAAATCTGCTGCGTTCCGGAGACGTAAGAATAAGCTTTGATGACGCTTCTGGTAAACGGATAATGGGCAGGAGCGTAAGTGAGTGCTCTGTCTATGGCCAAACTGGTGGTAGGAGTAGGAATGATGTGATTTATTTCGAGAACAGCCTTTAAAATTTTTATTCTGACTGTAGGTGATGTCTGGTTTCCCCAGATGTAAAAAGCGTCAAGTGATCTAGCTAGATCGATGCGTACTTCAACACCGTTGATCAGGTATTTAGACTGGTGGAAGAAATCTATGTGAAGTTTTCCCATAAGGTCGACCACGGCTGTCACTTCCGTAGGATTTCCGGTCGTCGGAACATACTGGAATTTTTTTTTTCTGGTGGTGAAACCTGTGTTGTCGGCAGTGATTTCATCTTGATGTTCAGGTGTGTCCAAATACCATAGGGCATTCGTGAGATGCGTGTTTGCGGCATCGCTTCCGTAATTGATAGCTGCTTCGAAGATCGTTTTATATGCGTAATTGTTATCGGCGGTTGTTACAGCAATGCCGTTGAGAGTCACTGTACATTGGGAAAAGAGTGAATGGAGAAGATAATTCACGACCCCGCAGTTTTTTGTGAGGGCATTTTCGGTTTCGGAAGCACTCATGGGACTTCCATCCTGTTTAACCATTTGCGTTTGCAGACGGAGATATGCAGATGAAAGATCGAGAAAATCAGTTCCTGCCGCCGGTATGACAAACTGAATTATATTCTGATTATCGATGGAAGCGATAGGTTTGTAGGTGGCTGTGTACGTTTTTTCCACATTTTGCTGAATAGGTTTTTTCCGGAAGAGGTCGAACTGCGAGATCATGCACATGTTTTCCTCCATCATTATCCAAAAATATCTTTCCCTGAGACCTTCTGTTTGATTTTTCTTTTACGTGTTCTCCTAGATTTTGCGGATGTTTTCCTTCGTTTTTTGGATGCTCGTTTTTTACGGATCGTAGATGTTCTAATACGGGTGGCTGAACGTTTTAACATCAAATGAGCAATTCTTGTTGCAGGTTTTCTTCTTATACCGGAACCTACCAGAGAGTCGATTTTCCGTTGTGCTTTACTTTTGTGCTTTACTTTGAAGATTTTGACCTGCTTCACGTACCCGTTGACGAACAATAGTTTTCGGAGTTTGTTGGGTTGTTGCAATGTCGGTGATAATGTTAGCTCCTGTTTTTAAAGCTTCTCTTCCGATCGTCTTTGCACCGCTCCAGAGTAGAGGTTTCACCATTCTAAACAGTCCTGCGAAAAGTGACCCCAATCCTCTCCCTTTTTGATTTCTAGTTGAACGGTAGATGGGCCCAATTCTTCCACGGATTTGGTTACTATAATATTCGGTCTGCGAATTCATGGTGATTCATTCGCTTTTCGACAAAGACTGAGAGAAATAGCTGTCTACTGTTTTTTAAAAGGACTTTGCTTTTCTACGAAAATGTAAAACAGCGATTGTGGGTACGGACCCAGTTCTCAAAGGTAAGAAATTTCCTTTTCTATCGTACAAAGCAATTTCTATTGTTTCGAAAGAGGCTTTATCCAGAGGAACGTAATGAATCGGGTCGAATGATTGATGGGCTACGGGTACTGTGCAAGACGTATTTGTGTCCGAACACTGTTTTCGGGTAAGACGCAAGAGACGTACCATTTCTCCCCCGACCAATTGTTGTTTCACCAGATCGGAGTAAATAAATATATATGGGTTTTTATCCACAACGCTATTGGACTGTGCGTGCGTAGAATAAATAGATTTCAATATGTCATATCGAAATTTAGCATAGTCATCAGTTTCGTTTATGGGTGTAACGGTATTTGTTGGTGCATCGTCAGGTTCAGGCTTGGGAACCCATATCACGGATAGATGTTTGTACACGGCCTGTTTGAAGAAAAACCTGAGATGAGTAGGAACAGCTACATTAGCAGGGTCTGTTTTCAGGAAATAAATCAAATCCTCTATCGTATATGTTGTTGCAGGAAAATAAAATGGTTGTTCGTTAATATAGAGTGTGTTATCCGCACAAACAGTAGATCCAAATGTTCCCCATTGCGGTTCCGTCAAAAAATGCCAGAATTTCTCGAGAACGGATCTCCTTATTTCCAGGTCGTCGGGGAGAGATTCGATGATGGTAGAGACTAGGTCCTCAGCACTTGCATATGTCCGAACAGGAAGAGTTAACATTCCAGAATCAGTTTCCAAAACATTGTCGTATAGAGCTGAATAATGTAGTTCTGCCAATCTGACTTCCCACAATTCTGGAGACAGATCGATCCGTTTAGCAAGTTTTACGGTGAAATGGGTGAGTGTGTTGTCTGGAAAATATTCCTCCGATGCAGATGATAGGAGGTAAACGTAGAAATTATCATCCATTCTCGCCGAACACAGAGGACTCACTGGATCGCAGTACCGTTATATTTTGATATAAATATGTTTTGGAAATTATTTTCCCGATAACTGTTTTACGGAAGATGCCTTGATCCATGAATCGAAACTAGGCGGGTATCCGAGCCAACGAACCAGGTATTCCAATTTTTTTCCTTTTCCCCGGGTGTTCAAAATTTTATCAATTTTATACTCTTCGTCAGGATCCGAATAAACTTTCTGCAGTTCATGTTTGTAAAATGTACCTTTTACAGGTTCTTCATTTAAGTCGTCTAATATGTATACAGGTACAGGTGTTCGCTCAACAAGGGAATGGATTTTGAAAAGTTCTCGTGACCACGTTTGTTCGTATCCTTTCTCAAAATGTCCTTTGACGACAGAAATTCGTACAATATCACCTACATTAAAATCTGAAGACGGTTGCGAGACATGTTTGTCAGGTTTGTTAAGACGTTTCCACACAATGTAAACATTTGTCTCGTTGACATCTCGAGGGGCCATTCCTATGGAACTATGGATTGCCGTATTGTAACCTTCGAGAAGTTGCGGTAAAATATCTACATAGCGTCTTGTCTGTTTTGAGGTGAAATATTTCCACATCCGTTCTTTTAATGTTCTGTTGAAACGTTCCACTACACTCGCTTTCACAGGATAATTTGTTGCTGTCGAGAACTGTACATGTTCATTTTTTAAAAATTTCTGGAATGTAGAATTTGTAAATTCCGTTCCTTGGTCGGTCTGTAGTGTAACAGGTTTCCGTCTGTTTTCTTCGAAAATAGTTTTGAAAGCTTCGGTTACCGAATTGCTTGTTTTATTTTTTAGCGGTAATGCAAAGGCATATTTTGAAAATACGTCGATCACTGTCAGAAGATATTTGTATCCGTCGTTATGTTTTTGAATCGATGCCATGTCGTTGAGATCAGCTTCCCAATGCATGTCTATGTTCCATACATTGTAATGATTTCGAGGAAACCTTTTTCTCGCAGGTTTGTGGAGAGTGTAGGTTTCCTGATGCATCAGCCATTTTTTCACCGTATCGCGGGATATATTTTTATCCCTTACCGCTTTCCACAGACGATCTACAGATGAGAATGAAGCATGGTGTTGGGGATTGTAATATATTTTGGTTAGAATTTTATTGTGTTTCAACTTAGAGACACCCATGACCGATCTCTCTGTCTACGGTTTTTTCTCAGAGGAACCAGTTTGTAAGCGTCAGGTGTTCTCAGAAAAGGTGTAGTTTTCCTGGAAACACGGACGGTCACTTTCTTTTTCTTCTTCTTCTGTAGATGAGACGGTCCAGGGCTTTCCGTTGGCGACGATGAGAAGTTCAACGTTTTCGGATCCGGAAGTGTTTTTTCCTGACGTTCGTCTATCAAATGTTGTGCCGTAGATTGGTACTCATCTATGATATTCTGTAACTGATGACGTGTATTACGGGGTAATGTCTCTGCTAGGTTCTGAGGAAAATACGTTGATTCTGGTGAAATAGTAGAAGAACCGTCGTTATCTTGAACAATAGGGATCTGTAATGGTTCTTTGGATTTTCGACTCAGCCATAAATAGTCGTCCAGTTCCTTTCTGTAGAGACGCCATTTTTGATCGTCTGATATATTTCTCATTTTTAGAACATCATTCATCTTCTTATCTAGAACGGATAATTTTTGAGTTACAGACAATTCGGAACCACGAATACGTGCTAACTGTTCCGGTGAAAGGACGATCATCTTTTTGTAAGAAGATGTCATTTCTCAATGAGGAATGAGAGTACCGAGAAGACCTGATAACAAGGAGCCTAGAAGTAAAGGTAGAAATCCTCCTTTCTGAACAAGAAGCTTTCTGCGTTTCTCGATGTTCACTTTCGGTTTCACTAGATTGCGTATGACCGCCTTGTAAGGTGTCAAACGACGTTTTGCGGACGGTTTAATTTTCACGTTTCCTTTTAAAACGTTCAGGCAGCATTCGCTGATGAAACGTATTGTCTTTTTCGGAGCACTTTTCAATAATGATTTACGGATTTTGGGCGGTGAATTTTTCAACACGTGCAAAAAAGGTGAATGTTTCTTGAAAGAATTCGAATGTCTATTCCTGTTAGAAGGTGAGTTGATACGTGTCTTCCTCGTTTTCCTCATCTCGATGTTTTAGACATTCGTGAGGAAGATATGCTGTCGAATAATCCTTGTTAAAAATATCTGTTTGATAACGTAGAGGATCAGGTGTTGACTGGGAAAGATCAATATACAAATAACTGAAAGGGTGTTTTGTTGCATCTATATATACTTTTTCGAGTTCTTTCATACGGTGAGGATGAAGTTGTCGTGCGAACACGGTGAATTGGTTCATATCTCGTGGATTTTTGAATATGACAAAATGTTTTACGTTTAAAGAGATATCTCTACAATTTTTTCCCTGGTGGAAAAGATTCTGTGTTATGAAGACTACCGAAATATTCTTGTGGTGACTACCTTTTGTGAAAAGATCGGCAACTTTTTCTCCTTGAGCAACCATCATAAGATCATCTAAAATTACAAGGGTGGGGGTTTTAGCGTTCCACGATTGCCAATCAACAATTCCTTTATGGTATTCTACATTACCAATATTTTTGGGGGTACTGTTTTCCTGATCGTAACACCATACTATTTTTTTTAACAGGTCCTTCTACAAGATGAGCAATAGAGTCGACAAGGTTTGTCACGAAAGTAGTTTTACCACTCCCTGATGCTCCACAGACCATCATTGTAAAAGGATGAACAAGTTTAGGAAACACCATGTTTTAGAATTTTTACGATAGTGAATTGGAGGAGATCGAAAGAAAAATGATAGTTTTTGATTCTGTTACCATAATATATATCTATATAAAAATTGAGAACATATTTACACAACTCTACTTTTTATATAAAATGTGTAATAGATATTTATATAACTACTTTTATAAAAATTGTAAAACATAATTACAAACTACGTTCTTGCAAGAACAGATATTTATTACATACAAAACCAAAAATTATAATTGAAACATAAAAATATTCACCATTGGCAATATTAGAAAATTATCTGTCTGTACATTTAGTAATACGCAAATGGGTAGAAGATAACACAGTAGTTTCTGACTCTGTTACCATAATATATACATAAATTGACAATATATCTACATAGCATTACTTTTTTTACAAAATGTGAAACATATTTACATACTACATTTCTACAAGAACACATATTTATTACATACAAAACCACAAAATGTTATATTTTAAACATAAAATTATTGACCAATGTCAATTTAGGAAATTATCTGTCTATACACATAGTATTTATTATATACAAAAAATATTATATATATACAAAACAAAAAATGTTATATTTCACACAACATTGTTCACCATTGTGGATATTACAAAATTATCTGCCTGTACATTTAATAATACCCGAATGGGTAGGAGAGGAAGTCTTCAGAAAACCTACGTTTTAATAACACAGCTTCAAAATTTTTTTGTTCGTTTGTGGTGATTACTCTGAGTTCTTTGGTTCTTCTTATACGAAAAATATTTTTCACCACAACTTCTAATTCTTCACCTTTAATCATACGACACATGGTGTCGAAATTTACTACCTGTGAGGCTCCTACATTCAATGTGATTCCTTTAATTTTACATATATATTCGGGTGCACATTCTGGTTTACATACCTTAAGACTGTAACATTTTGGTCCTGTTGAAACAAATTCCCTACAAACTGCTTCGTTACCAAAAGATTCTAGCTCATCTGTCAGTTCACCGAGTGCATCACCTATTTCAGGATGGTACATCATATCAGGGGCATCTATATATATGACTGAATCAGTATCACAATAACATACTCTGTCCCCTAATTTCTCCAGCAGTTCATACAATTTTAGACGAGCATGACATGTAGTAAAGGCTGCTATAGGAACATTAATTTTCGTGTTCTGTTTGAGAACTTCCTGGATATATTTCCAATGCACTATAACAGTCTCCTGATTCAGATATAGTACACTGTTAATTGTTATGTTAGGATCAGTCATTTTGTCTAGAAAATCCTTTGTTTCTGTAATGATACTTGTTTGGGATAGATTTTCCCGTTGACAGAATTTTCCCCACAAAGAATTTAGACATAGTTTTGCAAGGGTACGTTTTCCAGGGTTTATCTCTATTTTGGATTCATCTAGAAGAATTCCTTCTTTGCTGAAATAGTTTTGTATGTAACGTTCTATATCTTCTTCAGTCAGGCACCATGCAGGCCACCCACTTGCTTCTTGTTTAATCTTAAGGAAAGTATTTACATATCCTGTAAATAATCCTCCTGTCTTAGATGATGGATCATACTGAACAGTTTCATACTGCCACACTTCCAAAACAGCTAGAACGTTATAACCTAAACTGCATGCTTTTCTAACTTCGGCTATAACCCAAGTTCCATCTAGTGCACGTTCGTCTGGAGAATGTTCACACCTTTCGTCACACTGTGTTTGAAGAACACATTTTTTACACAAAACGAACATTAATTTCTGGTTAATTTTTGCCGATAGAACGGGGTGTAGAAGATGTCTTGGAGGTAATATTCTACATTTGATGAGATCTTCCATTTTCAGAATTTCATCTACGACAGGAATATCTTCACCAAGAAATATTTTAGGGTGTCCAACAGGATAACAGCAGTATTTGTTTACATAAGGGTATAGACTGGTGAAATCCCTATAACAGATGGTTTCATTTTCCTTTGTTTGGTAATAGGTTCTGACAGTCTCTACTCTACCACCGTAGAGAGCATCTCGAGGGTTTAAGGGTGTGCATTCTACAATAGGATGAGATGAAAGATGCACATTTATAGCAGGATTTTCTTTGAGGAATCTGTTGAAATCACATTCCCACATTACTTCAACATTATACCCTTCAGTCCTGAGTGCTGCTAACTTACGACATGTTATCTCATATCGAAATCCTGCAGTATTCAATAAATCTTGTTCATTATCTTCTTTCCCACTCTGTTCATCACCATCTACATCTGTGTATTGGGGGTGTGTATTTCTTCTGACGGGCATACATCGTTGACAACCATGCCAAAAACATCCTAATGCTTCATATACTGTGTTAGTCTCTTCATGATACCCATCTACTTTGTATCGCCCACCTAATACATATTTCTCACGAGTTCGTCCCCCGTGAATAAGAATGATATTTTTCTCCTTCTCAATGTGTGTCAACCATTTTAGAGCAAATTTCGACATTGTATCAGCATGGTGGTATCCTCCTTTTGGAATTATTCCAATCGTGTTGGCAGACATGAATTTGGACCTGTATATCAGAGAACAGACAGAGGCTATGGTGATACATTCTCTAAAGATGTCTATCTTACAGATTTCTATTAAATCCGATCTCAATTTAAAACACCCCTGCCTCAAAACAGTAACATCCTTGATACAATATGCTAAAAGTTATTTTCTGTTATCAAATATTCTGTTAGTATTTTTCTCTTCGTTGTACCACAATAGAAATGTTTTCTGTTCATCTACATTTTTCATGCGATCATACCCAAATGCTGACGGTGGTGGTATTTCTCCGGCATAATTCTTGTTTTTTTCTGTATTCCACAAGTGGGGATAATGTCCCTTCTGGGTAGGTAATCCAAAAATTTTAGAAAACTCTGACAATGCCGAATGAACAAAATTCAGGCTGTCGATAAAATACAAGTTTTCATATCTCATACTCATAATTTTCGTCCCATTGAGAATAACACGCGGATTCATTTTGGTCTCCAACATCCTTCGTAAAATAAACGTGCAATCGTACCCTCGTGCATTATGTGCACAGATGATGATGTGCGGAAATTTAGTCTGTAGTTGCAAATAGGATAGGAATGTGTCAACAGGATCCTCCCAAAATATATGTTGTCTAATTCCGAAAGATAACATTTATGACATGCTGTTTGTAACACGATTAAATTAGGTACATGGATGAATGAGTTTTCTTTATCAGTATTAGGAATATCTGTATAACACTCAAAATCGTAAAATATGAAAAGAAATTTAGAACCACCTTTCGGTTTTGGAACACCCATATAACATAAATGGTTTATAGGTTTTACCAGATTACATACTGTACAATATTTCTTCTCACAATTGTGCACTTTTTCACGTCGGTTATTTGTTAGAATTATTCTGTGGCACTTTTCACACTGCTGAATCTCTTTACACACAGTTCCCTTTCTAAAAGGTGTAGACATATGTTTTGTAAAGTATTGACTGTTTTTGAATAAACGATGGCATATTTCACATGTTTTTCTAAAATTACTTTCCTGTATACATGGTGGTATTCCACGACACATTGGACACATTTCTTTACACCTGTGGGTGTGTGGTTTATCAAAGATAAGTTCATTACACCCTACACACACGTGTTTTGCTGCAAATGCACCCACTCTGTTTACAATGACATCAAAATGTTGCCTTGTACTGTCATACAAAAGATATATATGTTTCGATGCGTTCTGTATCTGACCTTCGAATAAAATATCTTTTGGGTCACGAAGATTATTATGGACAATAATTTTGTAATCCACCAGATACTGCTGGAATTTTCGAAGTTCTGGAATTCCTCCTCCGTTAATTCCTAAATTCACTCCTGCTTTACTCATGAGTTCAAATACAGGTTTCTGCAAATTTCTTCCATTTACATATGATTTATAATTTGGATCATTGTCAGCACGAGCTTTACCAATAACTAAACTCTCTGCTAGACATAGAGGTTGTTTTAAACTCTTCACTGAAACTATACTTGTTTTCTGTGCAACCAATATATGGTTTGGTGCACTGTAAGCACGTAGTCCTCCACCCCCCACAGGAATACTTACATGATCAGCACGTAGAACTAGATGATCAGTAATCAAGAATGTCTTTGCACTTTGGAGTATTTTGCCTACAATATCCCATAACATATCTGCATGTAATTGGTCACTTCTGTGCCATGCTACATAGATGTCATCTACCTTTACATCTGATAAATTAGATATTCTTAAACCAATTTTATCTTCATCTTTAGCATGTCTTTTGATAAAGTTAAGAAGGTTTGTGAGCCCCTCTCGAATCCATTCACGAGGATCAATATTTTCCGAAGGAGGTTCAAAACTAAATTCTATACGATGACCTGTAGATCTAAATCTAGGATACTGCATATCTTTAATATTATGTACAGTAATGTTACCGATAGACTCAGTATTTGGTAAAACATATTTTCTTTTACGAGATTTCCTACCTTTCTTTTCTACAACTGTTGGATTTTCTTCTGTTGTTGAGTCTGCCAATAATTCAGCACTGTTTCTTCGAGATGGTCCTGGTTGGTTTGTGCTCCATGATGATCTTGACTGGTCAGTCCTCCACGATAATCCTGGTTGATCCGTCCTCCACGATGGTCCTGGTTCCTCAGTCCCCCATGGCGATCCTGCTTGATCTATCCTCCATGATGGTCCGGGTGAATCAGATCTCCAAGACAGTCCTGAACGAGTCTCCGTATCTGGTCTGGATAAAACATTTCCCGAAGTTTGTGGTGATAAAACTAGATTCGATGTTACAGGATTCGATGTCGATGCTGGTACAGTCTGTTCCAAGGATGTCCGTCCTCGCCCGGAAAGTTCTGGTACGGACGTTGTCACTGATTGTAGTAATCGGTCATACTCGCCAATTAACGAGACACTTTCCCCTAAAATGATTTTTTGGGCGACGTATGCTAACACTTCACGTAACTGTTCGGGTGTCTTGAAATACCCATCCCTATATAACGCCAGTAATTCGTCAGCGAATAACAGGGAGTCCATGATCGTACGTCGGTGGTATCACGAAAACTGACTCGTGGAGGGCCATCGTGCTTTTATATGTAGACACGGCAGCACTTCCGCTATATTCTTACCGGTTTTAAGCGTTCCACCCCCAATAATTCTTCCGGTCGATTTATAACCTTCCTCGAAATAGCTGACGTTTTTAACGTTATCTGTTAACACAGGATACAATTCTTCGAAATGTTTATCTGCCTCCAACAGATAAATAGGAAACTGTTCACTTACCGGAAACTTTATGATAGCTTTCTAAGAACATGTTTAATTGTTTTCTATGTTGTTATTTAGCCTTATAGGCCTTTTTTCAAGAACTATAGACTTTTTGAGTGTTTAGTAATACCAGGGATTATTTGTGGGCGTTATATCATGTGAGTCTTATTTTTACTACAGTCAGGACTAAATTCCACTGACTGAAGCTTAAAGCTTAGGCTCTATAGCATGTTGATTGGTTAATCACAAGGCAATATGAACTTTACAGAGGGTTGTAACAGAGGCATAGGAACGCATGGCAGAGCATTATTAGTGTGCAAGAACCTTTTTACATCGAGAAATAATGTTGCCTTGTATCTGTTTTTAGTTTACATATTCATTTAGGATTCAAATGAAACAATTGCAGTATTTTTAAAAAGTTTATTTTTATTCAAGAATATATCAGATTTATATACACGAAAAGTAGACTACCAATAAGCAAAAATCACATAGTCATTACAATTTAGTCGTCGCTGGAATTCCTCCATGAGGGTGGACTTCTCCGGTGGCGTTGCTGATTTCCACTTTTATGTTTTCTCCACTGCCCTCGAAGGTGAAGTAAAGTTCTCCTATAATGTTTATAGATCTGAATCTCTCTTCTCGTGTGGGGAATCTGTTCTTGTAAGTGTCGAAGATCGCATCTGATTTGTACACGCATGCTGGGTACTCATCACTATTTAGGACAATGTAATTTTTTTCATGTTTCAAAATCAATTCAGTGTCGGTGAAAGTACCTCGAATAACGACATCCATGTTGTTATCAATGTTGTAGCGGCTTTCTGGTTCCATCTTGTGTTTTTATGTGTATCTCTAGTACATAGACATCCTGTTTCCTGTTAACCACATGTGGTTGTAGTATGACATCAACTTAGGGGTCAAGCGGTCACGTGGTCAGCGTGGTCAAGTGGTCAAGCGGTCAAGTGGTCAAGTGTGGTCAAGCGGTCAAGTGTGGTCAAGCGGTCAAGTGGTCAAGTGTGGTCAAGCGTGGTCAAGCGGTCAAGTGTGGTCAAGTGTTCAAGCGTGGTCAAGTGGTCAAGCGTGGTCAAGCGGTCAAGCGTGGTCAAGCGGTCAAGTGGTCAAGCGTGGTCAAGTGGTTCAAGCGGTCAAGTGGTCAAGCGGTCAAGTGGTCAAGCGTGGTCAAGTGGTCAAGCATGGTCAAGTGGTCAAGCATGGTCAAGTGGTCAAGTGGTCAAGCGTGGTCAAGCGGTCAAGTGTGGTCAAGTGGTCAAGCGTGGTCAAGTGGTCAAGTGGTCAAGCATGGTCAAGTGGTCAAGTGGTCAAGCGTGGTCAAGCGGTCAAGTGGTCAAGCGGTCAAGCGTGGTCAAATGGTCAAGCGTGGTCAAGTGATAAAGTGGTCAGGTGTTGGTAAAGTAATAGGTAACCACGGGGTCTTGATACTTGTCGGGCTTACCGGTGTGTTATCGTATCAGTTTAATACTACAATCTGTTTTACCATATGTACCAATTAAGCTGATTCTGTAAATTAAATGATTACCTTTCTATTTGAGTTATTTGGTAATCAGTTTATCGATGGTTGAAGTCCGGTTTACCATATGTATTAAGATGGTTCTCGAAACAAGGTGATTACGCCTTCTACGAATTTAGTATGACAATCAGTTTACCAGATGGCTGACAGGATGGAACAATCACCAAATTTGATATGACCGGATGTAGCAGCCCACTTTTTATCTTGCACGTTCATATAATATCGTAATCGAATCCTGCAGTGTTCTTGATACTAATAGTAATAATCTATTTGAAGCAGCACAAGTTTCACTTAAATCATTCTACACTTTGCATTCATAGACTCGACAACAGAATGGTTGACAGGGAGAATGTAAGTACCATACATTGATTTTATGTTGTTTAAATAATAAGATGTTGTATATATATATAGTAAATTTATTTACGTTATGATGAAAGAAGTTCATACAGAAAATATACATACATACTAAATTTTTGGTCACAACATTCTATGGTCATGTATTGGTGTACGTTGATATACCAGCACTCTTTAAAGTGATACAGATACTATACAGTAAATAGCTTATTACATTAGTCATGAAAGTAGTTTTCAAATACATACACAAAAATATTGTTTGAATAATAAACATTTACAATTGTACAGTAATATTTTTACACTGTTACATGTTTTTTATAACAATTTACATACTAGTACATATTTATTATATAGATAATAAATATACAGATTAGTCTGAAATAGAGAAAATTAAACACTAGGATTAGTGTATTAGTAGGATTAGTTAGGCGTTTAATTTTCTTTTTTTGAGAACTTCCATCATTCTTTTTTCTATTTCTTCTTCTTCTCCTTCACCCCCGTTTTTTCTTCTCCTTTCTGCTGTCTTACACCTTTAAACACTTCCATCAAATCGAAGTGATAAATTGGAAGGTATATACTGCCCTTTTTTTACGGTTTCGATAAAACCCTCGAATACTGGGGATTTTCCTTTTTTCTCGACTATGTACGAGAAGATTTTCACTAAATTATCAATTTCAATTTCACGATTTTTACAAACTTCCTCAAGGTTTCTCAACAGTTCCTCCGATAAACCATTCTCTTCACAGAAGTCCACATAACGTGTAATTCGTTTTTGTACTTGCTTCGTCTCGTTTTTATTCCACAGATTTCTTCTTTCACCCTTTTCATTTCCATTGTCCAGGTCAGCATACAAAAGGTTAAAACTTAATGGTAACACCGCCATCTGAAAATAAAAGAAAAACTTACTTATGTACACAGTAAACAGTATTACATAGTTTAAACTTTATATATATATATATATCGCGATATCTAACTGGAGCATAAAAAATTAATAATTCAGAAAAATCCTGATTTACTTTAGATTTTGACTTACTCAACAATTCTGGTTTTCTCAATCCTGAAACCGTAGCAGGGTGTGATAAACACATTGTTCTACCGGGAGAGCACTCCGTATACCCATAAAGAGGATTAGACGCTATATTTTTAACACTATCGCGTTTCCTTCTTCTCAAAGATGTACCGGAATTGTCGATACTCTTGCGCCTACAGTCGTTTATTTTTTCATATTCATGTTGTGCTGCATTCCTCTCCTCCCACGATCTCCGAAACTCTTCCTCACTAATCCAGGTCTTCACATACGGTTTTTCTTTTGGGCTCACACCTGCATGCATCGACAATTTCGGTACACTTTGAGAACAAGGTAACTCATTTACACTAGAACCCCCGTCACTTTCTGGTGGGGGTGCTTTTCCAAGCATCTCACCAAGAATTTGTATTACCCAAGATAGGAGACCCATGGTTACTCACCTTAACAGTCTTCGTTGATACACTTCGAATGCCTCAGAACAAATATCTCCAACGTGCTAGCTTCGAAGATGGTTGCTGCTAATAGTATGTCTGGTGAACAGTGGAAGTAAACTGACAGCAAGTATCTCGAACGTGTGAAGAATTTTCAGATGGATACTGGCTAATATGAGGATGTCTGTTGAACAGTGAAAGTTAAACGCAGGGTAGGGCTTTATATAGCATCTACCCCTCCTCTTCCTCTCCCGAAAGTCCTTGATATTCCCTGCGCATTCTCTCACGCAAGGCATCTAATGCCCACGTGCCTCGTCGGTCCTCTTCCTTCCCCGGTACACTGTACACCCTAACCTCCCCCGAGAACCGAACGTTTCTTTTTCTATCTGTTCCATCCACATCCTCCTTGACAAGAACTTTTTTTTCCTTTTGCCTGTTCTCCATCACTCACACCAGCAATCTAACACTTCCTCCATCCAGACCTTACTTATCAACCTCCCCACGAACATCCATAACTCACCACACACCCATTCCACAAATCCATCTCCTCATATTTCCTAACACATGTTCCACATCCTCTTTTTACAACACATTATCTCATCACCACCCAAAACACACATCCTTTTCGTTACATTTATCTACCCACTTCCCAGAAAACACTCGCCCACATCCGTTTCCTCCACACTCTAAGGTCACCTCATTCTCCTGACATTTCCTAACACGTGTTCACTATGCCTTTTACAACATATTATCTCATTACTACCAATCTCCCAAACATGTTTCCTTCTGTTCCCCTTTATCTCCCGAGTTCCAACCAAAACAGTTAACGCCCATCTCTTATCTTATCACTTCCGGTGAAACGCGACTCCAAAAACCCTCACACCACTCAGAAACGCCTACCCCTTATCTTATCATTTCCGCTCTTATCTTAGCTCATTTCCGGTTTAGGTGGGATGGACGGGGGGGTATTACTACTATAGCTGTTGTAACAAGGAAATTGATGTTAAAATAAATAGAAATATGAAATTTTTATAGAATAACTAAAATATTATTAGGTGAACCGGATAGATAGTGAGGTCCCTGATTAGTACAGTATGTGTGTGTGTGCGGGTGTGCGTGTGTGTGTGTGTGTGTGTGTGTGTGTGTGTGTGTGTGTGTTTGTATAATGTCCATTAATTTTCGCAGACTCTTTCAATGCAATTACAAAACTGATTTCTCCTTATCGTATTCTTACTTAAATGTTTTGACGCATATATGAGTTGCTCGGTTTCATATTATTAAACAAAAGGAAGCAAATATGTATTCTCCTTGTTTAATACTAGTAATTGAAACTCTATAGGAAAAGGGGCAGGGCTGTTTCAGACACCCAGGACCCCTTCCTGTGAATACGAACTTGAAATCCAAAAATTTTAACTTACCGCCTCAAAATTCTATAACACCATGGGCGCCCGCAAGGTGGAGCCAGGAGGGGGGCACTTGCCCCCTCTGAGATTTCTGGAAATAATTAATGTGATTTGAATGGTGAAATTGTAGAGCGATATTTTATAACAAAAAGTATTGTAATTTACAGCAACTATTATTATTATTATTATAATTTGAAATAGGGTTACATTTAAGATTACAGTATATTTTATGCTGATTATCTAACTATAAAAAAACAGCTCTTGTTCTCCATGAATTAATGTTAAGTATACAGTTGCTCAAATTGTATATACAGGGTGTCTCATAAGTAAAGCGCAAACTGACAGAGGTGAAAGTTCACGATAATAGAAGCTGGTTTGAGTTTTAGCTGAGCTGGTTTGAGTTTTAAGTCCACTTTATGCACAGTAAGGCTAATCGGGACTGGACCTACAGTTTAAAGTGGGATCCGAACCACTTGTGCCTCCACCGGGTATCGAATCCGGGACCCCTTGATTACAAGGCAATGACGTTACCACTGCGCCATGGGGGAGGCCCAATAATAGAAGCAAAAAAGGCTTAGTAAACATGGGTTTGCAAAAGAGCCGTTTCGAGATAATCGCGAATGTGTTATTACAAGCCGCCACTGACTTCATTGTTTGTAAACGTCGTCCTAGTTGGTAAAATGCTAATAATGTGTGCGAATGTGTGGGTACAAGCAGTCACTGATTGCATTTTGTAAACACCGAGTGCTTTACTCCTTCCGCGGTCCAAGGTTTGTTCTTTGTTTACAAAACAGAACATTTCCGAGAGATGGCGTTGGAATGAAACAGAACATTTTCGAGAGATAGTACGGCTTTGTACCCACACATTCGCAAACGTTATTAGCATTTTACCAACTAGGACGACGTTTACAAACAATAAAGTCAGTAGCGGCTTGTAATCACACATTTGCGATTATCTCGAAAACGGCTCGTTTGCAGACCCATGTTTACAGAGATATTTTTGCCTATATTATCGTATACTTCCACCTGTGTCAGTTTGCGTTCTTACTTTTGAGACACCCTGTAGATATACAGAATATGGATATTACAAATGTATGTAATTTTGAAAACATAAGTTGTGGTAGTAGTAGTACTAGGAATATAATAACTATAACAACAAAATATGAAAAATAATGGCAGTAATAATAGCAATAATAATAATAATAATAATAAATAATAATAATAATAATAATAATAATAATAAAAAATATTCTGTGACCCTGCCCCTCTTGAGGAAAATCCTGCGGGCATCCATGTATAACAATCTAAATATGACACGTTCTTCACAATCTTTAATTCTATTTGTGTATTACATATTTAACTGCCTTCCATCTAAAGAGACAGTAGTTCGATGCATGGGCCTCCCCGACGGCGCAGTGGTAGCGTCGTCGCCTTGCAATCGGGAGGTTGCATGTTCAATACCCGGTGTAGGCTCATAGTGGTTCGGATCCCACTTTAAACTGTAGGTCCAGTCCCGATTAGCCTTAATGTGCATAAAGTGGACTTGAAACACCAACTCAATCAATCAAGTAATACGGTGCAGGTTGCAGAAGTACTGCAGATTATGTTTCAAATTACCTTCTGTATTTCGTCAACACTTCTTTTCCTTTGCCACTTGCGTAGGTTAGAAGAAATGACAACCTTCTTTCCATTTTTTTATCTTGCTCAAAGACGTAAGATAGGCAACAACTTTAAAATTTCTGGTTTCTGTGTGTAGTGTTCATTTCCTAGTCCAGTTTTCCTAAGGAAATCAACAATTGTGACGCAGTGGTGTATGCATAATTTTATTTTGGAGTAGGTAAGGACTTTCCGGGTGTCTGGTTATTTTCTCAGTCTTTTTTATTCAGAATGCTAAAATCAAGAACAAGCCGCGGTAGCTGAGTCGTCTAAATGAATACATGCAAATATCATGTATCAAAATTAATTATAAAAAATCGTAGTTGCTGCCACTGGGAAAGCAAATGAACTTACTACATGGACGTGAAATTGTAACTGAAGATAAAGTAAAAATATTTGGAATGCTTTTTAAGAATAAATTACAATCGACGATAAATATAAATTTTGAAACAATAATAAAAGTTTGATTTAAACCCATGTGTTAATAAATCTATCGCTTATATCACGAGTGTATTATTTAAACAGATATACAAGGGTTGGATAAAAAGTAATGGCAACACTTGCTACTTGACTGTATTGGCAGAGGAGCACGTGTTACATTCCTTCAATGTAATCGCCCCCCCCCCCATCTCTACAACCTTCTGCCACACGTATGGAAGTCGTCGTACACCGTCAGCGCGTCCATCTCTGTGGATGTCCCGCAGTGACCGCCCTATAGCACGTATGATGGCTTCGCGCGTGTCGTAGTGCTTCCCGCCCAGTGGTTCCTTCATTTTGGCAAAAAGGTCGTAATCACACGGTCTCATACCGGTGAATACGGCGGATGTTCCAGTACCTCCCACTAGCAGTTATGCAGGAGCGCCGTCACAGTGTTCGCAGTGTGACACTTTGCATTGTCAAGCAGGATGATGGGACACCGTGCCAGAACGTGCCGTCGCTTCCTTCTTAATGCGAGACGAATGTGGTGTTGCAAGAAGGTGCAGAAGTACGCTGCGTTGACCGTCTGCCTGAGAGACGTTGTTCTTCTTGCCTAAACATATTGTTAGGGCGCTTGCACTCTCGTCCTCTGCTTCAGAGCACTGCTGTTTTTGACTGAATAACACACAATCGCACCCCACTCACTATACTTCCTCGTCTGACATTCCTTTATCAACCACGAAACGGTTGTGGCGCTGTGACTCGCCCCTTTCACGGGACAGCAGTGTTGCCATTACTTTTTATCCAACCCTTGTATTCGCAAAAGTTTGGTTTGTCGCATTACTCTTTCCATTGTCAAGAACCTTTGCAACATATTTACGATCGCTAGCTACGTATTTCCTGTGGCAAGGTCAGGTTTTCAGAGTGGCTTATAACACTGCAGTGCAACAGCGAACGGCAGGTGCATTGGGACTAATGCACGTGGAATGGAAAGCAGCGGCATTGTTAAACACGCGTAATCTACAGACGCTCACACAGCGATAGTGCTACTATCGATCCTAAATAAAATTCCCTTGACCTTGCCAATGCACACAGCAGCTATCCCGAATAAAAACTTTCCTTATCTTTTACCATCCATTGCAGAATGTGTGTACACACTGGGAGCAAGGGGTACGATACAGAACCTATAAGTGAATGACTTGTATCGCCAGAAACTTTACCTAAATATGCAGTCAATGAAAGAAGAGCAACAGACTCCCAATAAGGAATGGAACATGGTATGGACGAATGTTTGGGCAAAACAATTAAGTAACAAAGTTCAATCCTTATCAGTGGCGTCTCGTCCCTTGGGGCTTCCGGGGCTTAGCCCCTAAAGAAAAACGGACGTAATGACGTAATTTTCAATCACCTTAATACATAACTATCACTCAATCTTTTAAAAGGCGATTTCTACCGACATAAGTTCATCGTCAGCAGCAAGGATACGACAGCGCTCCTAGCGGCATTGATGTCAGTTATCATCTCGGGGCTCGTCGCAGAGGAAGGCGTGGTCTACGCTACACGCTACACGCTACAAGAAAAACTTGTTGTTAAACAATTAGGTTTAGAGGGCTTCAATGAAAAAATAATTGCAAAATTAATGAAAAAAAATTATTACAAAATTTGCTGAGCAGAAGAACAGGAGAGCACAGTTCTTGTTTAAATGAGAACCAACGTTCGTAGAAAGGTACGTTACACAGTTTTATTTTAAATTCTTTAAAAAAAATAAGTCCAATTTTGTAGTTTAGAAGAAGATAAATATCTGTTTTTTGTAATTCATATGAATTGTTATTACCTTTTAAATACTTTTTTAAAAAAATAAGTCCAGTTTTGTTGCCTAGAAGAAGCAAAATACCTATTTTTTGTAATTCATTTGAATTGTCATTATATTTTAAATATAAGCCCCGGCGAGATTTGAGGCCACGAGACGCCACTGATCCTTATGGTATATATTAGTACATGATACATTAGGAAAATCTTTGGACCTGAAAGGGATGAGGAGACAGATGAGTGGAGAAGGTTACATAATTTAGAACTACATAATTTGTATTCATGTCCAGATATTATTAGAATAATTAAATCAAGAAGACTTGGGTGGGCAGGCCATGTGGCACGAATGGGAGAGGAAAGAGGAGTTCACAGGATTCTTGTTGGGAAACCTGATGGTAAGAGACCTGTAGGAAGACCAAGACGAAGATGGGGGGACAACGTTGAGATGGACCTAAGGGAAATCGGTAGGGATGGAAAAGAGTATATATAACTTGCTCAAGGGAAAGATGGAAGGCCTGTGTTGCTGCAGCCATGAACCTTCGGGTTTAAGAAGGCTAGGGAGTTAGTTAGTTAGTTAGTTACATGATAAATATAATACCAAAAGTAAAAGATATCGACTTCAATTCAGTAACACGTCTTTACGTAATGTGTGCAATGAGGAAGATACAATAGAATACAGAATATCTAAATGTCATCAGGCAAGTCCAGTGTGCCAACAAATACGAAACATGTTAAGTAGAATATGCCGTACATCAACTTCTAGATATACGACACAGACTGTAAATGTATCCTAAAACCAAATGGAATGCAGTACAATGGCTTATTAGCAATTCTATTTACTATATATTAAACTGCACAAATATTAAGTACGCATGCAATTTTAAAGATTTCTTACAACAGAAACTAATGTAATACAATATTGTTTATAATAGAAAACATTATGCACACTTCCTAAAGTTGTACTGTATATTAATAAAAAGACGGTATCTTATATTAACCATGTTCACATAAAATGTAACTTGAAATCTTGATAATAATAATAATAAAAATCGTTAGGGCGCGGCGTCTGACTACCATGCGAAAGATCCTCGTTCGATCCCAGCGGGGGAGAACCGGGTCTCTTTCAACCAGTTCAAGCGGCTCCGGCGCCCACCCAGAGTCGTATAAAGGGGGTACCTGGAGGAAATTCTGGGTGGTAAAGGCGGCCAGGGGCGTGGTGCTGATCAAGAAAGTGTGGGGCCCTAATTCCACACCCTCTATACGCCTATAAGGCGTGGTGCAAAGCACAGGGGAGCACTTTACTTTACTTTACTAGTATCAAGAAATAATAAGAGCAGTGTCTTAGAAGGGCCTCCCCGATGGCGCAGTAGTAGCGTCGTCGCCTTGTAATTAAGGGGTCCCGGGTTCGAGACCCGGTGCAGGCACAAAGTGATTCGGATCCCACTTTAAACTGTAGGTCTAGTCCCGATTAGCGTTACTGTGCATAAAGTGGACTTGAAACAACAAATCAATCAATCAAACAGTGTCTTAGAAAGTTGGAATTTCTGATTGTAAAAATGGAACATTTTTTGTGGAGTTTCAAGTCCTTGTTCCTCTACAGACTTGGAATATTGAATATGTAATAACGTACCCTGAAACAAAGAGGCATTTTTACGCATATATTCATGCAATTGTCTCCATAGGTTCTTTGTTTAGTATCCAGATGAAATTTTTCAGGAATCCCACAAATTATTTTACTACAGGGTGGAATATATTGTATCTATCAGTAACATTTGGCAACCCTGTCGGAGAGCAGATGCGCATGCTAAGAAGTCTCTCATTCTTAGGCAGATGCAAGTCTGGCAATCAGTCTGCCATGGAACGATAGTCGGTTCTGACACGAATCGTGTCAATGGAGACGTTCATCCCAACGGGTTCCGTGAAGTATAAGTAGCAGACACTGCAACAACGGTCCAATGAGGGTCGTGATCAACCCGTACCAGAGCGTCACAACATGATACGATGAGTCAGACAATAGAGAGCCAATGGCAGCAAGCGCACACTAGCAGTAGTCGCCAGGTAGGTGGAGGCGTGTTCTCTGGCGTCCTGATGCTTCTCAGTGCAGTGCCCACCGCGTCTCCTGAATAGAACCTTTTTTTTTAAAATGAACGTCTCCACTGCCACGATTTGTGCCTGAACAGGCGAACGATCCATGACATACTCATTGCCAGACTTGAATCTGCCTGAGCATGGGAAATTTCTGCGCATGCGAATCTGCTTTCCGACAGGGTTGTCAAATGATATTGGTAGATACAAGTTGACCATCCTTTACTTTAGTGTGTATGAATTCACACCCTAAATACATGAAAACAAAATGTCGTCCAACATATGTTTATTTGATATAGGATTCAAGAACGGAAGTGAAGTATGATGTATGAGGAATCAATTGATTAAATTAACTACATTACAATTATATTTCTTGTGAAATGTGCAGCTATAAATTTATATTTTGTTGCTCGAAGTATTTGTCGTTGCTAATTAGAACGGCATTCCTCCGAGCAGAGCATAATTTTTAAATTATTAAGTGAGAATACATCAGCTACACCTTTACTTGCGATATCTCAAGCACAGATAAAGCTAAATAAACATACAAATTGATAATCTAATGAACATTGTAACACATCACACTTTTGCTTTATCTCAACGAGGGTTGTTCTACCGATGTCTAGCGGCTCAGGAATCTACTAGTAGGCTGACTTATAAAGCAAATTGCAGCTGTAAAAATAGCAATAAATGATGCTAAAAATAAGGAAAACGAAAGAATAACGTTATTTAAAATAAAATGATCAGTTATCTCGTACGAAAACATAGTTCTGCATTTTACAGTTAAATCTTTATTTCCATTCGGAACTTCTATGCATCCCTTGCTTACAATCACAGTGTAGTTATTGTACGGCGACATCTTGTATTCATATTATAGGCAATTTATCTTCTCGTGCGTTACTTTTCCTATGTGGGATGTACATATATTACAACCAATGCCAGTGGCGTTCATACCGACTTTGGACCCTTTCCTATCTGCAGAACAAAACAAGAAATTGTATTCAAAAGTTTGAGTTTATTTTTGTTGTCAGTGCATTTTATGCACAGAGAGGCTAATCGGGACTAGATCTACAGTTTAAAGTAGGGTCCGAACAATTTTGTGCTTCCACTGTGTATGAAACCAGGGGCCTATTAATTGCAAAGTGACGAACGTATCACTATGCACTATCTAAATCGAGTATATACTGTAGATGTCACTCTATAATCTTCTTTATTATGTACCTACATAAAAATCTAATAACAATTCCAGAATCCTAATTGGACAGGATGGCCGTAAATTCTGCAACCAATAGGAGGCAACTGCTTATCATCTTAGTGCAAAACGTGGTCCGGGTCTTCATGGTGGCGTAGTGGTAACGTCTTTACTGTCTAATCAAGAGGTCCAGGGTTCGACATTCCGTAGAGGCACATGTTGTTTCGGAACACACTTTAAATTTTAGGTCAGTACCGATTAGCCTTACTGTGCATAAAGTGGACTTAAAACACCAATTCATTCATTCATTCATTCCCTACAGCTCTTGCCTACTCTTACGGCGGACGCTCTACATGCTGGCAAGGGAAGTGGGGAATAAGCAGCAGACCACAGCGGTGACGCCGAGAGATACGACGTGGCGGGAGGAAGGACTACGCGCACCTCGTTCTACAAGCTGATGCGTTTCTTATCGCGCGGGGTCGCTTACCACTCCCACTTCCCTTGCCAGCATCTAGAGCGCCCACCGTAAGACTGGGCAGAAGCTATAGATGGAACCTCAGGGATGCTTCACTGTATTTGACCCATGAAACATTTTATCGGTTTATCATCGTCGTTGCGATTATTCACATATATTTTTGTATATTTGTTATTTTACGTCTCTTGGCTACCAATTTTGTCTAATCGCGACTATGAGGATGAGTGATGATTTGATGAAATTGATGAAGAGACATTCACAAATGTCAAGCGCGGGAAGCAATTTTTTTTAGTCAACTTGTGAATTCGGTTTCATTTCTCGCCCTCTGATTGGTTGCTGGAAAGTTACGGTGCTTATGGTACGGTTCTGTCTGCGTTGAACAGCCACGAACATTGATTGCTAAGAGACCTAAATCTGCACCTTCTAACCTAACCACGTATGCGTTGCTAGAACTGGACGGAATTGTAATTGTGTGCAGAGTGTGCCTGCAAACGGAACCATCGTGATAAGTTCCTTTATACTTTTTACTACTTCCATAAATCATGTATATCTCCGTGCACATTGCAAGAGACAGTGAAACAAGATATTCTCACAATAGCCCCGTCTTTTGACTCTCTATGCACTCACGCGCCTATACTCTGCAAAGCCGCGCTTAGCGGCAGAGAAGGGGAGAACTCGAGTGTGCAGTGCGAAAAAGTACATGCTGCTGGGAAGGCTAGTAACTGTAGTCGCCTCCACCCTCCACGCAATCCCATTCCTTCTCTCGTGTTCATTGGTTAAGTCGTCTCGCGTCACTACTTGCGCAGAGACTTGCTTTCGTACGCTTGCTGGGCCTCTCCCATGGCGCAGTGGTAGCGTCATTGCCTGGTAATCAAGGGGTCCCGGGTTCGATACCCGGTGGAGGCACAAGTGGTTCGGATCCCACTTTAAATTGTAGGTCCAGTCCCGATTAGCCTTACTGTGTATAAAGTGGACTTAAAACACCAACTCAAACCAAACTCGTACGCTTGCTCTAGAGATAGACGGGACAGAGTATACTTGGTTAACCTTGACGGCCACTGAGACGCGGGGAAACAGGACACATCAGACCCGTTTCCGGCGTCTCAGACCATTAACATACCTACAGACATCTGGCACGGAAATTCCAACTTTGGTTCCGAGCGTTTCACTGTAGTGGGCGTTACACCATTTGATTTCAATGGAAGCAGGCAAGAGAAGTTCTGTTGTTATCTGTTGCCACGTCTCAGTGGGAGTTAAGCTTTACACGGTCAACACCAACACGCCTACTTTGTTGTTTTGGCGTCAAGTAGTGTAATGGGTGTCTGCACCGTTTGCACAAGTTCAGGAGCGGTGTAGTGTATGGTCACGTGGTGCGTACTAACAAATCATAGGACAGCAGGTAGGCATTTGTTGGAACCTGAACACCGCCATTCGTCTACTTTGTTGAACGTCACTTCCCTACACCAGCCTGGCGCCGGGATACACCTGCACTGCACCTAATGTCAACAAGTACAGCCAACTATACTCTGTTCCAAATATCTATGGAGGAAGGTCGCTCATAACGGAAGAGAAGGGGTGGTGGAATCGAGTGAGCAATACGAATCAGTATACGCTGCAGCCAAGGCTGGTAACCGCAGTTGCTTTCCCCTCCACGCAATCCCATTCCCTCTCACATGTTCATCGGTGGAGCAGATTCGGGTCACTACTTGCGCAGAGACTAACTTTCGTTCGCACGCTCCAGAGATGAATGGAACAGAGTTTAGACAGGGCCAATCACAGCACCGTAACTTTCCCTCAGCCAATCAGAGGGCGGGAAATGAAACCGAATTGACAATTTGACTAGAAAGAAAATCTCATCCGGGACTCGAACCCGGTCGAATCATTGCGAGTGCTTGCTCATTGAATCGGCTATTCCAATCTATGATGTAAACTAACTGAAATAAAGGACCTCTCTGATGGCGCAGTGGTAGCGTCGTCGCCTTGTAATCAAGGGGTCACGGGTTCGATAGCCGGAGGAGGCACATACTGGTTCGGATCCTACTTTAAACTGTAGGTCTAGTCCCGATTAGTCTTACTGTGCATAAAGTGGACTTAAAACACCAACTCAAACAAACTAACTGAAATAAAAGTTAGATTGTTGAACCTACACGTGATCTAGGGTTGAGGGGTGGATTATCCTATTGGCCCCATTATTCGGACACTAGAATATTTTCTAAATTCAATTTCAGAGCCATGTTATTCAAGAAGGCAAACACACATGTCGTGGTTGCTAAGAAAACAACCTGTTTTGTTTGAATAAATGATTATAGCGTGCCAACATGTGCTAGCATAAATCAATAGAATATTTGTCTGTATCAGTATAATCATGCAGCCTGTTACCAACCTACAATTATTACTACGTAGATATACGCAAACACAATACTTGGAATTTGGTGTACTATTAGTGCGAACATAGACTCGTAAGGATGTTCTTGAACAAGCTGATAGTTTGCATGTAAGTATCGTAAACTGTTAACATCAAGAAGTTATAGCATATAGCGAGTGTTGTCTGGTAATGCATTGGCTCACGGATTGAAAATCTCCGTGGCGGAGTGGTTTGCAGAGCATGATACTACTACAGGTGTTCCGGGTTCGAATCCAGGCCTTGGCATGGGTGTTCTTTGGGAACGTTCCTCCTAGGGACGGGGATCGAACTAGGGACCTTGAGATGTCCCGATGGTTGGTGTAGCTCGATCACAATTCATCCTCACGACAAAAAAGCACTCGCCTCTTTCTGATAGCTCAGCGGTAAGGAGAGAGAGGTAAAACACACATTCAAGAGATGGCAAAACACAATCGTTTGGATTTTACACATTCAAGTTTGGATCACACATGGTTAGATAAGGTAAATACCTGTCTTTGGCTGTTAGCTCTGATCTTCAAAGTGAATACTTAGGCGTGAGCCTGTACAGTTCTCCCAAGAATCTCCTGCAGCCACAATCTCCTTCAAAAGACCCTTCACCGCCCGTTGCACTCAATACTTATCCCTCCTCCTTTCTCCATAATGCAGAGTCATTACCCTCTAATACCTTTTGGGTCAGCAGCTTATTTACCTGTTTGCAATACACTAATTCAGGAAGGTTGGTTAACTTCTGACATGGCATTCCTTAGATACCTATGAGTGCAACGACTGGTGATCGGGTTTATGAACTTCATGCCTGGTAAAGCTTCTCGGTTTTATGGGGATGTTACGATTTCATCACTCATCCTCATAGTCGCGATTAGTCAAAAGTGGAAGAAAAGCGACATTAAATAACAAAAAAATTAAATCGAATGTGTTACGAACTACAGTAGTGTCCAAAAGTTAAGCATGACGAAGATATGAGAAAATGTGTTATTGATGAAGTGTCATAACTGCACAAAACATAGTGAAAGTTAATGAAAACGTTACATGAATTAACATTTTTTAGTGTGAGGACAAGATGTCCAAAAATAAGAAAATCGAAGATGGCTTCCTTAACAAGAAAAAGAGGTTTGTATAGGGTGGTTCAAGAGCTCTGCAAGCAGCTGGTTACATTCCCCACGAAGATCTGTCTGGAGCTATGGAAATGTCTTTGGTGGAGGCTGGCGGACTGCAACTCGTCCCCTAATACACTACACTATTTATAAGAAAGTATTACAACAATTTTACTCGATGCGGACATGTATTATCATCCTTGAAGATTAAATCTGGGTCGACTGCGCCTCTGAAAAGTCGCACATGTTGTTGGAGTATCCTCGTCTCTGTTCTTCTGAGCAGTAAGAGTACCTCCAACAAAAAGGTGAAGCTCCTTTCGTTCATTTAACATGATGTCTGCCCACACTAGTATTCCATCATCACCAAACTGATCCCTTTCCACGATATTCCAGGGATTAAATCGTTCTCAAGGTTCTCTCCAGATGAATGTGCGACGAGAATCATTTTGCACACTGAATGTGTACTGATCTGTGAAGAGCATGATCTCCCATTCGTTCAGGGTCCAATTTTGATGGTGCTGGCTCCACTGTAAATTTAGAGCTCTTGAACCACCTTTAACTTCGTTGCAAGACTGTGTAGCTGTTGGGGATGATCACGCACCATACAAACCTCTTTTTCTTGTTAAGGACTTCTTGTCTTGACACTAAAAACAATTGTTAATTCATGTAACGTTTTGATTAACTTTCACTATGTTTTGTGCAGTTCTGACACTTCATCAATAACACATTTGCTCATATCTTCGTCATGCTTAACTTTTGGACACTACTATAGAAACCTTTGCCTAAGCGTGTATCAAGTCCAGTTTATCCACACAGAGCCATAATTGGATTTCCAGTTTGAAGATGTATAAGAAACAACTGGAATATGTTTTGATTGCAAATCGAACCCATGAATGTCGCCATAGTTACCAACAACGTTGAAGGTCGATTGTGACTTCGAATCCTAGATTATGTGTGCTTATATTTCTTGGGACATCATTTTTTTATATAAGCACGATCACAGGCATGGGCGTCGGGAGGGGGGGGGGTCGAACGGCAAATAAAACAATGCAATCTGAATTAGATGAACAATTAGAAAATTTTGCAGTTAGTTTATTGAACATGGAAATTGACATCGTTCATTTGATGATACAAGAAAGCCGAAAGTTTGTCACTCTTATTGTTAAGAACAGAAATAAAGTTAATTTAGTTAGCATTCGAACACCATAATCAAAGTAAAAATGCATTGACTGAAAAATACAGGAAAAGGGTTACCTATATTCTACAATTTCATCCAAAGAACAAATGGTTCCACAGTTTTCAAAATTCTAATAATTACAGTTGTAGGTGAGAGGTCACACAACAAACTTTATGAACAAAAATCCCCCTAACATTTAAAGCCCTTTCTTGAACGAGACGTGCAAAGGTTAAAATCGAAATGCATTTCAGACACTAACTGCAAAAAATGCAAAATAGTTTTACTGATATTCACTCGTTTGGTGGATCGAGTCTCCCCATTTACATTATTTCGAATAAAATTATTTTTTGTTATTTTATAATATTTATTTTCATTATTATATAATAACATTTGTAGTAATACTTATTATTTTCCTACTATTCAACTTTATAATTTGCCCGACCCCCCCGCACAAATTTCTGGCGACGCCCATGATCACGGGCAGGACTTTTAAGTGGCATTGGAGCCCCCTCCCCCTTCCTCCCATGTGGGGTGAAATGCTCCCCAAAAATATATTAGAAAACAGATATACATAGACTATGTGGATAGTATATACGTATGTCGGCGATCCAGCCAGCCTACTACCACGCTGTGGACCATGGTTCATATTCCGGGATAAGTGATTTCAGATCGGTAGGGGGTGATTCCACGTACCCCCAGCTCCTAATGAATGGGTACCTTGAGCAAATCACGGGGTGAACGTAACCGGAGTGTGGTGCTGATCATATCACCACAAGTGGCTGAGTTTGACAATGTAGCTGTCCATACATTCACACTTCCCATATGATTTATTGGCATAGTGCAAGGAAAGCGGTAGCCAGAAAATTTGTTTAAGTTAACATTATGTACAGATAGGTTAATCGGGACTGAATATTCAGTTTAAAGTAGTCACAGAACCACTATGTGCTTCCAATGGGTACCGAATTATAGAGCCGTGGATTACAAGGCTAAGATAATAGCTTTTTACTATATATAAAACCACACACGCGTACGTATATGTTTTTATATATATATATATATATATATATATATATATATATACACACATATATATATATATATATATATATATATATATATATATATATATATATATATATATATATATATATACAGGGTGACTGGTAATTAGATGTATTCCCTGAAAGGGGTTAAAGTAGAGACAATTTGCAATAAATTTGACCATATGATTCCCCGTCCGAAAATTAGTAGTTTTCGAGATAATCGAGTTTCTATTGTTTTTTCTAAAAATGACAATTTTCCACATAAAAAGATGAATTGAGAAAAAACTGATAATTGTAGGGAACTTACTTAAGCGTTTTCTGATAGCTAACAAACAAGTGGTTCGTTTAAAAAAAGTTTTTTCCAAATAACAATCACATGTAAGTACCGGGTGGGTCTAAACTTACAAGTGATGATAAAAAAATGCACTCTTAGTTTACTTGGCAACGTATTAATAACAAAAATGGTATGACACGAACCGTACAAATTACTTAAATTACTTCCTTGAGTCATCAGCTATCCAACAAGGTACAAATGTTGCTAACATTTACATTTGTGTACAAGAAATAATACTTCATTCATCTTCATGTGTATGGAATCAATGAACAATACAATTAAAGAACATTACACGTCTTGCTCAAAGTGGGCACCTCCGTTACGAATGCAGGCACGCAGGTTTTTCCTGTCATTTGGTCTCTTAACTCGTGATGTGATGGTGGCCTTGACGTGTTGACCAGCTGTTAAGATCCTCTCCCTGAGCTCTTCTTGCGAGTTTACCGGTGCCTTGTCATGTGGCTCCAAATGTAAAAGTCGCAAGGCGTCAAATCGATCGGGGGATCGAGCTGGGCAGTCATCATGCTGATAAATCTTGTCACGTCTTGTAGCTAGAGGCACATCCTCCAACAACATTGCCATCCCGTTCCGCAAAAAATGTTCATAAGTGATGCCATTTAAGATTTGGGGCAGGAAAAATGGCTCGATGAAATGATTGTTGATTACGCCCATCCATACTTCTGCCTGGGCGTGCGACAGTGGCTGGATGAAAATTACCCAAAGAAATGGATTGGCCGAGGCGGACCGATTCCCTGGCCGGCTCCATAGCCCGATTTGAAGCCTTGCGACTTTTACATTTGGAACCACATAACAAGGCACCGGTAAACTCGCAAGAAGAGCTCAGGGAGAGGATCTTAACAGCTGGTCAACACATCAAGGACACCATCACATCACGAGTTAAGAGTCCAAATGTCAGGAAAAACCTGCGTGCCTGCATTCGTAACGGAGGTGCCCACTTTGAGCAAGACGTGTAATGTTCTTTGATTGTATTGTTCATTGATTCCATTCACATGAAGATGAACGAAGTATTATTTCTTGTACACAAATGTGAATTTTAGCAACAATTGTACCTTGTTGGATACCAGATGACACAAGGAAGTAATTATACAGGGTGATTCTTTATGTAGTTTACAACTTCAATAATTTATAATTATTTATTGGAACCAAATACAGACTTGGTTTATATGTCATTATACAGCAAAACACTTCAAGTTTTTTATTAGAACTCTGTTATGGTTCAATGTGTGCACCGTTGGTCATCCTGGACACATCCCAACGAAAGTCAATTTCCTGCCAAACATTAACCAGCGTTTCAGGGCTAACATTAGCGATGGCTGTTGTGATGTGATCTTGAAGTTCATGAAGATTATCTTTCACAAACCCCCACAAAAAAAGTCGAGTGGAGTGTAATCTGGAGACCGTGGCGGCTAGGCAATTGGTCCACTACGACCTATCCACTTGTCTGGGATAGACCGGTGGCGCTGCATGTGATCAACTCCGCAACTACACACTACGTGAGTCAAAACTTGAAGTGTTTTGCTGCATAATGACATATAAACCAAGTCTGTATGTGGTTCCAATAAATAATTATAATTTATTGAAGTTGTAAACTACATAAAGAATCACCCTGTAGTAATTTGTACGCTTCGTGTCATACCATTTTTGTTATTAATACGTTGCCAAGTAAACTAAGAGTGCATTTTTTTATCATGACTTGTAAGTTTAGACTCACCCGGTACTTACATGCGAAAGTTATTTGGAGAAAACGTTTTCTTCAACGAACCACTTATTTGTTAGCTATCAGAAAATGCTGAAATAAGTTCCATACAATGAGCAGTTTTTTCTCAATAGTAGTGTAATTGATGATATAACCAGCACGAGAAAGTATGAACCCCCCTCAGGCAGATTTGCCTACACTTAAAACTAGCTCAACATGCCCATATGAGCTTTTTGCTCAAGTGTGGAACTCTGTCTAATCCAAGATTTTTGTAAAAATGCCCTCGAGAATTTCCTGTGAAAGTATGACCCCCCTCAGATTGATTTGCCTACACTTATAAAAGGCACTTCTGTGAGATTGTTGTCCATAAACTTGTCAAAAATATGCCCCTCTTGATATTTTTTTTTGGCCACACATAAAACTAAGCCAAACGTATTAACACACACACACACATACACACATATTTACTTCCGGTCCACTTCCGGTTTAAGTTCAATTGGGCACCAGGCTCAACTTGTATATTTAGTATTAAGATAATGTAATTCTTCTAGAATTGCTCTGTGACTCTCTCATTTCTTACATCATAAACATATGATTTTTCACCTATAAGAATAACACTACATATAGTGTCATCAGGGAGTGTTTCGTGGAATTCACAGATAATTTTAATGTTTGTCCTGTCATTAACCACAACTTGTTTCCTTTTTGAAGTGTTGATGACAAACATGGGTCTCTGTGCTTTGAATTCATCTGGTGTGTAATATATGTCAGTATTGCCAGTAGTGACCCTTTTGTATGATGTAAATGCTTCATATAATTTGAGGAAATCATCCTTGGACATGTCTAAATTATAATTTTCTCTAGGAAATACCTCATTTCTGCCATTTTTAAGATATATGTTCTTGATGTTGCAGTTATCAAATTTACTTGAATTTTTTTCCTGATTATTGTGTCTTCCAGTCTGAAACAGTACTACCACAAAATCCGGCATGTCATATTGTATACTGGAGAATGAATTTGTAGCATCAAACTCATAATAAGTACCAGTGGCGGGATTCTGTACACATTGATATGTATAAAATTGTAAAGGAATCTGTGGATTTTTTAGGATATCAGCTTTGTATTTAAGAGCATAACTGGCCTCATATTCAACAACTGGCATTCTTAGCTCCATAGTCTGAATAAGGCACTTGCCCTCATCAGGTAGGGTATTAGGCAGAGCTTCCCCTGTAGAGTTTAATGCACTGTACCTCATCAAAGCATTACTATCATTGGCAGCTCTTCTAAATGTGATTCTTAAACCACCCTTCCACATAATATCTTTGTAATCTGAGAAGAATCCTGGCAATAGGCGCATGGGGAACAGCACTGTGTGGCTCTTGGATAATATTTTATCACCAGCCTCAAATCCACCTATTTTGTAGTAAGAAGCCTCGGTTTTGGATAATTTTAGTGTAGCCAAAGCTGTGGAGGTAATGCCGGGATAATCTATTCTGTTTATAACAACACCATGTTTTCTGATCTCAATTTCAGAGAATAGATGCGGCACAAAATTGTCTACCAATCTTATATTTGAATTTGCCGGATAATCTGTACCATCGAGTTTTACAACATCAAATTTGATGTATAGATCTGCTCTGTGGGGGTGTATAAAGCCATCCCCTACATCAAGATCAACCTCAATCTCTGTGTTGGGTTGATTTAAATTTGCAAATGTCCTCCTGTTTGGGGGGAATGATTGTAGCTCATAACTCTCAATATTTTCCATTTTCTTCTTGTATGTATTTTTATTTAAATGTTAATCTCTATGATAGCAGTTGTTGTGGCTCCAGCAAAATCAACTAATTCTTCTTTTTCATTAGTGACCATCAACTCAATGTAATCTATTCTGTTATGACACACAGGAAAATATAATGTTGGTGATGGATTGTAGATGATTGGCTCCATAAATTCAGAGTTAGGTTTAAATGTTGCAATGATGCCAGTTTGTTTGTGAGTGCCTATGCCATTTGATTTGGTGATCATACCCTCGGCCACATTACAGTGAATATTTAGAGTCTCTATGGCCAGAATTTAGGTATATTAATAGCAGTGTGTTTGATGGCTGGTTCAAGTTTTGTGTTGTTCTCAAAGCCTAACAGCTCTCCTATAGTACCCAGATCCACTGTTTCTGTAGCAGATACAATCTCTACTCTGTGAGTGACAGAATTTTGAGTTAAAACTATACCTCTGGGTAACTGAGCATTTAGAGTGGACAGATTATATTGCCCCGGAGTGATGACAATTTTTTGATCCCCAACTGCAATTGTGTTGTTGTGGTGTGTAATATTAGGGATCAAGTACATGCCATAAAATGCTCTGAGAGCTATTGTTTTGGGATACACTATGTCATCATGTAATTTGAGTTTCAATATTGAATTTTGGCTGGTGAGATGGAATACCCCCATGATGTTTCAGATACCACAGGGCTTTTTGAAAATGTTCAATTGATGGTTTATTTATTTGAGACATATATCTAAGAACAGATAAACACAAATGTCCGCAATTAACATCTTTGAAGTTTTGAACACGGGCATTATTGTAATAAAGATTAGCTGAATTTAGATATTTTATTAAATTTTCAGGTGGAACACCTCCAAATGAATCAAACACAAATGCCTCATTTTTTAAATATTTAAGATAACAGATCCAGTGAGTGCCCTGATTTTTGTACTTATCCAAATTAACAATGCCACACTCTTTGTTGAGTGGTTGTTCTGGTAAAGAATCAGACATGTACACACCTCTAAAATGTTTGATGCCCAGTGGCTTGATTAAAGCTTCAATATCTTGCTTGTAAGCGGCTCTTGTTTTTTTAAACTTATTCATGGCTCTCTTAACACCTTTGCCTTTTGTTTCCATGGCCAGGTTATGGCGCCTCTGCTCATCTAATTCTGCCTTATTCTTTTTGGCATCTATTACTGTTTTTGCTATGGCGGCTGATCCCCCGGCCAAGCTCCCAACAGCCCCGAGAGCAGCTAAGATGGCAGGGATAGTAAATATAAATCCCCCACATGTAATTTTTTTCTTGTTTGCTGTAATTTTTTTTAATTGGGGGGTACTAAGCAACAATTTCATACCATGGCCCTTGGCAATACAAGAATTTTTTTTCTTGCGCTGCTTTTTGGTTAAACGACTATCAATAGTTTTAAGAGATTTAAGACCTGCATAAGGTATTTGATACATAACACCCTTGGCCTTCATTGTAGGTTTATTATATACATATTCACAACCCCCACCCCAATTTTTGTTTGGTGTTCATAGCTATGGTAGTCCTCAATGCTGCTATTCTCTCACTTAAAGAAGCATCTTTGCTTACAAATCTACCAAATGCAGCCTCTTCTAATTTTTTGTCTGCAACATGTCTCTTGTCAAGATCAGAATGTGTGTTGTATGCTATGTCATGGTCTTTACAAGCAGCATCTAGGGGATTAACATCAGGATCACCTCTGTTTAATCTATCGTCCAATTTTGTGCCTGGACCACAATACTGATAGCCTGGAATGTGTAGTTCAAATGGCAGTTTGTTTATGTCATTAACAAGCCCCCGACCCTCAGAAATATTCCAAAATTTAGGTGGTAGAGTATTAATAATTTTTATAAGATATCCAATCCCCTTAGTGTCATTCACTATAAAATTAGACAATTTGGTGCTTATCATGTCCATAATTCCAACCTTATCATTGTAAAAATTGTGGTTGCCAGCATTTTCCTCCCCAACTATAACCAATAACCTATCTACAAGTTTCCTGACATCATCAACCCACACAAATTCTTTGGGCAGGGTTTTGTATTGTTTGATTCCACTACCTGTCTTGATCTGAGACCATATGGGCTTGATTAAGTTGTTATATTTTGCTCCACTGCTAGACTTGACTCTTTTTTGTGTGGGATCATTGTTCTGGTATAGAGCATCTGATTTTATTAATATTTCTTTGTAATGCTCATAATCTTGATCTCTATAGCTGCCAGGCCTTTTCCTAGTCATCAGTTCCCACAATCCAGGTGTTCCGGGATACTTAACAAAAGCACCTTTTTCTCCGAGACGAGATTCTGAATAAACAATCAGATCATCTCCCATAAATGTTACTCTGAAATTGCCAATTCTATGTATGATGCTACCATCACGCTCTGTGTCAGCATATAAGCCAAAAACCTCATCTTTGTTGTCTTTAGGTGTGCTTAAATATTTTTGAGCAAGAAGACCCAATTCAATAGGATCCAGACTAGCTTCAATTCTTCGAGGAGCAACAGGACTAGGTGTATGAATACTGGAAAGTGGGGTAAATGGATAATCTAATATGTTTCTTGCAGCTACAGGTACAAGCTCTGTGATCAAATTTTGATTTTGCTCTGTAACAGTTTTGATATTATTACCTAATTCACCAATAGCATCAATAATAGGCTGTTCTGTGCGCTTGTGTTGCTCATAAAAACCTCGGTTCTCTGATTTCCATCCCTTAAATCTTTTTACAAGATAAACTCTTAATTTAAGATCATCAATAATTGGCCTTTTCATGGTTATTTATTTATGTTTCAATGTCTAGAAAATTGTTGATTTTATTTCTGTATTTGCCACTACTGGGTTTTCTTGTCATATCAATTGTGACAAACCCATAACTGTCCTGGTTCCAGCACCTACTGCAAATCTTGGAAAAATCATTGTAGCTCAAGTCCCCACCTACATATTCATCATGAATGTGTTTGAGGTTGGTATGATCTTGATGAAACACACATATAAAATTGCTGTTGTCTCGGATCAGCTGCTTCGGAATTTTAGAAAAAGTCTGTGCCAGGTAGAAGCAATCAATGTTTTTGTGCCGGCCCTGTGTAAAGAAATTTCTAACCTTGGTTTGATTATCCAGTATAATGTCATCAAACACAACAACAGAATTATCGAGACATTCATGGAGTGGCTTAACATCTGGTTCAAAAATGGCAATATCCAATCCATCATATAGCTTCATCAGCTGCTGATATTTTAATTGTTCCAAGCTCTTAGAGAAGACATACAAGTGCCTGTTTTTCCCGTCTAACCAGTTGGGTGCCAATAAAAAATTATCAATCATTAGTGTAGTTTTACCACAAGCCGATGGTCCAACAATAAGACACCTAATATTATCAGGTAGCAATTTTCCATTTCTCTTATTCTGCTGTTCAGGTTCTGGCAGCCTTTTTATAACATCCCAGGTGTTCATATTATCACTTTGTCTGCATCGATCCAGCTGTGTTCTGGAAGTCCTAGCCATTTGACAAATAACTTGTTGCCTTTTCTGTGGATGATTTTTTCTATGAGATATGTGTCAGGCTGTTTAGTTTTGCTGAGCTCTTCTTCATAACACCTGCCTTTGAGAATTTCTCCTCGGTGATCTTTTATTATATATGTGTTAAGAGTCCCAGGTTTAACTTGAACCACTGTAAATAATTCAGTGCTCCAGTTTCTTGTAAAACCTATTTTGAATAAGTGCTTATATTTACTGATTCTTACTTGATCACCAATCTTGTATTTGGCTTTTCTTGTTGTTGGCTGATATTTAGGATAATAAACAGTGCTGATCAATTTTTGCTCATCAGATGAAGTTACTTCAGAGGGTTTCATGTTGATTGTGGAATGGACCGAGTTGTTATATTTATGTAGAAGTTCTGGAAGAATATTAATCCATTTATAATTACCTTGAAGTGTAAATTGTTTATACATAAGATTTTTTAGGGTTTTGTTGAATCTCTCTACAATTGAGGCCTTGAGATCACTGTAACTCGAGTAATGTTGTATTGACTGGCTTTTAATAAATTGTTGAAACACTGAATTATAAAATTCTTTGCCATTATCTGTTTGCAAATAGCGCGGTGATCTTCCACTCTGATTGATGATAGTACTGATGGCTTCTGTAACACATTTTCCAGTCTTGGATTTGAGTGGCACAGCCCAGGCAAATTTTGAAAATGTGTCAATTACAGTGAGTAGATACTTGTAGCCCTTGTTGATTTTGTCTAAGTTTTTCAGCTGTCCACTTGTCATCTCAATCAAGTCGCTCTGCCATAAATCATCTATGCCTTTTGTGACTACTGGCAGTCTCTTATAATTATGTCTGGCTTGTCTGTGTAATTCATCAACAATAATTTGTCTAGACATAATATGAAAACAAGAATATTGCAACTATAGGGTGTTCAGCAGCTGATACTACAGTATTTTCTAAATACAATTTGTCCCCTATTTGTATATGAAATTCCAGAGAGCCATCATCTTCAACATAGGCTGTTTCTAATGTATTGGGATCCGTAAAATCCTCTAATTCTACACTGGTGATTTTTGCTTTGTTATCAGCATTTGTTATTGATAAGGTAGGGTAGTGGTGTGCCTGTGGTTGAAGCCAATATTTGATCTTGATTGGTCTAAGTGTGCCCGCAACAAAAAATTGGTAATAAAATTGTGCAGGGGACAGCATATATATTTTGCCTCCTGGTGTAAATGGTGAATAATATTCTTTGTTGGGGATGCTGTACAATTCAAGAATTACTGTATGTTCAGGATACTCGATTATGCCTGTTATTTCTTTTTCTGCTGTAAGCAATCTGCTTGTTACAGATTCAAGGTGCTCATTGATGGTCCTAACAACATCATCATGGCCTGGCTTGATTTTTATGTCCACAACAAGTTTCTTATATTGTTGCACAATTTCTTGAAGCTGGGTGGCAAAAACAGACAAAGCATTTGCTTGATTGGATTCCATGGTCCCTAGCTGTTGCTTGATATTAGCTACAATTTGCTGTAAATTTTCAACAACTGCCAATTTTGAATTTTGAGCAGTAAGATCATGAACCTGTCTTCTGATATCCTCAAACAGGGCATGCAGTTCATTAATATGTTGATTCGTTGGTAGAGTGGCCACTGTCTGAGTAAGTTGTTTGATCTCTGCCTGGATATTCTTGATATCTTCTGATTTCAATATGCGATTCACTGTTCTCTTAATATTTTTAAGTTCCTGTGATGCAGGAAGATTTGATACAGTATTTTGCAAAGATTAAAGTGCCAATTTCACATTGTTTAATTCAGAAGCATCAGCCACACCACGCATAGCATCTTGAAGCAGGGCTATATCTGCTTGGGAGGGTGTTGATTGTTGTAAAATTTCAAGCTTTGTTTGGATATCATCAATCAAATGATGAAAATGAGATAGCTCAGATTCAGTGTTGAGGTTTTCAAGCTTTGTGATCTGTTGCTGGACACTGAGAAGGGTATCTACAATCCCAGGCAGGCGGGATTCTAGAGTTTCTTGTACATTTGCCAAATCACTTTGCACTGCTGCTATTGTACCTTCAAGATGGGTTATGGTACTTTGAATTTTTCCAAAATCTTCATATGTTTCAAGTTGCAGCTTAATATTGGCAACACTCCGAGTTATTGCACTCAAAGGATCAGAAGATGGCAAGTTGTTCATAAAATTTTCAAGTGTCTCAATTTTTTCTTTAACCTCGGCTATGGCATTGTTCAGAGGGTCCAGATTAGGTATCTGGAGTGATTGAATCTGTTCCTTTAGAGTGGAAATCACTAGATCAAAATCTTCTTGTGATTTTATGCTTTTGACAATTGTTTGGAGCTTTGCCTGGACATTATTAATCTGTTCTTCTAATTGTTGTTTCAATTGCTCAGAGTTGGTAGCCTGGGTCTTAAATTTGGCTTGAAGAGCTGCTACAGCTTCTTCTAAACTTTGAAAATTATCCAATGTGGCCAAATCAGTATATTTCTGAAGCAACAATTTGAGTTCAGAATCAATTTTAAGAAGAGGGTCCATGCATTGTGATTGCAAATTTGTAATTTCTAGTTGAAGACTGGCATTGAGTGTGGTTTGTAAAGCTTGTAAATCACTTCTTAATTTCTTGACTCTGACATCAAGCATCAGAATCTCATCACTGTGATCTTCATGTCTTGTATGGCCAAATATATCATTAGGCATTTTGTTTTAGTGGTTATTTATTATTGAATATCTGATTCTTAATTCTATAGAAAAGGGTATAAGCTTGTCATAGGATCCCGGGACCTCAATATATAAGCAGTCACCAGCAGAAACAGTATAAACAGTGCCAGAAATCATGTTTGAGTGCTTAATTCTATAAATATTTCTCCCTACTGAAATCTTGACATCAACCTCAGGGGTTGTAATAAATTGTAATTGTCCACCTACAGGTAATTGGTAATGATTTAAATTATTGTTAAATATGTACAATATTTTACCTGTTTCATCATCAACATCTGTAAGTATGCTGTTCAGATGAATAATTAACAAAGCACTCAGTTTAGATATTATATCAGGAGAGGCTTGTGGTGTTGGCAGGTCCGTAATAGCCTGTTTTTTGAACCCAAATAACTTCATAGGCATGTTTATTTATTTCAAATCATGCTCTGTGTTTGGGCATTGATTCCCATTTTTCAAGTCACAATGACCCCATGGTAGAGTATGTATGCCACATGATAAAATGCATCTCTTATCATCATGTGGGTCCAGAGCCACTTTTCTTACAATATTGCTAGTCAGCAAGTGATCCACACTCTGAATTCTGGATTCTGATGTTCTGATTGTGCTACATGATTTGAGACAATTTTCATAATCTTCAAATTGGAGCTCTTTGTCAACAATTACTGTGCCAATGCCCTTGGCTTTTTTTGCAACAGCGCCACTACATGTTTCAAAACAGTACATCTTGGCCCTTAACCCAGTAAATGCCACAATAACATCACCAAGTGTCTCATCTTTTAACTTGCCAGGCACCTTTTTGTTGTGGGGTTGAATTTTTGAATGTTCACTGGTATCAAAATATTCAAGCAATGCAGGCTTTGTTATATGTTGATAAACATCTTCTGTTTAAATATCAAGAACAAAACTATCTGTATCCATGTACATCAGTTTTACACGATCCTTATAAAAAGGCTTCAACACATCATAATACAATTTTAACATGTGTAATTTGGCCAATTCCAATATCACAGCCCCTACATAAATAGGTTTATCAAACTTAATCTTTGTTTTTTTCATGTTGAAAAGTGCCATATTTTCATCATAAATTCTTCTGTAGTTGAAATTAGGCTTTGCAATCAATTTTTTGCTCAGGCTGGGGTCAGTAATTATTTTAACATCAGTATGTTTTCTGACATTTTCAATAGTTTTGCCATACACAGAATTGACCATTAATTTAAACAAAGATTTATCAAATTGGCTCATTGCAGATGTTCGAAGCTCTGTGTTTGTATCAATATAAGGCTTCAACCATCTGGAGTGCCTGAACCTCAAAACTTTTCCAACTTTGGTCACTTGAACACCATGATTCATCAGGAACTGGAGGTTTATGTAATATATGACATAGCCCTGTTTTGGCTCCAGAGTCATCATCAATTTCTTCTGTTTAGAGCCAGATGAGCACTCAACCTCAGGAATTGGGGGCAGATCAGAAAATGTGTTGTGTAAATCATCAGGAATTGTCAGATCAACCTCTAAGAAGAGGCCATAGTCACTGTCATCAAAATCCTTAAGATCTTCAATATTGAAATCTTCAACCCACTCAAGCCCTGCATATGGCAGTTTTTTCATCATAGCGTAACCATACAAGCTATTGGCATCTACATACAGTATATAATTTGATGGCAGTGCTGGATCATAATCAGGAATATATTTGTTATTTGCTCTGGCATATCTCTGAGAGCATTGCACCATGCCTCCTCTTATACATTGCTCCATAAACAGATACATATCTTGATCCTGGATTAGATCCAATTGCATTTTAGTGTTCAAAAACATTGCAGACCAAGTTAGCCCCGGGGCACTGTAAAAATATATTGGATCCAGCTTATAATTTTGCATGGAAGATATTCTGAATGCCTGAAGTATATCAGCTAAGAGAGTGACATCAAGTTTTAAATATGACATGTGATAATCACCAAATGTCTGGCATTTTAAATTGTTCCACATCAATTCGGCATGGTGATAATCTTCATCAGTGATTCCAGATCCTCTGATTTTGCTGTAAAATGCTTGTTGTGGTGGCAGAGCAGACTCATCAAATTTAGAAAAATCTGTAACATAATCATATGGATATACACCCTTCCGCCTAATTAATTTCAGGTCCTCAATTGGAAACATGGCACATGTGATTTTGAATTGATCATCAGATAATTGAGTGGCCAGTGTAGCCAGGCTAGCCGATAAAATTCTGTATGAATCAAGAAATCTTAAGTGAATAGGAACACCATTAACTTTAATTATTTTGCTAATAGCAATATATTTCTCATCATTTTCTGCTAAAATATTTAAATTCTGCTTCTCAAACCCCTCGTACCTGATCAAATGGTGGAAATCATAATTGGATGCACCATGGAAAAATATAGGGACAAATTTTGGTCTCTGGATCTTAATATTACAGCTATTACACAGGGCCATTAAGAATTTACCATCTGTATGAGAATGGTGATGTACCTTGATATTTGTATCTGAAAATTCAGAATCACATACCGGGCATTTTTCTGCATTGTTGAAATCTTCAATCTGTTTCTCTGTTAAAGGCAACATAGGTTTTGATTTTAATAAGATATTAGATGCTATGTCATGGCACTCATTTTCTATTCTATGTGCAAATTCTTTGATGGCATCTGCTCCCATGTATGAATCTTTTTTACTAACAACACCATCCTGTACAACAACATAATAAAAACTAGAAGGTTCATGTAACTGGTATGGTGTAATTGAAGATTCATCAGGATCTGGGCTACAGAATGCAAGAGGTTTGAGATTTGATTCAAAATCACAGACTATATATGCTGGGTGTTCCAACAAGGCTTCAAACTTTTTGAATTTGGCATTTTCACTTGGATTAGGCATCACCATATGAAAAGGTTTATGGTTGCCACAGTATTTCAGATGCTCAATTAACTTGTTTTTAGCAATTTCTGCATTCACTTCCCGAACCCCATTCACCATTTTTTGACCATCAAATACAGTTAAACATCTTCTGCACAACTTGAATATTCTATTAGATTTGTCTAGTTGTGTTCTGACTAAAGCTTCAAGATTATGTATCAGAGTGTAATGGTGTGTATCATCCCCTTCAATTAAGAGCAGATCAATCGGAACAGCAGAATCATCATCAAATATACTGATTCTGAGAGGTGGTATCAAGCAATTGGCACGGCCAGTAGAACAAATAAATACATTAATAGATAATTGTTTACCATTGATATTCCTGGCCTTTTTTTCAAATTTATCAATATTCTGAACAGGATATTCTATACCCTCCATTGCTTCATCAAAATCGTGCTCATGTTGTTTAAAATAACTTATTCTCTGAGGATTCCTTGAAACTGGATACAAAGCAGCTAAAATACACCACAAAAAGCATTTCTCATCATTATTTTTTATATTAACCACGGCTTGTTTGTTTTTAATATTGACAGGTAATGGCAAATATGTAGATCTTTGTAATGGGCTGAATTCAGAAATATTAACATAGAGCTTGTGTGGAGATCCGCATAGGCTCCATCCAGACTCTTTTGCTGCAAATTCAGAGTGTTTAATATTCAATTGATCTATCAAACTGCTTATTATTTTGTCTGAATTTGCATTTGAATATACAGCTACAGTTTCTGTTATGTGGGGCTGTGTAATTTTTGTGCCATTTGGTTTCTTATATTGTGTAAACAATTTGAGGGACAGCTTATAAGAGCCATTTTGTGCATTTAGAATTGCCTGCACATCAGGATTTTTACTGTTCAAAAAATTCTTAATACCACATTTTTGCTCTGATTCAAACCGGTAATCCCTAAGTTGGCCATTAAAACTGCTATGGATAGGTGGTTCATAGCGTGGCTGCTTTGCCGGTCCAGCATTAACAGGTGGTTCATGCTTCCTTTTCAGACCAGATGTAGATGGTTGTGGGGGCAATGTTGATGACTGTGTAGAACAAGTACCCTTATGTTTATGTGTGAAATATTCCAGACTATATTTTCTATGGCATTTAGGGCATATTTTTGTGGGAGTTCTGTATTTGTCTGGATTACAAATCTTTTGATGCTTAGCCCAATTGGGGCTGGATATATTTTTTTTTGCATTGATTACAATTTTTTGATTTGGCATTTTTATTATTGGTTTATTATATAAAATTTCTTGGGGTTCAAATCAAAATTCTATGCTTAATAATAAATATCAGTTGGGTTCAGCAGTGTGTGTGTGTGTGTGTCTGTGTGTGTGTGTGTGTGTGTATGTGTGTTAATATTTTTGGCTTTGGTATTTATATAAAATTTCTTGGGGTTCAAATCAAAACTCTATACTTAATAAACCTATGACAGGTTGTCAGAAATTCTGTATATTAAATCAAATAGATTTGTAATTCAATTTATACAAATCTGCAATATTTTTGTGTTTAAAAAATATGAGCAGCACTGCAACAACACAACCTTACTCTTCAACAACTCTCACAATACTGGCTGATATGCAATGCAAAATCTCTTTATATAGCCTAAACACGGACCGCATTGAAAACATCTGAAACAATAAGCCAATCAGAATATAACACATCATCACATTATGTCATAAGCAACCAATCAGAAAACAACACATGTCTAATAATTTATTGCATAATATTGGATAATAATTTGTTGCACAGCATGATGCAATATAAATAAACCAGAAATAGGCCACAAGTGGACCGGAAGTAAATATGTGTGGGTGGGTGTGGGTGTGTGTGGGTGTGTATGAGGGTGGGTGTGGGTGTGTATGTGTGTTAATATTTTTGGCCTTGGTATTTTTGTTGTTGGTTTATTATATAAAATTTCTTGGGATTCAAATCAAAATTCTATGCTTAATAAAAAATATCAGTTGGGTTCAGTGCAGACAAAAAAACTGCATAGCTCTATGTCAATTAGTTCTTGAGATATTAATTATTTTGTATTTAGGAACCACTTTGGCCCCACTGCCAAAAATTGGCTTTTATTGCATCAGTGTATATTGTTTCTGTGACCTTACTTGGGTTTTCCGCCAAATTATATGCTTCTAAGTCTCCTATACTTTGGTGGAGCCTGTTCAGGTTCTATCCCCCGCGATGTGGGTTCCTCTGCCGATCCAACAAAGGTGAGGAATCTGCACTGTGCTCTGGCTTATATAGATTTATAGAGCCAATAGAAACCTTGCTTATTTAAACCAATCAGAAAACACCACATCATCACATTATGTCATAACCAATTAATCAGAAAACAACACATGCCTAATAATTTATTGCATAATAATTTGTTGCAAAACATGATGCAATAAAAATAAACCAGAAATAGGCCACAAGTGGACCGGAAGTGGGCAGAAATGGGTAGAAATAGCCGAAAATAGACCGGAAGTGGACCGGAAGTGGGCAGAAATGGGTAGAAATAGCCGAAAATAGACCGGAAGTGGACCGGAAGTGGACCGGAAGTGGGCAGAAATGGGTATAAATAGCCGAAAATAGACCGGAAGTGGACCGGAAGTGGACCGGAAGTGGGCAGAAATGGGTAGAAATGGCCGGAAATAGACCGGAAGTGGACCGGAAGTGGGCAGAAATAGCCAGAAATGGCCGGAAATGGACCGGAAATAGACCGGAAATAAATATGTATGAATATGGGTGGGTGTGGGTGTGTGTGTGGGTGGGTGTGGGTGTGTGTGGGTGTGTATGTGGGTGAGGGTGGCTTAGTTTTAAGTGTGGCCAAAAAAAATATCAAGAGGGGCATATTTTTGAGAAGTTTATGGACAACAATCTCACAGAAGTGCCTTTTATAAGTGTAGGCAAATCAATCTGAGGGGGGCTATACTTTCCCGGGAAATTCTCGAGGGCATTTTTACAAAAATCTTGGATTAGACAGAGTTCCACACTTGAGCAAAAAGCTCATATGGGCATGTTGAGCTAGTTTTAAGTGTAGGCAAATCTGCCTGAGGGGGGTTCATACTTTCTCGTGCTGGTTATATCATCAATTACACTACTCTCAATTCATCTTGTAATGTGGAAAATTGTAATTTTTTAAAGAAACAATAGAAAATCGATTATCTCGAAAACTACTAATTTTCGGACGGGGTATCATATGGTCAAATTTATTACAAATTGTCTCTACTTTAACCCTTTTCAGGGAATACATCTAATTACCAGTCACCCTGCATATATATATATATATATATATATATATATATATATATATATACATACATACATATAGACAGGCACACACACACACACACACACACACACAGATACCTCAGGTCTACATGGGGATGGGATTCTGTGCAGAAAGCATAGCTCTAGTTGCCAGTTTCGAACCTACGTAGTCTTGGGAGTTTGTGGAGCAAGGCCGCGCATAACGGTAGGAAATGGAGAAGACAAAGGGGCGGAGCAAACAATGCCCGGTGCTGCAAACGGTTGGTAGCTGCAGCTGCGTCTTCCCCTCACTTTCTTTTCGGGCGTTCATTGGCCGAGCCCTCTTCAGTCACTACTTGCGCAGAGACTACTGGGACAGACTGTAGAAATTCAAGGGATTGAGATCCTACAAACATTTACAAGTAATCGGTTATTTCATATTTGAATCTTTTGTTCGGACTGTTTATATAGGTTAGGTTTTACACTTTAGTGTTGTTTTGCTTTTCACACAGAAACACATTTTTTTCATGAGGATGTTTTTTTATCTGTTACAATCACATTTCATGATAATGTATTATGTTAATATTAGTATGAAACTTATTGAAAATCCCCCTTTTAGTAACTTTGAGTTAAGAAGGTTTCTTTTATAACTAATAGAAAGGGGGGACCCCCGAAGTAAGCCCGCCTCCTGCCGCATACATCGAGGGTATGCGTTTAATGTCATAGTACGTACCTTTAAATAAACCAGGACGTCAGTTTCCTCAATTTAACGGTTCCTCCGCACTTTTATTATCCTTCTTTCTATCTAACTAACTAACTAACTCCCTAGCCTTCTTAAACCCGAAGGTTCATGGATGCAGCAACACAGGCCTTCCATCTTTCCCTATCTTGAGCAAGTTCTATATACTCTATTCCATCCCTACCGATTTCGCTTAGGTCCATCTCAACGTTGTCCCTCCATCTTCGTCTTGGCCTTCCTACAGGTCTCTTACCATCAGGTTTCCCAACAAGAATCCTGTAAACTCCTCTTTCCTCTCCCATTCGTGCCACATGGCCTGCCCACCTAAGTCTTCTTGATTTAATTATTCTGATAATATCTGCACATGAAGATAAATTATGTAGTTCTAAATTATGTAACCTTCTCCACTCACCTGTCTCCTCATCCCTTTTAGGTCCAAAGATTTTCCTAAGGATCTTATTTTCAAATACTCTCAATTTATGTTCCTCTTTCAATGTAAGGGACCAAGTTTCACATCCATATAATACTACAGGCAAAATTACTGTTTTGTATATTTTAACTTTTAGTTTCTTAGATATTAAACGAGAAGACAAAAGTTTATGAAGAGAGAAGTAACATGCATTTCCTGAATTAAGCCTACTTTTTATTTCCTCTTTAATATCATTTTCATTTGTTAATATTACTCCTAAGTATTTGAATTTGGAAACTGGTTCAAACGAGTTGTTATCAATAATTAGATTTTGATTATTACCTAACACTTGGTTTCGGCCTGTAAGCATATATTTAGTTTTCTCTTTGTTAACTTCCAAACCTATCTCTTTAGCAGTTTTGAAAAATATTTTAGCATTATTCTTAATTGTATTCACATCATCCCCCAGTAAGTCTACATATTCTTTACATCTTTATTTTCAATTTAGTACATAAATACAAAATAAAAAATACGAAAAAGTATAGATATTTTTTTATTTATTTAAGGAGTTTCATGTTTGGTAACTAGATAATCTAATGTTGAGTTTTTTATGTTAGATTTAGTTATGTAAATGTTGTTATTTTGGGTATGTTATATGTATATTGGTATCACAACAATTCAGAAATCCAGAACAGTTAATGGTTTGAGTGATTAAAGATGATAGAATTGTAAGGGGGGATTAGATGTGGGTGATTTTATAGAAACTTCCTTTGGGGGTTGGTTTGGATTAGTCTACACGGACGCAAGTACCCGTTTCCAGATTAGATTTCATGGGGTCGCGCGTCCGAAAAATTACGGCGTCGACATCATATTGCTCCGTTCCCGGTTTAGTCTCAATGGATCTACTTACTTTTATTCCTCAACGGCGAGCCTGAGACTTATCAGCCTACTATGAAGCCCTCAGGTTGTGGGAAATCAGATAAGGATATGCTTACGTAAACCTTACCAACTTGCACTCGCAATTAAACACCTCATTAGAAACAAAATTGTATTAAGTTCATAATTATTCTTCACTACACAAATTAACACATTCACGTTTTTTAAATCACTTCCATTATCCCCCAATATTCATAACAATATCTCTTACCTCACAACCCACAATCAAATGTTTTTAGGTTAGTCCATAACCATAAAAGACTACCCAATTGAACAAAACAAATTACGTCATAATAGACAATTAACATTTTAAACATATCAAACACTTAAAATGATACAATAAGTGGGTGCGTATCAATATCCAGCATTCTTCGTCGGTAAGGCATTCGGCATAAGAAGTTGTTTCTTCTTTTCATTGCACTACAGAAAATATACTTTTTCTTGTACTTTTCCACAGATGCTTATGGCTTGTCGTTATAATCAGAGCCGAGGAAGGGAAACACACCTTTTATAACATAACAAACGACTCCTATGATAAAGATGTACCACCGAAAGAAAACGGTAAGTTAACTTAACCAAGTGTTTCGAAATAGGATATTAGGTAAGCTACAGTAAATTATTAACCCTTGAGTATACGCGCAGGCTACAATGTAGGCCAAGTAACTTGTTTTCATTGCCACGCAACGCCATCTGGTTAGACTGGGGCGTGGCTCTCAGTGCCTTCCTACCTCCTCTCCCATTAAGTGTTAAGTGTGCTTACACACTTCTAAGTGTTAAAGGCTCTGTGTTCTTAGCGTCTGTGCTGCACCTGTAGCCCACGCGACTATTGGTGTCATTGTTGGGGGAGAAGCATACAAACCATCGCTTCCAGTGATAAACTATGTATTCTGCAATGGCTTGACGACAGCCCGGAAGGTGAATATGTCATCACAAGTGATAGTGATGATGAAAGAGAAGCTGACGTCAGTGAGGAGGTTCACCACTTGGACACAGAAGACATTTTGGATGATATTGGAGAGGATATGGATGAGAGCGATCAGCTGACAACAGAGATGAAGATGGAGCCGATTTGGGAAGATATTATTTTTCCCAAAGATAATTTTAAATGGAGAAAAGACATTTCTGGAAACTCCAACATCTGCGCACGATCACACAATATAGTTTTGAGCTTGCCAGGGCCGAAGGGGCAAGCAAGAGAAACCCAGTCTGAACTGGAGTATTTCGAACTTTTTCGTGACAGCAATATTTCGAAAATTATCACCCCTTGTACTAAAAATTACTGTATATTGATCTAGTGAAAGAAGGGTTTCCTCTTCATGGGGATGCGAGAAATACAGTTAAAATCGAAATTCGCGTATTCTTTGGTATTCAGCTACAGTGTGCTTACCTTGCATTTATACAAGAAAATTGGACTTTAGTTTGGACTGAACTACTGTTCTTTACATGCAAATGAATACTTAAATTCCTTTCTAAAATGTTATTATTGTGTTTTTGTATTTTCTCATAGAGCTTGAACTTAAATTGGATACTATGGACTGCAAAAACGTCATTTTAATACAATTATGTTCCTTTGATCCCAATATCCAATTCGTGTAATATGTCACATTATGATCATTACATAATATTTGTGGTTTTATTATACATGTTTGCACACTATTGCCTTTACTGAAGTGATGCTAACAAAATTACGTAATAAATATGTGAAAACCGTTTAAGTACCTTTAATCATATTTATTTATTGAACTTCAAAATTGAACGACAAAAAAACATACGCGACTCATTTAGTTTTACTTTATTTAAACAAAATACAAATTAATCTGTTTCTTACAGTGCCAGGAGTGCCCATCCCTTCCAAGACCAATGGCGCAACCTCCCCCAAATCTCGTCATGCGTCCCCCCAAATTATGTGGTAATCCACATGAATTATTTAATTACGATAGCGTGTCTTGAAAGTAACGTTTTTTAAGCTTTATTGAACACTATACTTCATCTGCCCGTCCTCCTTAAACAGAGGTTTCCATCCCCCAGCTACACAGTGGATGCATTACCCCCTCAAAATATTTTGGGTGAATACGTAATAATTCATTTTATTCCAATACAATAGCCTGTTAAACTGTCCATATTTGTTAATGGTTCAAATTTTCGAAATAACGGAAAGCTAGCAATCTCAAGTGTCATAATTATATAAATATGTATTTAAACAGTGTTTTTGGTTGGAGAACAAGATTTTAATAACCCACAAGTTGGGTATTTAACACAAAGTCTTAAACAAGTTAAGATCGAAAATTACAGAAATTAGCTAGAAATTCCTAAGGTCGGGACGAGAATATAATAAGTTGCCCCCTTCAAAGAACTCATCCCTTCTGCTTGGGGTAATTACATTTTTTTAGTAATAAATAGCAATAATTACATGGATTTCATCTTAAGTGCAAATTTCACTTACTAAAGCAAAATTACCCTGCAACAATAATTTAGAAATGCGAATTTGACACTATTTATTTTCCTGTTTTATCGAGTAATGTGCAAGGCGTTACTATGAAGTACACAGTTAGTACAACTATTGCAGCATAGCCTACAGGGAATCAATAATACAATAATATTGCTAATAGAATCATATCATCAAAATGACTCACCTGCTTTAAATTAAGCAGTATGCCGACACTAAACATTACATTTTAAGAAATGATATTATTATTAAATATCAAGAATATTGTTTATGTCTTGTAATGCAGATAGAGTACAATTCATCACAATCGTCTCATGATACCAGAAACGCATTTTTGTAACGCATGAATGCGAGCCAAGCAAACAAGAAAATTTTATATCCATTTCCTTGCAGGCTTCCAGGAATGTTAATTTAATGGGACGTCAATACTTTCATAGGATCCCTCGATATTTTCTCTTTTCTCATGTACGGCGCCGAAACGTACGCATACCATATCGTTAAATATAGATCCCAAATATAATGTTCGAACCATAAAGAAATCCCTTGACAATCTAAGATTTTACACTTTATAAAAAGCTCTATATAGCCTCGCCTCAAATTTAATATTCAATCCTCCAACCAAAATTTTGAACTTACTAACGATATTGAAGAGTACCTAGATATTACCCCCTCCAAAAGAAGAAAATCTCCGTCCACAAACCACATTTTCCGCTACAATCTCAGACCTAATATTAATACACAAGAGTTGGATATTTCCCCAAAATTTAATGCTCAGCCCCCCTAATTAAAATTCCCAGGATAATATAAGATTTAACACTGATATTCAATAGTCGGATATTGCTGCTTCTCCCCCAACGTTTAATCCTCAATCCCCCACTTGAATCCATGTGTCCATTTAAGACCCAATGTGTAGAGTTGGATATTTCATTTCCTTAATAATAATATTACCCGTTACAATTTCCTTGGAAGTCTATAATTTGGTGTTTCTGTAACAGCAATGGATAGTTAATAACGTAATTCAACTTGTGCCAAATTTCCATCACAAAAATAGTCCCCCCCCCAAGAAATAAGTTGCTTGGACATAACGTGAGTCCACAAACCCACACGTGGGCATCGCTACCTCTAAATACTTCATTTTCTTCATCTAGTGGGTTAAATATGGTGTACCTAAGGTGTAAACGTTTTTACATTTATTTTGTAAAAATATATAAATATTGAATTTTATATTCCATTATGGAAAAAAAATCCCCCCAAAAATTTCGATAGCGCAATCAGTAATCCCCACCCCTGTGGGCATTCCTGTACAGTACATAAACTCTCTTTAAAATGCTTTCGCTATCTACATGAACTTAATTTATAAAAATTAGGAGATTTTTATTAATTGAACTCTATTGAATTCTCATTAAGGCTACAAAAGCTAAACTTATACTACAGCGCCTTGAATAAAGTAGTATGGAAAACGACCCAAGAAACTGTTTCCCCAGACGGATAAGAACATAGATGGCAGTGCGATCAGTATCGGTGCTAATTTTTTTTATGAAAGTAATGCGGCTTTGTTAGTTTTTGGAATATATTATGTAGATTTGTTTGTCTTGAAAGGCGGTACGTGAATTGATGGAAACAGTTATATTTGTGGAGTGATTTGCAGTCACGAAATGGCATTGATTTGGAAAGAAAAGTAAAATAAAATGAATAAATAAATATCATGCGTGCAATGTGTGTCCGGACGTCAGGTCTTGGACTGTGTATTAGAGTTTATTTTTCTGAGTTTATTTTTCTATGTTATTAGAATATATATAGTATCCTGAGAGATATTTTTTATACCGAGGCGACAAACCACAAGTGTCGCTTGAAAGCGAGCAGTCTGTAATCAATGCAGCCTTTCGAACCGTAGGGACACAAGCTCTGACTGCACAGTTTCCTCAAGGAGATTTTAGACCAAAGCGACACGCGACAAACGATACGAGGATTTCACACCAAAGCGTCACGGGTCCTTCGGTCCAAGGAAACTTTCATACCGAAGTGAGACGCGACACATGTTGCTTGGAAACGAGCCAATCAAGAGCAACATTTCACATTGTAAAGGCATGACGGGCAGCACAGGCCAGCGTTCGGTTGGTGAAATCCTCAAGCGATAAGTGTCGCGTGCCGCTTTGGTGCGCAATATCCCTAAAGCAAGACACTCATTGCATCGCGCATGCGCGAACAACAAACCACGGCAACACGTTGCAAGCTATTGAGGAAATGGCCCAGTTTGAGGGACACACAAGCGACAAAGCGACACGTGTGGCTTATCGTGTCGCCGACATCTGTTGTTCGCACAATTAGCAGAAAACGCTTATTAGACTGAAGTGCCGCTTCAAGGCTGTCGCTTGTCACTTAGTTGGGAACTCCACCTGTAGCGCGTCGCTTCGGTCTGAGCACCCTTCCTTTAAGGAGCTTTCCGACCGAAAAAACAAGTAGCATGCGAATACGACATATGAACGTGTCGTTTGCTGTTTCGACCCTCATGCGCAATGAATGCTATTTTACAGTCTGGAAGTGTCTGTGTCACTAGTCACATCAGTGTAAACGTCCCGTGTCGCTTGTCCAATTGGTCTGAAAGTTTCCTTACACTCATGTCGATGGCATTCCCCTTGTCGTTTCGTGCAATCATCATTATCATCATCGCCGCGATTAGTTTAAAGCGGAAGAAAATAGACAGTAAATATAAAAAATATAAATGCTTCAGTGTGTATATCTTTAAAAGAAATGATGATGATAATAATTATGAACCTAATTCATACACAAAAATTTAATTACCAAGAGCATTCAACGCGCATTTTTTCTCCCGCATTATTAATGAAAGTATAACGATAACAGGACGTGGTCGACTGTCTAGAATGTTCGTTAATATCTTCGCGACCACTGTACCAAATATCATAGCAATTATCACATTCATAGAAATGCTTCATGTAAAAGAATCAGACGTTACAGCGAAAACTCCATTTACTTCCGTTATAAGCAGACAAATGCCATGCACCGAGACCAACACCAGCGCCTCTAGCGGTATCATATTCGAGTGGAACCAGCCAGAGAGGCCAGAACAGTGCCGTTTTCCACACTACTTATTCAAGGCGCTGTACTTATACTAACCTTAAGTATTTTTAAAGCAAATAAGTCTTCCCGCCATCTTGTGGCAGCAGTAGCGGCGATTGGGTGCCAAAACTGAGAGACAAGGACAGTTAACTTTTCCTTCGTAGATAAAGCCGTATCACAACTATGCCAGCTGGCAAGGCCGCGCGCAAAAGTCATTGTGCTTTGCCGAACTCGAAAGACCCACAGGACCGCGGTGTGGAGACGTGCACCAGTCTCGTTCGACGGCTTGTTGCATGACAAGCACGGTTCACGACATTTGCGTTTTCTTTAAAAAAATATAAACAAAACAGTTTTATGTTTTAAACATGTTTTAATCAAAACAAAAAAAGTTTTAAACAAATTATACGTTTAAAACAATGCTATTAATTAGTAAATTAATTAATAAAAAGACTTTTCTAAGAATAATGATTAATATGGAATCTGTTAATCATCCAAGGAATGACTGTGTCTCTAGTTATAAAGTAAACACTTGATTAACTTCTTAAAATAACTATTTACGCTATTCTTAAATGTCGCATATAAGCTTTTTGAGAAGGATAAACTAATCCACGCTATCCACGTCCTAGCTACTCTGTCTTCCGAAATACATTCATCGTGAATGCAACAAAATACAGGCATGTATCTAGAAATAAGTTTCGGGGGGGGGAGGGTTCGAACCAAGTGTCTCAAAATAATAATAATAATGTTTAAACTAAACTAATTTTATTAAATTAATTAAAATAGTATTAATTCAAATATTGAAATTAATTGATATTATAATTTTATTACATGAATAGGTAAAAGGACGGCATAAGAATAGTGATATAACAGCACGTATTCATTGTATAGGTTACGTCGACAAAATGTATATGAAAAATAGCCCTGGCAAGGAACAGGGAAATTAATATCAAATAGATAAATAATTTAATATTTATTGAATATCAAAAAAGGATGTAAGATCCAGATGACGAAAAGTAAAGTTCCTGGTAATATTTTATGCATGTTATAAGTAGTAATAAATCTTGCATAAATCTTCTTTGGTAGTGTCATTCGAAGTTGTATGATCCCAATATAATCATTGACTTCCAATAAGTTTGTCAGAAAAAAATAACCTTGGATTAAACAATAAGTATATTTTCATTTATTACTTTGAGTTATTTTATTATTTAATTTTTATACATACTTTTGTTACTTAGATAAGTAAAGATTCAAAACTTTCTTCTGCTCTGAAAAACATCTTGAAGATTTTTTTCAAATTTAAAAAATAACTTGTCTACTCACAGAAATTTAGATTGGAATTTTCTTACATATATATTTGAAACGTTATCTAGGGAACATTTCAAATTCAGTTTTAGAAACATACTTTGGAAAAGTAAATCATTTCAATCTAACAAATATTTTCAGTTGAGCTTTGATTTCGAAAATATAACAACATTGACAAATCAAATTCTGAGATGTCTGTCTTCAGTTGTGTGAAACAAAACATAAAGTATTTCTTCAACTTTGGAAAACATTAGTTTTTGTGAAACATTATACTCTGAACAAGTTGAACTTTCAATTAAAGAAAGAGTTACAATTAATTTTTACTTGAAAAATTATTGACTGTCAAAACTTTTAACTTAGAAAAAAATATTGGAGTTGAATGTTTGCATGGAACGTTTGTTACTTAGATAAAGAAAGCTTCAAAACTTTCTTATTTTTTCAACTTTTAAAAATATTGTTTCCGTGTCTGATTGTTGTGGATTTTTAACACACGTCAAGAAACAACTTTCGTTGTTTGGGAACAGAAAATATATATTGCTTCGCTTTGAGAAGTGTTTCTTTCCATTGTCGAAATAATTTGCATGCCTTGATAGAAACTCGTTATCAATTTCAGAATCATTTGACGTTAACATTAATTTTCAACTTTCACAACGTTTCATTTTCAAACAAAACTTTCTACTGGTCTATTTCCCAAATCTTTTAGAAAAGTTTTTAACTTCTAAAATTAACTTTTCAGTATATCTTTCTTGGGACTAACAAACATCAGATAATAAAATGCAGCTCTGAAAAAAAAATAACTTGGACTTTGAAACATTATGTTGAGATAGAAATATACTTTGAAAAAACATTGTAACAAAAACTCCCAATTCAGTTCTGTATCTTGATTTTTTCAAATCACAGTCAACGCAAAGAACATAAAATATTGTCGACATGCACAATAAACATTGTTTACTTGATAATTGCATAAAAATAGGAGTCGCTTTCTTCGTTCGAAATTCTCTTACTAAAATAAAACATGAGATAGAAATTTTTCACCATATCGTTGAAATAAGCAAAAAAAATCCATTTCGTCCGAACAGAGAGCACTTAAAAATCATCCCATTTTTTCGTAGATCACCTATTAAAGCCCTCTTGCAGGCTAAAGTTCTAGTGCGTGGACCTACATCAACTATAATTCTCTGTAAAGCTCGTGTTGTTCTATATTTTGTTGATATATATGCTTAGCGACTGTTTACAGGTCCTTCCGGGTCAGTTCGGTGACACCGTTTCTTAATATCAGTTCCTTCCAATCGGTTAATTATCGCCACTTCAGTACTTTGTAGTGTAACGGTTGCGGGGCCTGTGCCCCAGCACTACCGTTAGGGGTTATGTAACTCAGATGTCTGGGCGTAGAGCTGAAAGAGAATGCATCATTATCTAGGTAGAGTCTTAATCCTAATTAGGGAAACCTGTAGGGTGTAGACACAATTAGGCGCATGAGTAATGATTAACAATAACAAGGTTTATTATAGAAAACAGATGTGGCTGATATATGAAGAATATCCCAACCTACGTGTTAGGGGAAGGGAGCTGAAATGAAAGAAGGGTAGATTAGCGATACTTAGTAAACTTGAAGTGAAGATCCTTGTCCATCTTCTAAGTGCCTGAAGACAGCCTGGACTTGGCTGGGTGGATAGCCATCTTGGGTCGGAGACTGGACAGCGCCTCCGGCCGTAATTCAGATCTGCTGGTCGACTACCACCCTCTAGTCTTGTGACTAGGGCTTATATACTTCGGGTGTGGCCGAAACAACCTTAGGCAAGGTTATTTCTGTTGCCTCGTGTCGTTGTCAGGAAGTGCAGAAGGTCAGGGGGGGCATGGACAGAGGACTGACTGTCCTTGCATCGTGTCATCGGTCGTTCGCATGTGGTGTCCTCACATGTGGGGCTCTCCGCACGTGGAATAGCTGATCGTATCTGGTTCCTAGAAACCTTCTCAGTAACCGCAGCTTTCCTGTTGTTTCTGACCTTACTTCACCAAAGGGTAGCAAGTGCATGTGGACTGAAGACAGGCGAGATAAGATCGATCCACAGCGCCTTGAGTGCTTCCTGTTGAAAACCGCACCCAAATCCAAGTTTACAGAAGGTCATGAACGTGCGGAAACTTGCACGTTACATACTCCCCGCCTTATCTTAGATGGCCTCCATCTAAGCAGAAGACAATGAACAGCTTCCCCAAAAATTCAATCATTGCTATCGAGCTTTAGCATCCATCGACGAAAACTAACTTCCTAGACGAAGTCCATAAGGCTTTAGAGAAGTAGCAGGCTATAGCGTTGAAGAAGATCACATGATGATATTGGCACTATATCGTTGGAGTAGCTAGAAGTATCGTGAGGTCAGGTATCGGGATAAGAGACACTAACCTATTCAAGTAGTAACTAAATGAAATGAGTTTAAGGTGTATTAGCAATTGTTAGTGGGTGACCCTAAGTAAGCTAAAGAGATTTCTCCATATATCAGAATATAGTTTACATCATGGTTGTAGTTGCGAAGATAACACATTTGTTGTAGACTTGCACACTTTGTTTTGCTTTCACTTTGCTAAAAATGTTCATGTTTTCCGTTACTTCACATTGTTAATCCATAATATGGAGATATGAGTCCTTTGGATTACGTTATAACTTGACTTTTTTTTTACATAAAATTTGCAAACAATACAGTGTTAGGATGCAGGTGAAATCAAATAGAACCAATGACACACATGGACACCAAGGGAATAGTTTCTGTAAGGATAAGAAAATTACATCATAATACCGATTGATAATAGATGGTAATCCTGAAAATGAGAATATTAATGTACTCAAGTGTACTGAAGTACAGTGACGAACAAATGCAATTCAAGCTGAATTCGGAAGTTTTGCTCGTGAGTGTACTGGAGTAATTACAAGATATTTTCTTGTTATCTGTTGTCAGCAATAATAGCTAGACCAATAAAATCCAGATGTGAGAAGTTATTAACCTTCATATCAAAATGTGACAATTCATTTGTCGAAAAATCAGCAGTCAATATTTTGTATGTATTATTTCAATTATCGCCTCGTGAAGATTTTTGTGAAGTTCAACACAGCAAGGAAAGTGCAGTACAACTGCAAAAGTTGATTTTTTTTTCTAAATCAGAGCAATTGGTCTGAAATGTGATAGTTCATGTTAAAGTTCACATTTTGTCTTCGTTAATTTTGGACGTTTTAGAGTCCAATAAATTGCATTGATTGTTGAAATGATCATGAATGCTGAAATTAAAACAACTAGATTAACGTATCCTTGATTTTCATGGCTTCTGATCAAATTAAAAATAAGGAAAGTTTGTCCTACCACCATTAGTCCAGAATAAGGAAGAGTGGAATCCAATTGGGAAAAACAAACCAAGGAGTAGACAAGGGAAAAGTCAGCAACATCCATCCATTGAGTGTAAGAAATAGGAAATCTACAAACATATAACAAGCATTAATGTACTGACAAGTTATCTCGCATATTCAACCATGTACATGAATACTAAAAGTGTGAAGGCATATTAATTAATCACATAAAATAATATAACGAAACAAGGGAAAATATTACACTTATTCTAAGCTTATCCTATCTTATCATTTAAATATATTCGCTATTAATCTATTTTCATGTAAATAAGACATAACTAAAATAAGACAATATGACATCGTTATTTATTTCCACTTAAAGTCATTTTCATTGGCTTGGTTACTCTACTAGTTCACCAATTCACTTGATCTAAAATCTAAATCTTTTCTCTTATTTAAATTCTCAACAATAAGCTGAAGGAGGTTGCTAAGTTTCATGCTTATTTAGCATACTGTCTCCTATTGAGACCTTTGTAAAAGCAACAGGACTATACTAAGTCCAAAAGTTGATGAAGAAGCTATCTGCATCGAGTAATTACTACTTCATTCGCGACTATTGTATTCTATCATTCTCATTAAAGAAATAATTAATGTCTTGATATCTTATTAAGTAATGAATGTCTTGATATCTTCATTCAGTGAATGAACAGTAAGTAACACAACTAGTATTTCTAAAACAAGGGCCATAACTTCTAAACACTATTAATGAACATTATTCAATTAGTAATAAAAGTACTCAAGTACTTAACACACAATAGTAAGTAAAAGTGTTAACGTGGCCTTTAAAGTACTGACTAGATAAAAGAAAAACACATTGACCCAGATGCAAGAAGGAAGAACTAGGTTGCTTGCAGTCAAGCTTTGATAAAACGTCGTGGTCCTGATATGACGTCACAATCAGTTACTACGTCACTAGACATCCGAGAATGGCTACTTCCTATTTACTTCCTAATCTTCCCTTTACTCTCCTCAACCCAAGGTTGCAATTGCCCCCAATTGCAAGCAGGAAATAGGGGGAAAGCCAAAGTAAGGGAAAATATAACGAACTGGAACGGGGCAAGGTAATAAAAAGACCACAATCCTTGAAAGGGCAAAAACACAGCCATGTAGAACCGTCCATAAAAATCCAAAGGGACATCAGCAATGCCAAAAACGCAAGTGAACGTTCAGTAGAGGGGTATGCGTATGCAGCAATAAAAACAAGATCGACATAGATGTACAACAGGTGATGCCCAGGGGCGTTCGCCTGAAGGGTGCAAAAGTCAGGGCCTGAACAATTCATGAAAACAAAACGACGAGGGCAACGTCGAGACCTGGACGCATATAATGAACAACAAAAGTTCACTTTGAATAGCGTCCGTAAATACATTCCCATGACAGGTAATAAAAAAAAAAATTAATCCCAATCGAAAAATCTGTGGCTCAAAGCCAAAAGCCAGGGCTGACATAAAAGGGGGATCCAGGTGCAAGGATCATCATACAATGAAAGTAAATAACGAGAACAAAACACAACGCTACAGCGGCGTTACGAGGAAAGCGAACCTGAAATACAAGGAGAAGAAAAGAGTCCGCATATCACCTAAAAGATCAGTATGTAACTTCAAGAAAAGTAGAGGGCGATACGAGTGTTTAAAAAGACTGGTACTCAGGTACCGTCAAAAATGAAAGATCGAGCCTAACCACGGGAAAAAGCGGCGAGAAAGACGAATGCAACTATGCGATGTTCTGTGTTTGACCGGTCAATGATTTGCGTGCATTCCCGCTGCTATACCTTTGCAGTGGGCTCGTACACAAAGTGTACACCAGAAGGAAAATACAAGTGTGACTCGAACATCGTAATGGAACGACCAGCGTTCCAAAAGTACATGTTAAAAGTGAAAATGGATACTGGCACATTGTATAATGACGTCAATCAAGAAAATAAATTAATAAAATTGAAATGAAAACAGGAACAGCGGCTTGTAAGGTAACCGAATAGGCTTAATACCATATAAGGACAACAACACATGGAGAACGATCTATCATGTTGAGTATGTATGGGAGAGAGGAATTCGCAGGAATTCACATAAACAATTGAAAGTACCACATAGTAGCATGGAACTCAACGCATGTGTAAGTAAAAACAGTGTAAAGAACCCAAAAAGAATAGGGGGGGGCTCACGTACAAAAGGGACATGATGTCGACACATCAATTCCCGAGGGTGTACATATTTCTCAAGGGAGTGGAAGTTATTAAGAGGTCAATTCTAGACAGATATATGGAAGATGACTATGGACCTTGGCCCAAAGGAGTAGTACAAGTGTACAATTGTAGATATATAATAAATGGAATCCAAGTTCGGAGATACCATATGTGTAGTGTAAGTATTAAGCGTAAGGTGTAAAAAGGAGATATAATGTATGTATTTTCGTGTCGTGTATGAAAGCGTTGAATCTGGAAAGTCTTCACGGCTCTTGCCGGAAGCAGATAAGATTAGCTCGGCCGCTGCTGGGAGTCGAGGAACGCATGGATCCGGGTTGGAAAAGTAGCTAACTTAGTGCTCCTCCTGACTCATATACAGGGCTATTCAGCGAAAAATGAACAAATTTCAACACTTAAGGATTTCAAGAAAGGAGCTTGAAATTCGGAAAGGAGAACATCTACTACGTAGGATGCATGAAACGGATGCGTATTGACACATCGAATTACCTATTTAATCCAGTTATGCCATTTAACATAAGCTCGGAATCAAAACTTTCTCACTCGAACTGCAATGACATGCAAGACTTAGGAATATAGAAAAATCCCTTTTACCTAAGATAGACGGAGACGACACCGTCAGCTGTGGGCAGCAAGTCCCCTAGTATGGGATGCTAGTCATAAAAAGGGTTGAAAAACCGTAAAACCATATCAGTAATCGTGTCGGCCATAATAACCAGTGTTAGAAAGAGTGTACAAGAAGTACATAATATAAGATACTTGCCCAAAAGAGAAGGAAATAGTCAGCATGTGATTGAAAAGTGTGCGAAGAATAACCTACGAAATCAGATCAGATATCGTAAACACAAAATCAGTGGCGGATTAACACATGATGAATCAACAGGTACAACTGGTACCATGGCACAAAACTGCCTCGTAGGCCAAATTCCGCTAAGGAAGCCTAAAATCACACGTGGGTGAATATAACAACCCGAGATACTACATTGTACCAAAACTGAGTACAGTAACCAAAATACTATTCAACAATAGCCAATCATGCATGATCATCTGAATCAAAAAAAGAAACTCTGCTTAATCCAATTAAGCGACAAAATGGCCATAAAACAATGGCACGGGATTCGAACCGCCGCTCTCATAATAGCGACCCAAAAAAAATAAAAAAAAAATGTACTGTCTTGTACATAAAACTCATGTGTCGACTCAGACATCAATAACACTTAATTAACCCAAATGTGCACGACAGGCCAACTTAGGTGCCTGGAAAGGAAAAAAATTTTCGCACTGCGAATGCCTTAAATACGCTGCTTATCAGCGGTACTCTACTCAATAAAACAGTAATGACGTTTAAACGTGGCCGTCCTGGCGGCACACACAAAAATTCGCTCCCTATTGAGCACAACATGCACACGGTACATGAACTAACACTATTGCCATCTCTAGGCAACGAGAACAGGGCGATTTTCCCTCAAATGCCCAACTACGGCTCCCTGAGCCACAAGGTATACCTATAAAAGTTGCAACAACGTCGATTGCAGTAATTCTTAACCACAAAATAACGAAAAAATCCTCTGCATCACAATATGCAGGAAACACTGCCGCTTCTACGGCACTACGTGCACAAGATTCCCTAGAAAAAGCACTGTAACCGCTTTTTAAAACACACCTTCGGTTTTAAAAAATCACTGCAGTTAATAACTGCCGAAGTAACACTAGGTTGTGTTACTATAAAACCGAAGTGAAAGAAGACGTAAACTTTTAAGAAAAATGACACACACTGACCACACACAGGGTGACCAAAGATTCATACCTCGCAGTGTGAAAGATTAAATGCTGGCCGCGAGTAAATACACAGAATTTGGGCAAGAAAATGAAAGAGTACATTTTAACTGAGTCAAATGCTAAAAATTACACATATAACTATATAAGGAACTTAAAACTATTCCATAAATATTGCCCTAGCGTGTTTCATAATTTTTGCACTTCTATCAGTGAACATAGAAAATTGGGTCATCTAATCGACCGAGTATGTGGAAAATAACAGTTACAAGTACAACGCAAGTAACGCGTCGAATCAATCAATGTTTCGAAAAAAATGTCGGGCAATATTTAACAATACAGGCACATTAGAAAGAAGAGGAAGAGAGAGATTTGTCTTTCACCAGCTTAGTAAAGAAAATTGCAAAAATAGCAAAATGACTTGATGCCAACTTAAGGGCAATGAAATCGTCCATACAGGGTACCAACAACAAGGGGTACATTCAATTACAACATAGATGATATCTTATGTATTAAATTATTGTAAATGTTCCAATAACGTTAATATGTAAATAAGGTGTAAGGAAACATGTAAATAATGGAGCATTATCTGGTTACGTAAGTTCCTACAGTGGAAAACACATATGTATTAAGTAACGACGTAGAACGAGGAAGAAAAATAGCATGCTACCTAGCCAAGGCACGTAAAGTAAAGAAGCAGCCAAAAATAGGCAGAATAAGATCTTTCCAACCACTATCGGGAAAGTACAACCATTTAGCGACGATGATACGCCACCGGGCCCTAACCGGCGCGTTTGTTGCAAAAGTATGATGCAAAAATTACGCGAGTGTCACAAGAAAAAGTGCCGACGGCTAGCCAAAGAGGAAATCAAGGTGCGCTGACCGGGCCTGAACCGGGGCGGACCAATAAGACTAAATACCCCAAAATCAAGTTATCAGAAGTGGACTGCGTGAGGATCACCTGACACAAAACCCAAAAAAAAAAATCCCAAGGGGAAAGTGGCGACATCCTGACGGTGAAGTTTGCGAATGACATGGCACGTCTCCTGTCAAGAGCAAGACCACTAGGCCGTGATACACATTTTATTAATGTGCGTAACGTCGAGGAAGACTGTAAATTCCGTAACACAAACAATAGGAAATGCAACAGCCATGAGAGGAGTAAACTCCCGTAAACAAGAAGGTAGGAGGAAAAATAATGACTTCTCTCTACACAAACGCAGAAAAAGAGCAACCTAACCGCGGACAAAGTGACTCCGCAGCCGAACAAGGATTGGGCAGCACACCACCGGGCCTCAACCGGCGTGGACTGTTCCAATCAGAACCGTTTTACAATAGAGAAAAACGTACGCTCAACAAACTCGTACAAATTCCGCCTCCAGGGCCCAGCTGAAGCACGGGGTAACCGAGAAATAACCAGGAAAAGTAACAAGTAATCGAACTATACTCAAAAGAAAATATGGAGCAAGGGAAGGACAAGGATAAAAATAAAATCCTGAAGCCAAATCCCTACGAGGAAGAAGTGATACAACTTCTGACACAATTTTACTCCAGCAATGTAGGACTTGGAGAAACATATGAGTTGCGTCAAAGGGACTCTTCTATCATTGCTCTAAAGATTCTGCCAGCGACAAGAAGAAAAGTCGGCAGCAACCATCTGCGCCCACCACGGGCCCAAACCGCGTGGGTCACAAGAAAATGGCTCTCATAGTCGTATCCAAAAGGATCAATACAATACTGTTCCTAAAATGGGGAGCCCATCGGGGTCCATTCATTCGAAATGCTAAAGATCTGAGAGATTTAAACAGCACCGCTGGCACAGCGGCCAGACAAAAGGCAAAACCCAAATAACCGTGGGGATTTTATACCCGCAAGTAGTCTCAAAAAACAACACAAGACTGGAAAGAAGAGAAAGTACATCACAATCCTAAAAGGGGCGCAAATAAAACCCGTCCCAAGTATGAGGAGTCGGGATAGAAAACCTTAAGGAGAGAATAATTGACGGCAACGCCCAAAACAAAATGGCCAACATCGCCAGGTGTCACGAAACGAAGTGTACGTTTAGTATACATTTAAGTAAGTCAAGACACAAGTATGTGAGTAAGTAAGTATAACGTTGATTAACATAAGTATGTATATAACTCAGTACAATAATATACGTTAAAATAAAATAAAATAAAATAAAATAAAATAAAATAAAAGAAAGCTGGTGTAAGACATTTCCCTCGGCAGCTCGGGAAATAGAAAGAACATTAGAGTAACACTTGACAAAAAGGTAGAGAAAAAAAAGAAAAGAAATGGTATAAAACCAAGAAAAACCACCATCCCAAAAGGGTGGGGCTGGAGGATACTCAGCCTCACATGTTGCTTCTGAAGAGGAACACAATCAGAGATGAACTGCCCGGAGTTCTGAAAGGAGTTGGCGTTCCTCGCCACTCGACCGGAAGGGTGTTGGCAGGGGGTGGGATATCGCTCTTAGAATGGGAGGGATATCACGCGGAACATTCGAGCGAAGGAAATGGGTGGTAACCAATTAGAGAAAAATAACGAGCTACGCGATGCTCTCGAAGTGGCGCTATCAGCGGGCACTTCCTGTATACCAAGAGCGAGTGGTGAGGAAGGAGATAAGCATTTCCTACCGCAACATACGCATTAACAAGCAAGCAAGCAGCTTTTCAGCTTCAAGAATGGAGAAATTTTTGCCTTTGTCAATTCAGACAACCATACAATACATTACTTCACATAAAATAAACAATACCCAAGGGGAAAACAAGACAAAACAGGGGAATAAAGGGGAGTTCATATATTCAACACAGCATTTGCTGGAAGTTCCTAAGGGGGAAAAAAAAGATTAGTAAGGGACTGAGTTCGATGTCTGAACGAACTCCGATGGTTTCCTAGCCCAGGGTACTGAGATCGGTCCTCTGTTGGAAAACAGAGAAAAACGCACCTCCACCAACTGTAACGGTTGCGGGGCCTGTGCCCCAGCACTACCGTTAGGGGTTATGTAACTCAGATGTCTGGGCGTAGAGCTGAAAGAGAATGCATCATTATCTAGGTAGAGTCTTAATCCTAATTAGGGAAACCTGTAGGGTGTAGACACAATTAGGCGCATGAGTAATGATTAACAATAACAAGGTTTATTATAGAAAACAGATGTGGCTGATATATGAAGAATATCCCAACCTACGTGTTAGGGGAAGGGAGCTGAAATGAAAGAAGGGTAGATTAGCGATACTTAGTAAACTTGAAGTGAAGATCCTTGTCCATCTTCTAAGTGCCTGAAGACAGCCTGGACTTGGCTGGGTGGATAGCCATCTTGGGTCGGAGACTGGACAGCGCCTCCGGCCGTAATTCAGATCTGCTGGTCGACTACCACCCTCTAGTCTTGTGACTAGGGCTTATATACTTCGGGTGTGGCCGAAACAACCTTAGGCAAGGTTATTTCTGTTGCCTCGTGTCGTTGTCAGGAAGTGCAGAAGGTCAGGGGGGGCATGGACAGAGGACTGACTGTCCTTGCATCGTGTCATCGGTCGTTCGCATGTGGTGTCCTCACATGTGGGGCTCTCCGCACGTGGAATAGCTGATCGTATCTGGTTCCTAGAAACCTTCTCAGTAACCGCAGCTTTCCTGTTGTTTCTGACCTTACTTCACCAAAGGGTAGCAAGTGCATGTGGACTGAAGACAGGCGAGATAAGATCGATCCACAGCGCCTTGAGTGCTTCCTGTTGAAAACCGCACCCAAATCCAAGTTTACAGAAGGTCATGAACGTGCGGAAACTTGCACGTTACAGTAGAGTCTACTTCTCAAACTAACTTCTCGTCATTCTTACGCGGTTTTTATATTTCGTAAGCAAAACTTCAGCTTTCTCTGATTGATTAAAATATAAACCGGTGTATTTTCATTTGTTTTTAAATTTTCGACTCTACCTCGAAACTTGTTCGGAATAATTTCTCCTAACCATATTAAACTGCTTCAACAGTTTCTTGCTAAAGGTTGTTTAAAAGCTCGATAAAATCAAGTTCGTCGTCCTTCCTCTTTTTTCCTTACTCTCTATTCTTCCCGTGCCCTGAATATCCGCTCTTTCCTATTCTATGCAAAAGCCCAACCGTTCACTTAGTAACAAAACACCAGGTGTCCTTTCACGTAAAGAAAAATAAAAACAACTTTTCATTAAATTCTCTTTTGTACAGCTACAAACCATTTCAATCGTTCCTGTCCTTTCCCGCACTCTCCCTAATTGGTCTTTCCTATTGTGTCTACCCAAAACATTTTCAAGGTCATTTTACCTTCTCTCGTACGCCCTTTCTCGTTCCTTACTCGCGAGCCGTTCCGCACTCGGCATACTTGCTCTTTCACCCTTGACATATGGACGGGTTAAGGTTACAGTGGTGCAAGTCACTTTCTTAAAAAGAAAAGACAGTCTGACTCAAAGCACTTTGCTGATCAACACAACAGCTGTTTCCTTTATCACCAGACCTTAAACTGTCATCTGTTGAATCTCTGACTTACTTCACGTTTTCTGTTAACAGATTGACTTATCTCGATCCGGTTTCTGTGTCTAAGTCTCTTCCTTTTTAAAAGTGACTTACACCACTGTAACTTTAACCCATCCATATATACAATGTAAACCTTCTTTCCATTTATGTACATACACAAACGTTTCTTTCCATGTACGTACTTCTTCCCTCTCGCTATTATTGTTTATAACAAGTGAACATAATTTATTTACCCTCCACTTCTGTTCACTACATGTCAAACATGTCAAACTTGTTTACAACTTTAGTGAACACATGTGTAAACACGTGCACTTGTTTACAACACTAGGGGAGGGGTGGGCGGGGGGAGAGAACAATAGGACTATATTGTTGTAGATACTACTAGAGTCGAAGAGCTATATGAAAGCGGCTGACCTTGAACAAGCCTCGATGCGCAGTAGAAGGAGGTACAGACTGCCGTGGAAAACGCGCGATGTCGTTCTTTTGTTTTTCGAGCGGTAAGAATCGGTTTGGTTTTCGTTGTGACTGTTCGTGTTTCTTCAGTGTGATCACAAAAAATTGTCAATATACGTGTGCAAGATGGCTACAGAAACACCTAAGCGTCGTGTTCTGCACAAACAAGCGCGAGATATGGTTTACAAAGTGTATCAGTTCTTCCAAAGTGAATCTCGCAGTGCAGACAGTACCTCGTGTTCGTCAGGGAGCAGTGTTGCCAAATGTCAGGAGCGTACAGCGGCTGCATGTGGGATAGGTCTGCGTACAGTTCAGACGATTGAGAAGGAAGCCAGGTCGTCGATTGGTGATACAGGGTCGGTTTCTTTTCGCTCGCCTGGCAAACGTCGTAATCGGCGAAAGAACGTTACGCACTTGGACGATTTTGATAAAGGGGCATTGCATAATATTATATTTGATATACACGCAAATGGCGAATTTCCTACTGCAGTGAAACTTAGGGCTAAATTGAAGGAAGCTATCGGGTTTGCAGGCAGTACGTGGTCAGTGTTAAAAATTTTGAAAAACATGGAGTTCAGATATAAGAAAGGCAACGATGGGAGGAAATTTTTAATGCAGAGGGGTGATGTTGTAGCTGCGAGAGTGATCTTCCTCAGAACCATGCACGAAATCAGGAAAGCTGGTATTGCAAATATATACTATTTAGATGAAACCTGGGTCAACCAGAATCACACGAAGACGAGCTGCTGGAGAATGAGTGATGGTTCTGGTGGGTTAAAGGTGCCATTAGGAAAATGTGATCATCTTATAGTGTGTCATGCTGGTTCAGCTGCTACAGGCTTTGTGCCCCAAAGTAAAATGGTTTTCCGCTCCAAAACAAACAGTACTGACTATCATTCCGAAATGACGTCTGCCATGTGTCGAAAGTGGTTTCGCGAGCAGTTCTTGCCGTTTCTCGCTCCTGAATCTGCGATTGTAATGGACAACGCGAGCATACATTCCTTGCAAGTGGATACAACGCCTTGTTCGAACACAAGGAAGGCGGATATTATGGCATGGCTCTGTAACACGAACATTCTCCACACAAGCACGCGAACCCGAGCAGGATTGTTGCAGTTGGTGAAACATCGTACACCAACTCACAAAAGTTACGAAATCGCTATAATAGCAAGAGAATATGGTCACAGAGTTGTTCGTCTCCCACCTTATCATTGTTAGTACAACCCGATTGAAATGATTTGGGCCCAGGTGAAGGGGTACGTAGCTGACGAGAACAATACTTTCAAAATTGCCGACGTAGAGAAACTGACTCACGAAGCAATAGACAGAATAAGTGTTTTCGAGCTGGCAGATTGTGTGGCTCACGCAGACAAAATACAAGATGACTTCCAGCGTGAAATAGTCAGAGACGATGTCATCAAGCACGTCATTATAAATTTGCAAGACACGGATTCCGAAGAACTTGAATCAAGTGACGACGTTGGCAGCATGCCAGTAAATGGCATTTTATTTTTTCTTTTCAGTTCATGTTATGCATGCCAGGCAGTTATTTTGTTATTGCGAGTGCCACAAGACCGGCGTATGGTAAACGAAGGTGCCCTTGCCGCGCAGCGAAAGAATGAATCAAGTTCTTCTCTCGTTTTCCCAGTAACCAAATAACATATCGCTGTAAATATTATACGAACTTAAAATTTGGAGTTTTTTTTGTAACTTTCTCACTGGAAGTTATTTCAAATCTAATTTAATAAAAATCGGCTCGCAAGAGAACTTTTTCTCTATACAATACTGGTCAATAAAATATTTCATTTCTTTCACTTACTTTCAAGATTATACACGTTTAATTTACAGCACAATACGATTGTCTAAAGCTTTCTGGTAATACTCGACCAGGATTGGTATCGATTGTTGCAATAATAGCCGTGCAGCGGCAATTTACAATTGTTCGAATGTAAGCTGTTGTGTTTTATTTTGTAAGAGCTGGCGAGAACCCCGAACAATGAGTAGGTGGCAACAGCGGAAATGTATTTCCCTTTCTCTCTGCGCGGACTTGTCAAGGTCAGCCGCTTTCATATCGCTCGTGACTCTAACCCAAATGTTTCCAGCGAATCTCACATATTTACTAGTCGCCTAGAGGTTAGAAACCCGTAAAATGGTTAAAATCGTTTAAAGAAGGTTCACTATTGTGTTTAATGAGTAGAGCCTGATAAAATCTGAAATTAGTAGACAAAGTGCCAGGAGTTTTAGGATTATTTTCTATAACTCATTCCCAGTCTAACGGTGGGCGGCCTACACGCTGGCAAGGGAAGTGGGGACAGAGGAAGCGATCAATCCAGCGCGATGAGAAACACAGCAACTTGTAGAACGAAGTGCGCGTAGCACCTCCTCCCGCGACGTCGTAATTCTCGGCGCCACCGCTATTGCCTGGTTGGTCTGGCTGGTCTTATTTTTGTCTTCCTATTTTTCTCCTCATCTCTCTTTCATTTTCTGTTTCCATATGTAATCTTAATTTCTTTCTTCACCTTTTTATCTACTTACTTTCTTTTTCTGTTTCTGTATGTAATTCTATATGTTGTTAACTTGTTTTTCTTCTATCTCTATATCTCTCGTCCTAATATCTTTCTCTGTTTCCATATCTTCCATTTCCTTCATTCTCCCACTGTTTATCAAACGATTTCCATTTGTTGTTTTACATTTTTTACAGTCCATTCTTTCAATGTTTCACCGCTTCCCTTTCAGTTTCTCTTTTTTTCTATTCTTCTTTTGCTTCAATCACTTTATCCTTCGTCGTTATTTCCTTCTTATCTTTTCCTCTTTTTCTACTTAGGTATTTTCTTTTGTACTTTTCAACTTTTCTACATTCCATTCTTTCTCTGTTTCACCACATCCTTATTTTGTCCTTTCTTTGTTTATTTCTTTCCTTGCTTGTATACTTGATTTGTTACCTGTTTCTATAACTTTTCTATTTTCTCTCAGTGTTTCCCCATCCTCCTCTTCTTTCGAATTTCTTCTTTGTGTCTCTCATTCACTCACTCTCTTTTTTCTCTCTTTACACCTGGTTCATTCTAAAATATTATTAAAATGCATCAATACAGACAGAAAGGTGGCTGCACGCTTGACGACACAATGTGCTGACACTATTTAATTTGCCAGAACATTACGCTAAAAGCGTAGTGCTGACCAAATCACATCTTAAAGAGCTGACTTCGAGAATGTGTGGAACCATACCTTCACATCCCAATATATGGCACGGTTCAATGTACATGGGAACCTTTACCTACATTTAGAAATACATTCCCAATTATACAATATATTAAGTTGGTTTCCCTGCATTATTATACAAATTTAAAGTTGTTGTTAGTTACAAAAATAGAGGGAGAGACATGTAACACTTTAGAATCGTTTCAACTTCTATTTTGTTTCCAGGATCAGCAGTTATTGTGAAGCTTGGAATTGACATAATCAAGGTATCCGACATAGAGGAGAATAAACAGGTACATTTGTTCATTTAAATCACAAAATCACAAAAAAATGTAATTTTATATTTTCTCCATTTTCGGTGAGGCGATCCATATAAATCAGTTAAACTGTATTTATGGTCCCATCCATATACATTTGGACACAATTCCAATTTTCTTTTCATATCTAATTTATGGACGGCTTTGACTTATTGAGTGATTTGCTTTATTTTACTTCGCTTTTTGTGCCACTTTTGGCTAATTTGAAAAGATGGGGATGAGTAATGACATGATGAAATTGATGATCCCAGGCTGGGATTCGATCCTGGAACCCCTGGCGTCGTTGCGAGATGTGCTAACCACTCCGCCACCGGGGCCGGCATAGGTCAAAAGTGTTATATTGCTTTCATCTAAGTCACACCTAAAAGTAAAATATTATATTGAGCGTGAGTAGATATATATAAAATAGTGATAATGCAACATGCATATCATGTCTATAATGCTTGCTGTTGAAACATAAATTGCTGTGTGCTGTAAAATTGCATTTTTAACTTATGTGCTTTTTTTAAAAAAACTTATGATAACATTTTAACGTAATTTAGAAACATTTAGTACCTGTATATCCATTCTAGGAAAGCCCAAACTAATACACAAAGAAGCTTTGGAACTACTAACATCGAAAACGTGGCCCAATTTATACAGGGTGGCCCAAAAACGTTAACCGAAATGTAGAACCGTTCATTATGTGATCGGTTAGCTTTTTTGGGCCACCCTGTATTACCAATTTGATGTCCATTTAACTTACCTACATGTTTCTTGATAGCACTTTAATACCAGTTAAATATAAGCACTCTGCCATGAAAAATCAAGTGGAAAACAGACTGCTGTTGTCTCGGCTGGGTGAGGTTGGTCAATTACAGAATGGTGTACTTCTTTAAACCACAAGGCTGCATACTTCTCGAGAGGGAAATCTGTGATGGTTGAACCTTTAATGAACACGAATGATTGTTCAGTTGTCTTTCTTAAATAGTTAAGAAATAGTATACAAAATGCTTTCAATTTCATTTTGCTTGAGGGAGAGTGAAAAATATCCCTGGCAGGGATAAACATTATTTTCTTTCCCAGGATATATTTTTTTGTGGGGGAATATCCCCGACATCATTTGCACACTGCCACCATATTATTTTATTCTGACCATCCTTCCTCACGACTGCTTCTTCGTAAAGAAGGATGGTTCGATCAAATTAGTGTTAGGCATATCGAAGTACAGCGTGTTTCAAAAAGAATGATTGAATGATTGCTTTAGTTTATTTTACTTCGCGTTTTGTGCCTCTTGGCTAATTTGCAAAGATGGGGATGAGTGATGAAATGATGAAATTGATGAATGGACATTCACAAACAACCAAGCCCGAGCGGGATTTGAACCCTGAACCCTTAGCGTCGCAGCGCGATGTGCTAACCATTTTTGTTAACAAAATTTTATTTTATCAGCATATATACAAAATAGGTCTGTTTTCTTACATAATTTCTGTTAAAAGTATTGTATAGAATTTTTAACATAGTAAGTAATATAGTAAGAGTCCCATTTTCGATACAAGATTTTTTGGCGTAGACATACATTTGTACCTGTAATATAAATATACATTTCTTCATATATTAAATACCTGTTTACACTTTCACACCACAAGTACATAATTATTGTTTTCTAAACAACACTGAGGTAGTTTCCAAAACTACTCACATTTTTGGATATTGTAACATTTTCCATCTGGTTCTTTTTAAATACTGTGTGAACAAAATGCTATTGCTCTCATACTTTTTACAAAATACATAATATATTGTATTAGCTATTAACCAAATTATTGCATTGTTTTTCTTTTCTGGAAAAGATTTTAAAATCTGGTCTTGTACACATAGATGGTTGAAAGTACTGGGGTGCTGTTCGACATATTTGTCCTAGATATGTCGTTAGGCATTTCCAAATTCCCTGTACTCCATTACATGTTACTATTCTATGCTCAGTGGTGTCTATCTCTCCACATATGTGGCATTTATTAGATATATCGGTCCTTTTTTCAATCTGCGTAGATCTGGCGGATTTTGGGGTGGAAATTCCTCCGTCCATAACTGTATCCATGATGATATAATGGAGTCTTCAATGCCATAGAGCGTATAGGATCTTGCCAGGAAAAGGGATTTGCATTTGATCTCAATATTTGTGAGCTCCAATCCTCCTTTTAGTTTCATTTGCCATAGATTGGATAGTGGTATTCGAAAAAAATGCCCATACCACATAAACCAACCAATTGCTGAATTCATTATTCTGAGGTATTTTTGATTGATTGGGATCACTTGGGCCGTATAATTTGATTTACTAAACATATATGTTTGCAAAATCCACACTCGTTGTATCATGTTCAACTGTCTGCTTCGCATTTTATAACATTATATACGAATGTCTCTCGCTATCTTTTGCCAATTGGATTCTAACATTTGTTCCTCGTCCCTGTGAAAAATGATTCCTAATATTTTAATTTCCTGTACATATGGGATCCCTATATCTGGATATTTTTGATCCCATGTGTCAAAGGGTAGCGCCTTTCATTTTTCCATATTTATTTTGGCCCCACTAGCACGGCAGTATATATGTATCGCTGCCATCATTTTTTGCATTTGCTCCTTTGTGGTGATACAAGCAGATAGATCATCTGCGAAAGCAAACACTTGGTTTTCCTTAAATGCGTGTATCTCGTCTGGAGTAGTTTTCCTGGTATATTGCAGCAAAGGATGGGTTAAAGCAAACAAGAGCATACTTAGTGGACATCCTTGCCGAATTGATCTTGTTATATTTATTGGGGACGACAGGAATCCATTGACCATTATCCGAGATGTTGCCTGTTGATAGAAATCTTTCAAAATATTAATACATTTATCTCTGATCTATATGCCTTTAGCACCTCAAACAGGTAGTCATGCGACACTAAATCAAACGCTTTTTTTCAAAAATAAAAAGAAAGGACACATGCATCAAGTTTCTGCACCATATAATAGGATATCAGATCGCGAATCCCTCCAACTGCACTGAATATGTTATGCTTTTTGCCAATGCATGTTTGTTTCTCGCTGAGTATCCGTGGTAAAATTATCTTTGACCTATTTGCTAAGATCTTTGCCATTAATTTATAGTCACAATTTAGTAATGTTATTGGTCTGTAGTCGTCTACTTGTTTTGCATGTGGTTTTTTCGGTAACAATATGATTTGTATCATTTTGTAAAACTTTTTCATTTTTAAAGGCATCTTGTATGATTTTGATTAGTTCATATTTTATAATCTCAAAAAAGGCAAATAAAAATTATAACCAATACCATCCTTTCCTGGTGCTACTTTAAGGTTGCATGTTCGTAACGCTTCATATACTTCTTCTATTGTTACTTCAGTATCTAAAAGTTGTCTATCCTCTTCTTGCAAACCATTAGTTAGAGATTTCAGTATTGTCTCTCTTGCTTCTGATTCCCCCTCCCCGTTCTAATAAAGCTCCCCATAATAGTCATAAAATGTTTGCATGATTTCTGGCTGACTCACATGCGATTCTCCACCTGAATCCACAAGATGGTTTATCATGAGTGTTTTTTGTTGTTTTTGTATCTGTACATAGTGATACATCGAACTTCTTTCATCTTGAACTAAATTCTTGGAATTGGTTCTTATTGTTATGCCTTCCATTTGTTGCCTCTTGAGTGTTAACATTTTGGCTTTATACTGCTGTATGGCTTGGTAATTTTTGGTGACATCTCTCCCTTGACATGCCTCGTGTAAACACTGGTAATAAAAGTTGATCAATCCGTTTCTGTCTTTTGCATTTTCTTTTCCACACCAGCAGAAAAAAGTTTTTAATTTTGCTTTTACATATCGAACCCACCAGTCATTATGATTACTGTAATGCTTTTGTTGTTTACACCATTCGACCCATTTGTGTGAAAATATTTCATTGATATGTGGAAACTCTAATAACTGTATATTTACCTTCCAATATGAAGGGCCCCTGACTAGTTTTCTTTCTTCCAGGTTAATTGCCATTTTTACTGCCATATGATCAGTAAAGGGCGCTGGCAATTCTTCTATGGATGTTATATATTTTATGTCATCTGTATTTGTGTATAACCTATCGATTCTCGATCCAGATTTATTATTAAAATATGTAAATATTTATAAATCTGTAACCAAATATCTTTCAAATGCAATTCTTTAATTAATGTTGCAAGTGATGGACTCTTTTGATAAGCTCCTATGCAATCGCTGGGATTCAATACCTGTTTAAAATCACCACCAAGTATTATTTATTTTAGATTCATTTAACGGTAGCAAATAATAATATTGCCTGATTTTAAAATTGTTCACGTGACCGTATGTTTTGATTCCCTGATGGCGCATAAATATTTACAAAAGTATAGTTGGTACTTTGGAAGCTAATGCGTCTCCCATCTACTATTGTTTTACATTATTAATGGTTATGCCGTTTCTAACAAGTGTTGCTGTCCCACGGCCATTTATACCAGTATTGACTAATGTTTCTTAACCATATATTGATGGGAAGTCACACGTACAAACTTCCTGCAAAAACAATACAAATTCTTCAAACATTTTACATTTTACAGGCGAAAAGATTCCATTAATATTAATAGTACATATTCTATAAAAAAATAGTTATAGTGGTATACACCATTACTAAATGAATAATGTAGCACACAGTTAATAGTACCTTCCGATCTTTCCTCATAACGTTGAAAAAAAATTATACAAATAACAAATTAAGTATCAAATTAAATTTCCCTTTTTTAGGGTTTACTTCTGTTCATTACTCTATTCATACCTCCTACCTCTCGCACTGATCTCTTCGCTACTGTGTTCTCGCTACCTTGCGAAGTATTCTTCGTCCGTTTTCTTGCACCCATCTGCTGAGATTTTTTCCACTTTGACACTGAAGTGGCACTTTCGTCACTTTCTTCTTCTATATTCAATTCACTTTCCAGCTCACAGTCTTTCGATGGTCCCTTGTCCTCCTCTTTTGGGACGTTGTCCTTTGCCGCTGGGATGGGAGGAAGATCAACTGAGTTCCCTTCGTCCTGCATCTGGTCATCCTGCATTTCTTCACTTCCGTTTTCCTCTTGTTTGTCTAGGATGGAAGTTCCCGGTTGTTTTGTGTCCATCGATAAGATTTTCTGGTTGTGTTCTTGCTTTGTGGTCTCCATATTTACCGGTAGGAACAGTTCCACCGGGCGGGTGTCATTTGCACATTCTTTATCCCCTTATCTTGATTTTGTTCTTTTATCACCTTTTGTAGACCTTCCGACTTGGTTTGATTATTATTTGGTTGGAACTGATTGTTCACGTTCGAGGAACTCCCCTTTTCCACTATTATATCACTATAATTTCTCTCTCGGTTTTTATTCACACGAAGCGTTGTTATCTGACGACTATCACATTGCCAGCTATCGTGTCCTTATTTTCCACACACCCTGTACGTTCTCGGCTGTCCGTCGTATATCACATGGCACTGATGAGATTTTACTGTAATGAACGACGGAATTGGTTTTTTTAGTTCCATTTTCACTATTCTCACCACGTTGTAAACTTGATATTTAAAGTTTTCAGACCACGTTTCTTTGTCTATACATTCCACCTTCCCAAATTCCGTCATTTTTTCTTTCACGCAGTCATCATCTAATTCTAGTGGTAAGTTAAACACTCTTACCGCTTTTCTTTCCCTCCCCGCATCACTCAAGAGCACTTTTACAGATTCACCATTATCATAGCAAAAAGTTTGTTTCCGGACAATATTTCTCTAATATTTGCGTCATTATTGCTTCTCTGATACATTTTACGAAAACACATCGAAAATGCGTAGGTATTTGTATTCCCAAGATCTCATCTACGTGGAGTTGAAATTGTCCATTTATAAAGTCATGAATTTCTCGCGCCGACGGCCTCGGTACCCCGAACGGAAAACGTATCTGGATGGTATTTTGTCTAATGATATTCATCTTTTTACTATTATAAAGTACTTTTCCAATACTACTTACTCGCCAGGCAACTGCACCAAACACCACAAGCAACACACTCACGGCACTCCCGCTCGTTGGTTCCTGAAGGCAACTTTTCACTGACCTTCACAGAGCAACCTTGTTTCCGCGTCCGCTCTCTGTGAAGGCTTCCACGGAACTCCACCACTCGGCCACAGGGTCCGACTCAAAAAGAATTACCCGATTTCGAATACTTAATTAAATTTAATAATGAATGTGTTACAGGGAACCAAAAAATACAAAATATTAAGTAAGTATTAGAGTTTCACTCACCGAATTATAAATGCTCTGTGTGCCCTCCAACTGCTGCATGGGTAACATCAAGACGATAGCTGAATTCTTTCCAAACATGTCTGACATGTGACAGAGCTCATCCAAGCCAATTGGTAATGATGCAACAAAAGCACGTTGTTTACGTATATCCACAAGAAAAAATCACAGGGTGTAATGTCTTGCTGAATTGGAGAAAACAAAACGATTTCTGACGCTATATTGTGAACGAGTAAGGTTAGTATCTATTTGAACGCTACTATTGGCATCTATCGGCAGTCATTTACAACTCTAGACCAGGGCGGTTCAAGTAGTGCATGTCTCATTCACTGGCGGTGCGTGGTTGCACAGATATAAGGTTTTAAAATCGGGTTATTGTTTTTGAAACACACTATATACTATATTAAACATCTCTTTAAATACTTTTCAGGAAATAGAACTGATAGGCTATCTCACTGCTGAATGGAAAGATTATCGTCTCCTGGTAGAGAATCTCCCAAACAATTTTGAAGAATGGAAGCCTCTGAAGGACAACGACCTTCCAAAGCTATGGATACCGGAAATAAGTATTACGCCAATGAAGGAGTTCAAGCCTATGAACAATTATAAGGAAAATGTCGTGGCTTTAGTAAACAGGCAGCACGAAGTACGGTTTGTTAGAGGGTACGCAACAATTGACTATAAATACAGGCTTTTTTGTTGTACTGTTGTTTTATGCACAGAAAGGCTAATCAGGATTGGATCTACAGTTTAAAGTTGAATCCGAATCACTGTGAAATGTGCTTCCATCAGGTATCGAATCTAAGATCCCTAGATTACAAGGTGACGATATAATTATTATGTCATTGGGGAGGTATGTACATACATGAATTTCCAATATTTCCACGTTAGTTTTATGTTAACTTTATTCCCAGATAGGCTGATCGAACCCGGGACACCTTGATTAAAATGCGAGAGCCATACTACTACTGCAGTAGGAGACCCTTACATACGCACATGTCTACATGCACGATAGACAGTACCATCAAACTTCGTATAGATTTTGGCAAATTCTAGAGATTTGGATAATGATGATGGTGAGTTGTCTGCCGGAAGGCAGGTCTTTTGACCGGAAGGTCGCTGGGCAAGGTAAACCCATGGTGGTTTGCCATTGCCTTCCATGGGATGAGGATGCAATGGACATTTACAAAAAACCATGCACAAGCGGGATTCGAACCCGGGACCCCTAGCGTCGCAGCGCGATGTGCTAACGACTTATTTTTTTAAAGGAAATACCCCCTACACGGAGGTATCCCCCTCCATTCACTCTTTTTCTCACTTTTACACTTTTCAATTCTTACATTTTCTTTGTTTCTTATCAACTGGACGAACACAAATACCCATGCCTTAGCCGGGACTCGAACCCAGAACCCCTGGCATTGTAGCGCACGACTCGGCCATGGGGTCTATTTGGATAATGTGCCCTGCAAAATCCGTGCAGATTGACAACACGAACATTATACGCGAGGAACACTTTGTCCTTTATAAATATACTGAAGGAATACCAAAGAAATTCCAAAATATTAGGGGGGGGCAAATACGTAAGCATTTTCGTGACGAAGTTACCCCAGCAAATGGGGTAACTTCGTCATCTCTGCTTACGTTCCTAGCAGGTCAAAATTACCCCCATGAAGACGTAAAATCGTCACGCTTCCGCGACCTTTTTCCCCTTTCCGATCAGACGTAAAGCCTCCTGCACCTGATCGGAGGTATAGTTCTGATATTTCCGATCACCACGAGAAAATGCTGCAAACAGCGCCAAAGCACAATGCACTTGCACACAACCCACTTCCTCCCTTGATGTCCGCTCCACAACTGCACGTGTGTGGCTTCACACTCCCTTTGTGCCACCAGCATGTGACTCCTACAGACATCTATCGGCCTCATGACGAAGTTATCCTCAAAGACGAAGTTTGACGGTACGTCTCACACATTCTTTATATTTTGTTGTGGCTTCTTGCCTGATTTCATGTTTATCAAATACCCAACTTTACAACCAAACAAATGACTGTTGAATTATGCTATATTTACATTCAAACACTCAGAAACACTTAATAATTAGATTGGTCAATAAATATTCATTGAAAATTTTATCATATGTTATTATTATATTATTATATAATACATATAATACATATCCATTTTATTACAAAGATAATACTTATCAGCGAAGTAAAGGTTGACAAATTTCAATTACTTATTTCAACTATTTTTAATTGAAAATTGAAGCCCATAACATGTGATTTAAGGCTAATGTTACTAACTTATATTAAAATAGGAACTGTTTTCCTTTCAACTAAAACTGTCTTATTGTTTAGGTTTTCACCGCTTGTTCTGATGTGCTCCATGGATTTTAGTCTGTACCCTATGGATGTCCAAGACTGCTCCTGGACATTTAATTCATGTAAGTTTTTCTCAAATTACAGACACATAATGTGGCCGCTGCTTGACTTTGAGTTGTAGCCACTTCGGCATATCTGTTCACAAACACATCTATTTCGAGATTTCACTAATATATGTTCAGTTTCACTGCCAATTTTTTTACAGTGCTCACGATACAGACATGGCATCACATTTGTTGGTAACAATGCGAACACTTGCACATGGAAACGGTGCTCATTGTTCTTCCCAACCGGCTAAATTATTGGTGCATTATTAATTTTTTAGATAATTATTTTAAACCTGTAATTGGCATAGGTCTACATCAATGTAAGAAAGTGCACATTAGTCCAAATATCCTGTATTAAAAGTATGGCTAATGTTAACTTGCTAGACGGAAATAACTAATAAGTGTCTATTTCCTGCCAAAATAAATTTAAAAATATAATTACTGTATCTGGACTTCTATGTATCATGTAGCTCTATCGATGAATATAGATATTTTATATGGACTATTCTTGACCGTTAAATCAGAATAGATATTTCTCAAATTCACCTTGAAAACCTCCTTATATTGGAATTATTGACACTAATTAACGCAAATCATATAATAATTACATTATCTGTGCATGTATCAATTTCAACCAGGGTTGTTAAAGGTCCAAGAACCTAAAAATTCTAATGGGTTCTATTGGGTTCCGCTGCAGGACCGGAATCTTCTTTCTCGCACAATTTAAATTCGGTCCAAGTTGAGTAATGTTTCATTGAAGAATGGTTTCTGGACCGTATTTAATCAGGAAAAAAGGTTCCTGGAACGAATTGAAATACCTTACAGATCCACAGGTTCTTGACGGTCCAGACCCATTTACGCTTGCTGATTTTCTCTCCTGGACCGGAACTGAATTTATTTAAAATTTCTGGACTTTTAACAACCCTGATTTCAACTTTCTTTTCACTACAAGGGTGAAAGGGGTGACATTGTCTCAGGGCACCGAAATGTCACCCTCTTCAACGCAGTACACTCTGGGCTGCGTTTTTCAGGCTAGCCAGGCTCTGATGCCTGCATCCACAACCATATAATCCTCTGTGGGGATCTGCTTCGTGTCGTCCAGATATACAGGGTATTACAAATGAAAGGCACCTATAACAAAATTTTATGATTAATTTCATTTTCATCAAACAGACAAAGCAACTAACTACAGTTGTCAAAAGAGCATTGTTCAAAATGTTTGGATCTGACTCCATCAGAAAAAGTCAACAATGGATAACCGTAAGTTGTCTGTTGAACAGAAAAATAATGTCACTACCTGGTTTACTGAGTCCAAATCAGCAATCATAGTCCTATGAGAGAAAGTTTCGGTACGGAACTTGTGCGTGGGTACCACATTCAAAGTCAATTAGGCGACATGTTAATCAGTCTATCAAGACAGGTAATGCGCAAGGTCACCATAAACATCTCGTGTAACCAACAGTCTTGCAGAAGTGCTTCAAACTGTCGTTAACAGAGCACGAAAGAAATCTTCATTGATATTATCAGTTGAAACTGGCATGTCGATAACAACTGTGTGCCCTAAGTTTCAACAAGATTTAGGTCGGCTTTAGACAAGAGCATTTCCTTTAACATTTTGCTAGCATAAATGCTATGTAAATGCTATCAAAAATCTTATAGCAGGTATTACTTTACACGAAAGCATTTCATTGAACATTTCGGTTAACATTTCCGATTACAATTTATAAAACATACAACACGAAAGCCACATCGAGTTACACCATGTATGGTGAGTGAATGGTGTTTAAAAACTAAAATATTCTTCCACACGTGTACAGTGAACGTTGTAAAGTGTGTATTTAATCAGCACCACTCTTCTCTACCTAAAACCAGTTCATATTAAAAGTTATTCCGCTCGGTTGAATAGTTATCGTATTTTAAAAATGTGAAGTGATACATTGTTTACATCTCACGCGGCGGCCATTACAACTGCACCCGTGACATAGAGGTCGCTTCTGATTGGTTACGCTACGAAAAATGCTACGGACCGAGCCTATCCTTGAGAGATGCCATGTAATATGCTATGGCATATGAAATCCCATAAGATTTTTTTTATTTCACACGGTATCATTTTGGTGATGGCGTAAATGTTAAGGAAAATGCTTTTGTCCCAACCAAGCGAACTTTATGTATGTTTCTTCATAAAATCCATGTGCGTCAGGCATGGACAAACGTAGCGAAACAAGAGTATTTCTTGCTCTTCGTAAACGAATTTTCCAACTTGATCGAACAGCAACCAGTCTTAGTCTTTAGACAAGCACCAGAGAGACTTGGTGAACTGCGACCGTTGCAGCAATGGGCTGCAACCGTTAACCGTGAAACTCTGAATCGAAATTTTGGCAACATGTGATTCGAACGCTGGAAGTGGACATTGATACTTTGAGCATGGTATGCAAATACATTTTGAACTATGCCCTTTCGACAACTGTAGTTGTTTTGCCTGTGGGATGAAAATAAATAAATTATATTTTTTTGTTATCGGGGCTTCTCACTTGAAATACCATATATGTTTGTAATTGTTCCAACATCCATCTCATGTGATTACCACTTATCCACACCATCACGATTAGCCAAACATGGCATAAAGGCGACGAAAAATAAGTATATCACTCTTTATCTTCAATGAAACCACAAATAGACCGTACCACACATTTGAGGTATTCCTGTTTTGATAAGAACTCAATCTTTGCAATTGGCAGATAATGTCTGAAAGTAGCTTAATACAAAAGCTATACCAACAAAGAAGTAAGTGCAAATGTATATATTTCCAGTTTTGTACCCAAAAGAGGATGTGATATTGAAATGGAAGGAGAAGAGGCCGTTTACTTACAGTCTGATGGAAGTGAGGGAGATAGATCTTTCATCCCATTCCATGGAAGTTCGGATAGACAGGAATGAAAGTGCATCAATAGTTACAGGTAAGCTTTTACTTGATTATAACTACAAGTAAATGACTATGATAGAACGGCGAGTTGCAAAAGACTGGTAACATTTCTGTATTGTGATTTCTTTAGTTTGGCAACTTGGTGGGGGGGGGGTCCCCCTGTGGCGTACTGGAAACGTCTTCGCCTTGTTATCAAGGCCTCCAGGGTTCGATACTGAGTAGAAATACATTGTGGTTGGGACACCAATTTAAACTGCAAATCTAGCTTTCGATTAGTCCATCTGTGCATAAACTAGAAAACCAAACTCCAATTTAATTTTTGGTTTATCGGGACCACGAGGGAGATGATTAGAATTGATGAAAAGTGAAATATAATGGGAAGCGAATACAAGTTATTCGAAGAGGAGGTGTCTAGGGTTAAATACCATTCGAATTTCTCTAGTTGTCTTAACACATACATAAGAAGAACAAAATCCTCAATGGTTCCTAACGTACAAAGGAATTTGGTATTTTGTTTTTCCTATAAACTTGGTCCCTTACATTAAAGAAGGAACATAAATTTAGAGTATTTGAAAATAAAATCCTCAGAAAAATATTTGGACTTAAAAGAGATGAGGTGACATTTGAGTGGAGAAGGTTACATAATTTAGAACTCCATAATTTAATTTGTATTCCTGTCCAGATATTATTAGAATGAAAAATCAAGAAGATTTAGGTGGGCCGACCATGTAGCCCGAATGGGAGAGGAAACAAGAGTTTACAGGATTCTTGTTGGGAAACCCGATGGTAAGAGACCTGTAGGAAGGGAGGGATAACGTTCAGATGGACCTTAAGGGAATCGGTAAGTATGGAAAAGATTGGATTGATCTTGCCCAGGATAGGGAAAGATGGAAGGCTTGTGTTGCTGCAGCCATAAACTCTCGGGTTTAGGAAGGTTAGAGAGTTAGTTAGTTTGTTAGTTATTTTTCTATAATTTGGTGGTTATTTATTTCCGCCAATCGCCTTTGTGGATGCGTTGCAGAGTTGCCAATCGCCATAACTGTATGTACGCGTACATGTTAAATAGAATTATGTTTTTTCTTCTGGAGTATACAGTTGCATTGTACTCATTCGTGCGCACGTCTTTGCTTCTGTGTGTGTGTGTGTGTGTGTGTGCGTGTGTGCAGAATAGCGTATTGAAAAAATATCTAGTTTGACTTCGAAAAATACAGTAAAACCTCGTAAATCCAGTCCCCGATAAGCCGGACTTTGCTTAATCCGGACAGGCAAAACGCAAGAAAAAAGCAGAATACAAGGTTTTAAATGTGGCTAGAAGTCAACAAGAGAACTTTCCAAAGAAAAGGCAGTCAACCACTGATGAAATTCTGTTTCCCACAGACTTTCTACTACACTGTATAGTGTATTTAAATACACCATTATGAACGTGTTTTGTTGCTATAAACGGAATTTTAATTCACTTTCTACTGTTCTTTTAGGTTATTTTAGTTAATCCGGACTTTCTTTAAACCGGTCAACTTGTCCCCCTCCCATTAGTCCGGATTAACGAGGTTTTACTGTATATAAATCCGCGGGACTGAATACATTATCAGCATTCCTATTGCTGTAAGAAAACAAATAATTATATATTGGGAATTATAGTTGGATGCCCTGTGAAGATCTTGTGTTTTTCTGATATTTTGTTGATTTTTCATTAATGAATAATTTCATACTTTTCTTCGAGACACTAGAAGGTTGACTGGTTACGTAGCATGTCTGTATTGTAATAACAATTTTGTTATATTTTGCAAGAAAATATTACAGTCAGTGTTAACCATGTATTTGTGCCTCATAGTTGCTTCCATACTGAATAAAAATACTGTTTCTGAGGGCTCGTAGCATCCTAGAAAAGCGTTATTGAGAAACCTTAGTCGTTTTGATATTTTCTAGGATCTGTGAAAACTTATCAGTGTCTTAAGGTGACGGTTTCTAGTAAGTGCTGCAATGAGCGTTTTTTGCTCGAGCAGCAATTAGTTCGCACGGGCAACGCTAGATAGCGTGCAGAATTGATAGGTGTTACGCTCGAGCGAAAAACGCCCTAACGAGTGTAATACACTCAAACACTCGAAACCTATTAGTACACGTATTTCCGTCATTTGTTTATGGTAATAGATCCTCAAATATGAACGAAGTGAAATTGAAAAATAAGTGAATATAGTCATCATCTCCATGTTAAAATCAGTGTTGTATATCATACCGAGATATGTGAAAATGAAATAGATGATTATGGGCTGAAACTACCAAGGGTGACATTTTATGTTTCTACGATTATTTTCATATTAAAATGATGTTCGATTTGAATGTTATAATTGCATTTTATTATTTCGTAGAATATGGTTATCCTTTTCGGTAAGTGAACAATGATGTACACGTATTTATTGCACTATGATACAATATTTGTAATTGCTTAGGCAGGTCTGTCAGCATGTGTATCCAATTTACGTTTCGGTATGTAGATATTGCATACTTTCATATGTGCTGTATTTGAGTCTTACATAATATTATACTGAACTATTATTCACAATTGCAATTGCATAGAGTGGTTTCCATTCATGTGTGGGTTTTATCCTGACAATGCTTTTTATTAGGTTCTGAAATAGAGGGCGTTGCAAATCATGCTAAATTTCGTATTAGTACCTAAAGGCAATAAGAAGCTAAAAGAACAAAAGAAAAACAGAAGTTATTGGAGGTTAATAAAAGTTTCTAAGAGTGTATCTTTTCATTCCCTATGTGCCACTGGTGTGAAGTTCATTATATTTAAGTACAAAAGTTAGTGTGTTTATTGTTGTTCTATTATGTTACATATCAAAGTGGCAATTTGTAATCATATTATCCATTGTTGACCTCAGGTCTTCTGTATACTTTTCATTGAACTATGATGCTATAGTGAATTTACATTGATTGACAAAATATTTTTACTTGATGATTTAGTTCTATAATTAAGAGATGTCGATATTGACTATTTTTGATTGAATTGAATTGTTGTTTTAAGTCCACTTTATGCACAGAAAGGCTAATTTGGACTGGACCTACAGTTTAAAGTGGGATCCGAACCACTGTGCCTCCATCGGGTATCGAACCCGGGACCCCTTAATTACAAGGCAACAACGCTACCACTGCGCTATCGGGGAGGCCCTATTTTTGATTGAAACATTTGAACCTGATATTATATTATACTTTGCTTATAATATGATTTCAGTGAATCTGGATGTTTTTAAGTATGTCGAAACAATTCCTGAAGACAGGAGAAATCAAAAGAGTTAATTAAAAACAGAAGCGTTCTATAAACTAGTAATAAACCGTACACAAACAATTATACTTATCTGCCTCAGGGCCCCCTGAAGCACGGGGTCTCGGGCTAGTGCCCCAGTTGCCCCATTCTTAGAGCCAGCGTAACGGAGAATGACTGTGCAGTTAGTTTTTTTACGTCAGGTAATTATATAATGTAAGTATTAAAATGTATATGTTGAATGATTTAAAATCATAATAACAATTATGGGTGTAATTTAACTCAACATCGTGAAGAGAAAAATGTATTAAATTATACGTAATGTAAGAACTGAATTTACACAAATAACGCTTTATACGTATAATTATTAAATATTTTATGCTCCATGCTAATGATATGTTGTCCATGCTAATAACATGTTATCAATGCTGGAATCTTTTTCTTCTCTAACTTTTCTATCTTCAATTCTTTCCTAAGTCAAAAGTATACCTTAATTTTAGAATCACCCATTTAGTCGCATCATATAACAGTGTGATCGTTTCAGGCAAATCTTCCGGTGTGAGGTTGCGATTCGTTCTCTTTCGTGGAGTAGAAAACTTCTTCACCATGAATTTCTTTCCGAGCACATTGTTCGTCATGATTTCCTGGGGGAGCTTCCTCGTGGAACCGGAAATAGTTCCGGGGAGGATGGTTCTGCTGGTCACTAACCTACTCACGCTGGTCACCACCTTTGAATCAGCAAGGTAAGCTTTGGTTTCATACACAGCTCTCTCTCTCTCACACACACACACACACATATACCGGGTGGCCAGAATTAAAGTTACCCGACTCAGAGCCCTCCGTAGCCTGTTTGAGGCATCGTAGAACTCTGAAATTTGGTGAATCCACTATGCAGACCATGGGGAAGAGGATGGGAATAATAAAAAAAAATAGTTCAATTTTCCGCCACCAGGTTTAAATGTGGCGCTGTACTTCCATTATGAGTTGTACTAATGACGTAAACTGCTCCAATTGGTTATGGATTTGCCTTTACCTTGCAATCTCGCAATGAACGAGAGATTATTTTCTCGAAACTTCCAGCCACTAACAAATGTCTTTCTAATTAATAACTCAGCTAAATCACTTCGTACAGTGGGATCCATGAGTATTACCCTGCAAATTGTCCATGACTACTTTCATTAAGATTTCTCTCACATCCTATGTGTTTTTAAGCGATGGATTTTTGTGTATGCTGGTGCAGAAGTTTTCAACAACTTGTTTTGAGTTTTCGTTTAATTCTTGAAGCTTTTATTTGGTCAAATAAAGTACACGAACTTGGTGATGGACAATTTGCACGGTTATACTCATGGATCCCACTGTACAACCCATCAATTAAGTACAGCGCCACATTTCAACCTGGTGGCGGAAAATTGAACTTTTTTATCACCATCCTCTTCCCCATGGTCTGCATAGTGGATTCACCAAATTTCAGAGTTCTACGATGCCTCAAACAGGCTACGGAGGGCTCTGAGTTGGGTAACTTTAATTCTGGCCAGCCGGTACTATATGAGAGTCACAGTGCTCCAGTCATCAGGACATATAACTGGAGACACAGGTTCTATTCCAGGGATTGGTTATTTTAGGTGGTAGTGGGTGGAGAAGGTTACATAATGTAGAACTGAACAAATTGTATTCCTGTCCAGATATTATTAGAATAATTAAATCAAGAAGACTTAAGTGGGCAGGTCATGTGGAACGAATGGGAGAGGAAATGAGAATCTTCCTGTAGGAAGACCAAGACGATGATGGAGGGATAATGTTGAGATGGACCTAAAGGATATCGGTAAGTATTGAAAAGATTCGATTGATGTTGCCCAAGATAGAGACATATTGAAGGCTTGTGTTTATGCAGGCATAAACCTTCGGATTTAAGGTGGCTAGAGAGTTAGTTAACAAATCCAGCAATGTCCAATATCGAGAAGCTCTGGGGTTCAACCAGACACTAATACGTAGTTCCCCGGGAGGAGCAAAAGGTTGTCGGAGCGTGATGCTTCTCATAGCACCTCCACAAGTGCCCGAGATTGTGAATGTGTTGGGATCATATCTTCACATATGTCTTCAAGGGATATTACAGTATTACCTTTGTATATACAGGGTGGCTCAATAAGTCACTTAACACCCCCAGTACAAGGCCACTGCGGCATGGGACGTGAAAATGGCGATGACCAATCGTTATCAGGCCAAGGGGGAACCACATTGACGTCACCCGCATGGTCGGCAGCCGTCTTGATGTCCGCCATCTTGAATTCAACTTCAGAAATTTAAACGGGAAGGGGGTCGTACGACATATCAAAATGGGCTAGAATTTCACCAGGAAAACAACTGTGACATTTGTTTTCACCTCAATTTAATTGTTGAACAGTTAACTGCTGCTACATTTAAGAACATATTTCATAGATATGCCTTTTAAAGGCAGGTGCTTGATATATTATTTTTTTTCCTCCGAATATGACAAAATGAAAAGGGGGGCCCATATTTAGACCTTTTCCTCTAATAGTTTCCTGCAGAAGTAAGCATTTATAAGAACTTTCAACCTTAGTTAAATAGCTCATAAAGGTATGTAATACGAAGTATAACCTTTCTTCTTACAATTAGAAGTCTGGAAAAGAATATGCATTTCGCTTATAAATCCGGGGGTCTTTTCATCACCTTGGAATTTGTTTATCATATAAAGGAGTTCAGCAAGTAGAAAAAGAAAAAGCGTTGGCCGTGTGTTGAGGTATGCACATATTGTAACCACTAAAAGGACAGTCTCCCCACCCATTGTAAAGCACAGTGTATTTGCATGTGCGGCGATCAGCAATATAGACCATGATACCTTCTCTAATACATTTGTCAATTCATTTCAAGGTACAAAGACATCACTAATGCAATAACAATAGCACGTGGTTGAAACTCTAAACCTCAATGCAAATATCTCTCATCCTCCTCCCAATGCCTTTTTCACACAACAATATATAAGGTTGCTTTTAAATAACTTCTAAAATTAAACTATTAGTTTTGCTGTATGTTTGCTCGTATTACTAGTTTTACCTACTTAAAATTGCTCCTTGATGTTTCGTTGCTTACTCTGCCACAAAGGTACACCACACTTTCTTTAACATCAAAACGTAACTTAGTACTTTCTCCAAGGGCTGTATTTTATTCTCGTAAGGAAGAAAATGACAAATTTATGAAGTTGAAAGAGTAAGTCAGTTTTACTTCATCTTCAAAAAGTAGATATTAACTCCCATAAATATTATTGTCACTATACTAAAAAAAAAACTTTAACCCAACACAAACGCTTGTTATAATATCAGATCAACCAGTACACGCACTTGCGAAACAACTTAGGTAGAGGTATCCTGGTTGTAGTAATGTGCTTGATGTCAGGACACTTACGCATTGAAATGGCCGTAATTTCCAGGAACGTCTCCTGGTTGGAAGGCTTTGTCTGGACTAAGAGAGTCGTGCAATCAGGTGTTACAACTCCAAGAAGAGCTGAGGGTCTCCCTAAGCATACGACAACAGTGAAGACAAATCATCCGAAAGCTTCATTCAGTGGTGAATCCAACAAGATTCTCTTCAGTTCAAGTACTGGTTAGCAACTATAGAATTACAAGATCTTTTCCTTGTTTTGGTACGAATCATCTGCAAAGGGAACTTCCTGTATTTTCTTTCAGCACTTGAAAATATATTCCCTCGATGAACTCTGGATTGAGTACGGAACTGCAATATTTGCCCATTCATAAATTATAGTCTAAGCTTCCCACAGTTGATTTCACTGTTCCATTTATTCAATGGGTGCGAAAAGGTGTCGTCAATTTTTGGTATTGAGGAAAAATTGCCTGGAAAACATGGATGTTATTTCGTGATATTGATGTGTGTTTTCAAGAACTTTCGTACTCAATCCAAAGTCCATCGGGGGAATATATTTTCAAGTGCTGAAAGAAAATACAGGAAGTTCCCTTTGCAGTAAGTTGTTTTCATTCTAATTCTAATAAGTACAAGGAACAATATAATAATTAATCAGTCCATTATTAATCTATTCTCGAGTAACAGGGATCATTAAAGCCAGACGTGTTCGTGTCTGTATTTGTAGCATGATACATTAATACGCACCACTAAACGTTCAAGTAACAGAAAATACCATGTTGTAATACTTTGGAGAGCACACATGATTCATAACCAATTTTTAAAATACCTGCTTTCTTATTTGATTCACAGGTTTGAAGCGCCATCTTCACGGAAGATCAACACATTGGAAGCCTACATCCTGGCATGCATTTTCTTTGTAAGCGTTGCTCTCTTCGAGTATATGGTTATCCTCTTCGGAATAAGGTACGACAAGCTGTGGAGGGAACTGTGGAAGAAGAAGAGGGAAGAGAAGAAGGCGAAAGAAGAAGAGAAGAAATCTTCAGATGAAACAGATCTGGCAAACAGACTGTTCACAACAAGGATACGCTCTGTTCTTAGCGATAAAACATTTGTGATGGATAACTGCAACGAGAAACCGAAAGATGGCGGTAATGTTGTACAGGTTGGTAATAGTTAAAAAATATCAACATTCGTCTTCAACTTATCACTTTTCATTGATATTTTGGAACTACCGTATTGACAAAGAAATATACAACTTACTTTTGAAATATCTTCACTGATTGAGCAATAATTCAGCTCAAGTTTATTAAACTCGAGATTGTTTTTTATTAAAATCAACTTAGTTTCATAGCACATGTATGCTTTACATAAAAATTAACCAATACCATGCTGATATAAAAAATTATAGAATCGAGTTTAGATTCACGTTAAAAATTACCCATTAGACCTACATCAAAATTTAGCGATTTCAATACTGCATTAATCTTATGTTAATCAATTTGTTTTCGAATATGCTTTGTATTTTTAATCATCGTGAGGAAAAAATAGACTTTTGTGAGTTTCGCAAACGATTGCTCTCTTTAAAATTATATTAATGAGAAACCGGTGGTCCGATTATGATGAAACTTTAGTATGGTGCAGGCAGAAAGCTTTTAAATACCCCAGATAGCGAGTCAGTGCTGGCAGTGTTGCAACGTATTACGTACATCTTTACTCGGTTGACTGATCGATTGATTGATGTGTTGTTTTAAGTACACTTTATGCACAGTAAGGCTAATCGGGACTGGACCGAACCACTTATGTGCCTCCGCCGAGAATCAAACCCGTGAGGCCTTGCTTACAAAGTGACGACGCTACCACTGGTACGACGCTACGCTATCTATCTACGCTACGCTATCGGGGAAGCTTTTACTCTGCTGAATAAAAATCTGTATAAAATCAGTTTACAGAGTAAGTTGATAACGATTATGGATTTTAAAAACAGATGCGAAGAGCTTCAAAACGAGATCAATATTGTATTTGTAGGACTACCCAATACTAAGAAAAACTTGTTTCGCAAAATTGGTAAGAAAGGTGTGTTCGTAGCGTATCCGCTCGGTTTAAGAAATATAGACCCTGGCAGATCTTGTCAGATCCTGCTTCGAAATGTGTAGCATAAGAATTTTACAGGAAATTGTAAGAACACTGGCCTTTGGCTAGAGTTGACAGGAGGCCAAGCGAGGGCTTAAAAAAGGTGCGCATGAGAGCGACACGGTTTCTTTTCGCCTGGAATCGTCGGGGAAGCAGAAGCTATTGGTCTATTTTCTAAACCGATCAGGGTAAGCTATCCTACACCCTTATCTGCCCTTCGCATTGCTCAGTTCAATATAAAACCTAATCATGAGTCTATATTAATGTTAATTTAGATATTTGTAACCTGGCCTTTTCTGGGCTGTCTCTACCGTCAGTAGTGTTCATCGGGAGGGGTAAGTAAGTTACATCCCTATTTAAGATCTCGCGTTCATGTTGGAACGCTACGTCTTTTACAAATTTTAAAAATCTAAAAGTTAAGAATTCTGTTTTAAACCTTTCTACCTGCACCACTAAAACTTCAACGGAAAACCAGTATTTTATTTATAGAATTTCAAAGAGAGAGATCATTTGCAAAACTAAAAAAAAACACGGCACTATTTTGTTCACAAGATGATAAAAATATAAGGAATATTCCGAAGAAAAAAGTGATTAGCATAGATTAGTTCAGAATTGAATGCGTTAAATTTTGGTGTAAGTCTTATTGATGTAGGTCTACTGGTTAATTTTTAATTATGTCCAAAACTCGAGTATCTATAATTTTTAATCTGACAGGAGTATAGCGTGTATCGTAGTACTAAGTAATATTAACCCATGATTCGGTTTCACGAGGTAATTTTGTACCCAAAAATGCCAAATATGGTAATGGAAAACGAACGCAAATCACTAAAGAAAGTTCCTCTTCCATATGAGTAGCAAGTCCTCGCCTTGTAATTAAGGGGTCCCGGGTTCGATATCCGGTGGACGCATCCCACTTTAAGCTGTATGTCCAGTTCCGATTAGCCTTACTGTGCATAAAGTGGACTTAAAACACCAAATCAATCAATCATATGAGAAGCATTTGCCTGTACCATCCAAACATGTGGCACAGTGAATCAAGTCCTCGGCTGCCGGATCACTAACACAAATCCCAAATGAAGGTTCCTGTTTCATACGATGTGCGGTTTCCGTACCACCACTCGTCACATGTGCCACACTGAATCCAATCCTCGACTGGGAGTTCACTGTACTTCTCATCACAACTGTACTCTTTCTTTTGACGTCGCCAGCTTGTTACGTTTTCTTCAGCAAGGATGTTCGTTTCATCATCATACCAATAGCAGATGGTACCCCATCACGTAGTTCTGCTTTCATTCTCTTCCGTGGAAAGATGAATGTAAGAGGAATGAAACTTCCTGATGCGTTCATACGACATACAGCAGTGATGGTTTGTCCACGTTGTCCACTAACATCTTTCTTAACCGATCCTCTCTCCTTCACACTTATCACCTTTATAGGTTTCGAAGGAATTGTGCTGACACCAGATTCATCCATATTAAATATACGGTTGAAATTTATATCTATCCAATAATTACAGCAGATTTGTAAAATATCTGTTCACCTGGAATTTATTGCGCAGTCTTGCCCCGCGCTGCAATCGAGCACAAAGCACATAATGCTGTCGACCCATTACACAATGCAATGAAAACTAATACACAAGCGTACTCGGCAATAACACAGCTGCTATGTGAATCAACATCGTCATATTCTCTACATTTACAGTGAAGAAATTCTAAGAAAACTTTAGATTGCACACACCTTAAAATTCTTCTCTCTTTCCTCTCTCAGCACAACTAACTACCAACATGTCTTCACTAACATCCACGGCTAGCTTCCGTCTTAGGCGAAGTGACGGTGGAGCAGTGGTGCCAACCGTGTATAATTTTCACCTGAAAGAAAAAAAACGGTTCACAGTCTTACCCTTCTCTACTCCATACCTTTTTTGCCACTTATGATTAATCGCGAAGATAAAGATGATATGACATTGATTAAGGAACATGCTCAGGCCGGGATTCGAACCCAGAATACATGTGCTCGCTGAGCTAAATGTCAAATTTGTGCTCAGATAAGCTAAAGAAAATAGTATGCAAACCACTGTACGTACAATAATATACCTCCACCAAGAAATGAACCTAGGACCCATCATTATAAGGTAATAGCATTATGATATTTAAGTGATATAGAAGCATTTAGTTGCTTTTTTAAAGTTTATTTGTATTAACAATGATTACAGAAAGAAATAGATAACCTTGAGTGTTTATTCCCTAACGAAAATCTGTCACAAACAACAGAATTACTTGACTTAGAATATACTCTTGCTTTGTGTATTTAGTTAACCAGTGAATGTTATTGATTGATTGAATTGTTGTCTTAAGTCACTTTAAGCACAGAAAGGCTAATCGGGACTGGAGCTACAGTTTAAAGTGGGATCCGAACCACTATGTGCCTCAACCGAGTACTGAACCCGGGACCCCTTGATTACAAGGCGAGGACGCTACTACTGCGCCATCGGGGAGGCCAGTGAATGTTATTGTTTTGTAGTCAATAAGTCCCGGATTCGATTTCCCGTGTTGCCTTATTAAATGTATACAAACTCTAGTAGATTATTGAAATTGTGCTAGATTTTGTATTATTATTTTACTATCTGGAAAATGATTGCTCTAGCATTTTTGTAGTTCTAATATAATATTATCTATAATTTTTACAGTATTTACTCATCTTTTCTTGGAGGGGTACGTGTCCCCGTGCCCCTCCTGCTAAACCCAGCAATGATAGGTAAAATTACTGGTACTTGATCGAACTATTGTGAAACTCACAGTGTATATATGCAGCTTATAACAAGTTACAGGTGTGCTTGTGTAAAGTGTGTGATTTTAATAGAAGCCTTCTAATCTTAGTTTTCAAGAATGGCTCTAAAAATACTTATCCAATAAGATCTGTTCTGATAGAACATCAGTCGAATACGATATCCTCAAGAAACACAATCTAAAAGTACCCATATATAACCTTCACCTACACCAAGTATTCCATTGTAAGGGGAATGTACATAAGTTACAATGAGATACTAATCAAGAATAAGACGATTGACATATTTTCCATGAACCTAAGGGAACTCAGTAAAGCCACTATAATCACACTGACTTTAAGCACATAATTTGTATATGAAATTGTAAAAGTTGCAAGCACAAACATACTACAGAAAAAATGTATGTAACTGTATTCACTATCTTTATGGATTCTGTAATTAGGTATGTACCTCTTGAGTTCAATAAATAAATAAATAAATACATTGTTATAGGTATTAGAGAGTTGAACAAACTTCATACACCATTGACTAACATTATTTGACATTTAATTGCACCTGGACTTGCACATCATGTAACACATCCCAATTACCACTAGCAATATATGTACTAGTAATGAGAATAGCCTGTATCAGTTGTGATACTTTGTTTCAATTGTAATATCTGATATTTTTTTAGTTCAAAATTTTTCTCAACGTTTTAAAAAATATATATTTTTTCATTTTTTTTGTAAGCTACTTATTAGAAAACATGTAGTAAATAACATATTTCAAATAAATTCCTTGTGCTGGCATGGTGACGGAGCTTGTAGCTGATCGACTTTTGAATTTCCCACACAATTTCCTAGGTTCGAGTCTCGACTTCGTCATAACCTAATTAGTCATTCTAATCGTCGTGATTAACCAAAAGTGACAGAAAATCGACATATAGTAACAGAAACACAAAACAAGTACAAGGAATTGCATCAATTCTTTATAATAACATGGAGTACTATATTCCTGTATTCTTTTTCAGACGATACTGAAAGAAACGCCATCATATTTTTGGAAACTGCTGGACAAGTTGGTGGTGCTTTGCAAGAATGGTACTATCGATGCTGCGTCATTGGTCATCTTCCCAATTGCCTTCTCTATCTTCAGCATAATCTACTGGGCCGTGTTTCTACAACGGAGGACAAACATCCTCGCGACGATTGATTCAGGAAACGAATAAAAAATACTTTTTTATGGAACACTCTAGAACTAGCTTGTTCTGTTTTGTTCTGCATTATTGTGCATTATTGTTCAAATCAGAGGAACTGCACGAATTACTTCTTAATGTGAACTTGTTTTGTAACTAGATTTCAAAACTGTATTGTTTACATTACTGTTTTATGTACTGAAGACTTATATGAAGGCAACTAGAAGAAAGAAGTGGTTGTTGAATCTTATTCCCACTATTGATTATGGTATACTGTAAGAAATGGTGTTAGACACAGACATAGTGGTGCCAGCAGGTCCATATCAAATTGTTGTCAACGCTCAACGACAGTGATGTTAACACATACAATTGTTATAACTTATAAGTATTACAATTTTAAAACCGCTGAGATTAATTGTTGACCAATATGTTATGTAGACCTCCTGGGATCACTGTCTATGTCGCTCTGACACAATTTCGGAGAAAACCACTGGTGTTGAAGCGATCTAGACAGTATTCCTAGTAGTTCCACACAACATAAATTTAGCACATAAAATTGTTGTAAGCAATACCATTTTAACACCTCTGAGGTTAAACATTATCCAAAGTCTAGAATGGACCTCCTGGGGTTGCTATCTTTATCATTTTACCACCAGTGGTTTTCTAAGGACAAAGTGGTATAACAATTAGAATAAATAAGTGCAATTAGAGTTGATTTAAGGGGGAAATGAGCTCGAAATAAAAAGGCGCTACAATGATTAATCTCGAAGAAATTAATGCGAAAGAAAATTCGCGCGAAAAGCTTTTATAGTTCAAGCTTATTGCCTTTCAAAACATTGCATCAGAAGCAATAAAGGTTTTCTCCGAAAGATAGATGGGTGAGAAAACATGCATGTCCAATATCCAAGCATATTTAGGAAGATAAATGTATTTTTCTCGTGCTGTTAGTTCAGAAGTGAATACAATGTTGGTAATCAATGGGGAGTTTCGCTATATTTTCTCACTATTATCAAACGCACACAAAATCGTGATAGTGTCTTGTTGTTGCTGTTCTGTTATTGGATTAACAAATAAGTTCGAAAAGTATAAATGGCGAAGGCTGTATTTCTATTTTACAAAAATACAATACTAATATTTTTATTTACAAAGTAGCTGATTGCCCGGCGTTCCCCGGGAATTTAATTATCTCAATCTTGTATTAACCAGCCAAATAATGAACTCTAACTATAGTGTAAAATGTAAGTAATTTTATTTCATCGTGAATGTCACCAATTAGCTTAGAGACTCCGAAAACAATGGTTTCGACAATAATCTAGGTCATTCGTGGCATTTTATTTTTCACCCTCTCTCACCCCCTATGCCGAAGGTGGTGAACTTGAAGTTGAACCGCATTGGGAGATGGATTTTACACTAATATAGGTTGTTTTCGCAACACAGCCTGAATGTTAGACAACCCGAGAAACACAATCGTTGTGCGGGATTGCATAGAGTCACGGATGTCTGTTTGTGCGGAATTTATTATCGGTCGTTTTGAATTATTTTTAAATGTCACCCCTTCCCACCTCACCCCTAGGGTTGCCAGGGGTGTCTTACCCCAAAAGTATTCTTTCCAGATTGCAAGTGATACGTGTACCAAGTTTGGTTAAAATTGGTCCAGGCATTCGAGATTTATGCCGGAACAAACATATACACACACCCTAACACACACCCACACACATACATCCATTATTATATATATATATTTATATATATACGTAGATTATAGTACTATGTGTATCGCTGCGATGTTATTTTGTTTACCAAAAGCAATAGACTGGGCAGTGGTATGGTAAAGTTTATAAATTACTAAAAAATACTTTTTAAATAGACAAAAGATAAAAAACCTATACACAACGAACGTAGACAGAAAAATCTTTCGTGAAGGTGTGTTTCACCCGTAAATGATCCTACACAGGCACTGTGCACTACTTAAGCATGTGTTTGTATTGAACGAAATACAGGTTAAATACGTATACGAGGGGAGAGTGAAAAGTTTTGAGCCTCACAGTGAAGGGGTGTTTGAGCTACAATTTATGATTATGATTTCTCAACATAATCACTTAATCTCTATAATCACCCCCCCCCCCTGATCAATGCACTTATGTATTCTGTGCTGTAATTTGTTTACAGTCATCTGGTAGAATGATTTGTCCTGAGTCTCACACCACTGAATGACCATCTTCGTCCATGTGGAAGTGACGTGCCCGCCGAAGTGAATAGCAGGGAAAAGATGAAAATCTGACGGCGACAGGTCGGGGGAATAAGCTGGATGGGAAAGTGCGGTGAAGCCACACTCGACCAAAGCAGCCTGTACAGTGAGGCTTTTCCGACAGAGGTACCGAATCACGGCCCTGTCGGCCACTTTCTTCTCTGACACTTCATTCACTTTCAACCTGACTAACAAATAGAAGAAAACATGTGAATTTCATAAAAGTTCGCACACAGTGTCCTAAGACTCAAACCTTACAAACTTACCTAGCATCACTCCTTCATGTGAGCTTAACCTTGTGTTTGTGTGTCTGGGAGCAGGGGGGGTGGGTAATGCACTAGGAAGTTAGAAGTTTCAGATTCGAAATTTTACCCTGGAGGAGATTGTAACATCATATCAAACAACACAAAGAATTTAATGGTCGGAATGGGGATTTTGCAGCAATCTAAATTTTCAGTGTGAATAAGGAACAACACTGGATAGAGAACAGCCAGATGTGAAAGTGGACGGGTCGCTGGTTGGCTGTGATTCCAAGAATAAAACCTCTTTCCCATAAGATTTAGAAATTTCACATTTTAATAATTCCGATTCAATTGTCTCAAGCAAGGATCCTATAAGCATTGTCTCCTCCTAAATTGTAAAGTTTTGAACAAACCCGTAACGCAACAGCCCGACTGGCTGCCTCACTCATTGAAACAGTTAAGTGGTCAGCACGACGAACACACTGTTGTCTTTTCAGGTTTCCGCGAGTGGGTTACGCTAATCATTCGTAGCTCCATAATTTCGTCAAGATGGTGGATGGCCACCGGTCCCATACACAGGCCGAAATCTTACGAGAAAATTTCTTACGCTTCCCCCGGGAGACTCAAACCTGCGCGCGTCACGTGTCCGGAGCCCAAAGCATGACGCACGGCCACGGTTTCGGGACGAAAAAAGGTATTTTCAGTTCTTACGGCGGGCGCTCTAGGAGCTGGCAAAGGTAGTGTGGAGCGGGGAATTCACAGTAGACGAACCAGACAACAGCGGTGGCGCCGAGAGTTACGACGTTGAAGGGAGGAACTACTACGTGTACCTCGTTCTACAGGCTGCTGCGTTTCTTATCGCGCTGGATTGGTCGCTTCCCACCTCCCCACTTGCCAGCGTGTAGAGCGCCCGCCGTAAGAACTGAAAGACCTATAACATGTGAGAAGTTTGGAGGATGTTTAACCCCCGCCCCTTCAAATACCGTCACGCTGGCATATTTCAAAGTTCTATTAGAGTTTTTCCAAAGTAAAATACATTCTTACACACATTTGGCGAAGATAAGAAGTAACGTGATCTAGTTAGTGTTACATTACTTCATAAAGTAACGCTTTAACGAGACTTGGTCAAACAATAAAGATATATAACTCCATACTACATCTGTTCTCCGTATAACATGCTTTTCGTTTGTAACTTTACATACACTGGTTTAAACAATGGGACAAAGCCTGTTTCGTTCTGGCTAATAAATCCTTCAGGTCTGAACTGATCAAAGTAACGGAAGTAAAATCGCGCGAAGTAACTAAGTGGCGTTACTTATGTAATATCGGTAATAAGTTATTTACGCAAACTTACTCTGTAACTATGCAGTTACAGATATCTATGGTAATACAGGGATACCGGAAAATATGATATGCTGTTGTTGTTGATTTGTTGTTTTAAGTCCACTTTATGCACAGTAAGGCTAATCGGGACTGGACCTACAGTTTTAAAGTGGGATCCGAACCACTGTGTGCCTCCACCGGGTATCGAATTGTTAGGATATCACTTGTGCTATTATCTATCAATAAAAGCAACTTGAAAATATACCTTGTACTGGATAGTCAGGTTAAGTGCGTCAAATTGAGATTTTGTTTAAGAAAAATCATGTAACATCTAGACATTTTGAAAAAGACGGATATGATATTGAATTTGAGAGAAATTGGTCGGCATGTTTCAAGGTGACGCTCTCCATACCCACCAAAATTGCATTTATAACCGTAAATTTAAAATTGTTAACACATGGGGAATTCAATCCTAGTAACGTGTAAATTACTTTTAAAAATGAAAATATATTCTCAGTTGCGAGTTCCTGTGGTTGTGAGTTTATTTTGAAAATGTTCCATAGGTATTCATGAATTACTTCTGGAAATAAGTAACCAAAACTATAGCACAGTTGCTTTGAATATGTAACTTTTCTCTTTTCAAATGTTACTATTTACACAATGTTAATAGCAGTCCCATCTATCGAGTTGAGTGCTTCTAACGTCTAACTACATCTATTTTTCAAGTCTTTCATGTTTCTTGCAACGGTGTTCGCTAACAATGCCCATATGGAAAAATAACATATGCATTCTATGATAAGAATGTTGTGCTTTCAAAATGGTAAGGAAAATGCTATATTGCTTGTTACTAAAAATATTTTTGTCTGTGTTTCCTAGAAATATTAAAGAAACGAATTTTATAATGGCTGTGTCTGTCTGGGAGGCATCGAAAAACCTTTGTGCACTTTCTGCACTCTTCTATTGAAATGAAGAGGCTGTAATACTTTCTTCGCCAAATAACTTCAGCGAATTTACCATTGAGGTACAATTAATTTTTAAAGGTATCGAGGTTGTACTTTCTTGCCCACAGATGGCAACACAATATTATTTTACGACATTTTATATTCATAGTTTTTTTAAAAGAGTAGAAAACTAACCACAAAGGATTCAAAATATATTTTCTGGGTTCCAATCTGTATAAAAGATTCAAGTAAGAGTAGTAAACTGGTAATATGATCATTAATAATAATTCTTATCACCTGGTAATAATAAAATACGTTATTGTTACTTATATCCTTGGAGAAAAAAGGAGGGTATACGTATAGTTATCACATACCGTCTGGTATTATCCGACTTAGCAGATTTGCATTCTGTTTGCTTCATCATTCATCAGTTCACTATTCGTCTTCATCATCCAGATTAACCGAAAGGTAAGAACCCCAATCTTAAATAACCGAATTGATAAGAAAGAATTCTATAAATTAAACTTAACTGTTTTTCCACTTCTTACAGGACAATGCTGAGGAGAAGACATGATGATGGTCTGTGATAAAGTTCAGAAAAAAATGATCATCAATACACTGGTTAAACTGTGCACGTCTGGCAGAATTTATTTTGTAAACTTTATTGTTGCTTACTGGGTAGTGGACCTTCGAAATGATCTTGAAAATCAATCCTGAAAATGAGTGACTGTGTAAGATTTGTTTCGTGACTATCTTATCCTAAAACAATGTAACACCGAATAGTAGGCTAAAATTGTAAATGCTGTTGAAATGAAATTTCATATTTCTATGCAACATTGTATTTTATTTCTTGTAACTTTAGAAGTTGCAATGCAGCAGTGCTATTTTTCAATACTTTTAGCGATCATTCAATAATATTGGTGGTTTTTAACACAGGAAAAAGTTGTTTTAGAAAATATTAGCTACTGCAGGCCAACATACAATTACTTTCACAACAATATAATTTTGCGTTACCTATGAGTAGAAATAAAGCTGCTATTGCAGGTTTCCCTAACTGTCTCCTAACATTGAGGGAGAAAGTTATTTCTAACGCTAATTATTGCCGTTATACTATTAATTAATATTTACAATGCAATATTGAAAATTGTGCGAACGTTTCAGCAGACTTCTACTGTTCTATATCGTCACGATTAGCCTAAAGTGGCAGAAAAGTGAAGTAAAATAACAAAGCCAATAAATTATGTCCTTTAAGTTAACAGAGCCTCCCCAATGGCGCAGTGGTAGCGTCGTCGCCTTGTAATCAAGGGGTTCCGGGTTCGATACCCCGTGGAGGCACATAGTGGTTCGGATCCCACTTTAAACTGTAGGTCCAGTCTCGATTAACCTAACTGTGAATAAAGTGGACTTAAAAACACCAATTCTTTAAATAACAAAATTTCAAATAATATGACTCGATATTAATTATAAATAAAAATGGAAATCCACATGAATCAAGAACTTTAAGACACATTTTGAAAAGAGATTACATTTGTAATGGTAAAATAGACATCCAAACTGTTTTAATTTAAAAACATCTATATTTTAGATTTATAGCAATTTTGGATATTGGGGGACACAAATATATCATAATAATTTCATGTGATCAGCGGCTGTTGAGTATTAGTTTATTTGTTGGTAGAGTCTAGACGTGGGATAATGATGGAAATTGTCAAAATTGAACTTACACACTTGCACACAACACATGAAGGCTACTTCTTCAACACTCGGTGATATGAAAAATTAATAAGAAAGTAGACACAAAATTGTTAAGAGAAAGAAAATTCATATGCATTCCTACGCATTTTTGCCACATAAGCGCCACCTAGCTTTAGAAACTTGTAACGGAGCACAGTAGTTTTGTATAGTTTATTCCCCATTCAGTGTATCCCAACTCAGGAACTATGGAAATTCCAATGAAAACAAGTGTCATCTCAGGAACTAATCTTTACCAGTTGGATTGAAATGCCTTCTCAACTCAGGAAGTCCTACAAATTGCCTCGGGGGAGAATGAATTGGCGTTTGAAATAGTTGACATTACGCACACCTGCTTAACTGCCAACCTAACCTAAGCTACAAGCAAAATATGTGCAATATACTCCAAAATATATTAGAGGAAAGAATACATTATCCGTAAAGTATATTACTTTTTCTGCAACTGTGCGTAGTATTTTACTGCAGTACTGATAAGAACTGAAATAACCGGTACAAACCTCTCCCCTTCACTCTCGACGCAATTAGCAGCGCTTCCCGGGTGGGGAACATTGCTTGAAGGATTCTACGTGACAATATGAGTTCCTGAACTGGAAACTTTCGGGACAGTTCAAGAGTTGGAACTTCCTGAGTTGGGACATCACTTATTGTATTCACTTGTCAATAAATTTGGCCACATGGGGACGTTCAAGTCAATCCGGAACTTTTATTTTTACAGGTTTAAAAACAAATCCCAGGGTGGAGGTAGTGCATGCAATAGGAACTGGCAACTGTGTCCTGTTACTGGTAGGCGGCGGTTCTCATTGCACACGCCAGTCCAGAGACCAGTGTTCAAGATGGCGGACAACAGTGTGAACGTGTATACGAAACAGCGTCTGGTGATGAAGTTTGTAATGAAAGAGGGCATAAAATGAGCTGAAATTTACAGAATACTGAAAGCAAAGTACGGTGATGAAACACTCAGCCGCAGTGGTGGTTCCCGCCCACAAAAGTCATTCCTGAGAACATTAAGCTCGTGGAACAGCTTATCATTGACAATAGTCGCATCCATGACATTTTGCTATTCCGAGAAGATAGTGTTTCTGAGGACGAAACGGCCTGGTTTGATCACGAATGGAGTTCTGTTTCTACAGGACAATGGAAGACCTCATACCGCTCAACGCACTATGCAAACATTCCAGGAAATCAGCTGGGAATTATTTCCACATCCTCCTTACAGTCCGGACTAGGCGCAAACTGATTTCCACCTGTTCGAACCCCTAAAATAATTCCTCGGAAGTCAACATTTCAGCAGTGATGATGAAGTGAAGGAGGCTGTCCTAGAAAGGTTCAAACTTATTGACAAACTGTTTTCCGGGATGGGCTATAATTGTAAAGGTACATAAGTACAGTCAGCCGCAATAAAAGTCGGATACACAGATACAGAAATGCTCATTCCCCTACAAGGCGTTGTGTGTGATGAAGTTCCCATTGCAAATCATCGAAGAGTTATGCAATATACACAACGCCTTGGAGGGAAGCGATCATTTCAGGATATGTGTCCAAGATTTATTGCCGGTGACTGTACTTATGTACCTTTACAATTATAGCCCTTCCTGGAAAACTCGAAGACAAAACTGGTAATGTGGGTTTAATTCGAGTTCTTAACGAATTTTCACTTAAAAGTTTAGATTTTTTTCAAAATTTCGGGAGGGGATGTAGACGCCAGTGGTCTATGTTCACTTCTGAAGTTGATTGAGATCTTGGTCCTCGCTTGGGCGGTTCTCCCATAAACAAAACCCTTCTGTTGATTGCAGGAGGGGTGGAGCCTGACATGTTTCCCGTACTTTACCCTGCGTTTCTTCGTTTTGTTATTCTGCTGGTATTGTTCTGCTAACGACTATCAGATTAACATAATCGCTTTGTTTTCTAATTTTAAACGAAGAATGCCAATTTCCACACGAGCTTCTCAATCCACCCTGTTCACGTCCATGAACATACTTTGATACTTCATTTATTTAAAAGGGATAATTTAAAGAGTGATATATTACCTGCAACAGCCCCTATAGGGTAAGGACGGGGCAAACGGACACCCTAAGCACAATTTTCAAAATAACTGTGAAACATTTTATTGAAGAATGAAAATAACTATTGGCATAAAAGGTGTGAACCTTCAGTTAACACATGGTAGCACATAGTATGCAAGCCAATGAACATCTGTCTCAAAATAGTCTGATCAATCCCCGGATGCGGCAGTGTCCGTTTACCCCGCACGTTCGGGGCAGACGGACATTTGATCGGGGCAAATAGACACGTGATGATTTATGAACTATCATCACTCTCACAATATCAACACACATAATATGGGTCATTTCCTTTTGTAACACAATTTGAGAACACTAAGCATTGCACCCAATTTTGACCATGGTTGTACACATCTTTGCATTTACGGCACTTGTCAATTGTTGTGCGTTTAAACTTCTTTGATTTTTTGCTGCAGCTTTCAGTTTCTTGTACTTGAGGCAAGCGATGAAGGAAGGATCCCTCAATACATGTGATTGCCCAGTTTTGCGTTTCCTGCTGCAGATAGCAGAAGTTGATGGCAAAGGGTTTAGCTCCTCAAAACTTCCACGAGATGACACATCCTCTTCTCTTGCTGTAAGCTCTGATGATCGCTCATCTTTAACATGGACAGTTAAAGGAACAAAGACATGCTCAAGCAGTCGTTCTGGATTAACGGGATATATTCCATAAGCATTGAACCCATTTACAGCATTGTTCGTTCTCGATGTCTCACCATCCTGTAACAAGGTCACATTGTATTAGAAACACAGACATTTGAAGGGTACACAATATATTCTATACAATTCACACTTGACATTTCCATTACCGAGTCAAACATACATTAGTATCTCAATCTTAACAATAGTTAAATGCAATACAATTCATCTATGTCCGTTTGCCCCAACGGCAACCTGTTCATCTGCCCCACATGTAGCCTTTGACTTTACATTCCAAAAAAGTCCACCAGATGACAGCACAATGTTGTGAACACGTGTGTATATATAAAGGAATCACTGCCTTCACCACACTTCAAATCACAACTTCGGCGGGATCATATTAACCTATGCAATCCTTGTGTTCGCAACTCATTTTTTTAGTATTCAAGGTTTTGCACGTACATTTTCTGCTTACCTGGTAAGGTTTTTATCCTGCATTCGCGGTTCTTCTTTACGATTTCTTCCGATGCTCAACACAATTGCTCGCAAACATTCAGGTTCGTACACAACTCCAACTACTGCACTGTTGCTAACTTCAAACCGAAAATATTCGTACTTTTCTTAGGGGATGTCCGTTTGCCCCATTGTCCGTTTGCCACGTCCTTACACTATATTTCACAGGACCTAATGTATGATCATTTTCGTGTCATCTGCACAGAACACCTTGGGATGAAAAGAGAAATGGTCCCACAATCTTGATCATCCAGAATGGGAAATATTGAATTATTACAATCATCGAGTTGAAATAATTGATTGATTGATTGATTTGTACTTCGCTTTTTGTGCCACTTTTGGCTATTTTGCGAAGATGGGGATGAGTGATGACATGATGAAATTGATGAATGGACACTCACGACATCCATGCCCAGGCCGGGATTCTAAACCAGGACCCCTGGCGTCGTAGCGTGATGCGCTAACCACTCCGCCACGGGGGCCCATCTCAAGTTGAAATAAGTCTGAATCTGAAGACACGCCATAAGCACAGTATGCTACAACGATATGGGTTCGAATCCAGGCCTGGGCAATGGATGTTCTTTGGGAGTGTCCCTTCATCAATTTCATCATATCACCACTCACCTTCATCTTCGGGATTAAACGGTGTACGCTTTTAGAAGGAACATGAGTTCAGCCAATACGAAGCCAGTGCTATTGCGCTGTTGCCAAACTAACTTCTAGCGGAAGGGAAAGACAGAGAATTAGCTGTGTCCAATATTCAACTATTTTTTAATAATGCGTACACGGTATATATAAGTACAGTGAAATAACATAGTGAATATTTCTACACAGGATTATAATATCATGTCACTATAGCATTGTAAGAACTCAGACTCGCAATGTTAGAGAACGCCCACGACAATGAAGGGCCATTGTGTATATTGAGACGAATTTTACACCCATTGTTTTCTCAAGACAGAACAACTCAGCTGTCAAAACGGTGGCAGACTAAAGGAGAATTAAAGGGTCATTGTGTGTGTGGTGGGACGTGTTGTTTCCCAGTGTTTCTTCCAGAAACGATAACACCAGCTGTAGGCGACGAAAATTTATGGGACTTGGACAGACAGGTTCAACATGTCTTGCCCCAGCTTATGATGAACCTTAAAGTGGTGAGTTTTATGAAAACTTCTTGCGCGCAAGGAAAATACAGAAGACGGCGTTTAACTTGCGCGCCGCAGTTTCCTGACTGTATAAAGTTGCGCTCCTGCCATTGGCTAGTCACCACGGGCAGGCTTTGCGTGGCTCCGCCCGATAACGCTTCTAAAACCGTACGCCGTATAGCCAAAAATAACGGAAGAGAGAAGTAAAATAAACCAAATCAAAGAATCAATCACAGAGGTAGAATCAAGATGAAAGTCGGATAAGATGCTGTCCACGCAGCCGTCTGTTTTTATAGTCAGTAGGCCTATTTAGCTTTTCTGTTGTTTGTATACGTCGAAACAGAGTACATATGTACATATTTCTACAATATGCGAGACGAACTCCGTGCAGAAATTGTTAGAATAGCGCTCTACGACACCAACCCCGGTTCGAATCCTTACCTCGGCATTGATGTATTTTCTCGTGTCTTCCCGTTCGCCCAGTACCGAAAAACTTGTTTTATTGACCCAAGTGATAGCACGCGCCAGAACGGAAGTACCGTTTCGCCCAGAGGGAATTTTTAAAATATTGTTTGAATGTGAAGGGAAATGTGAAAGTAAAGAGCCAGATAATCAGGTGTGGCTTCCAAGGGGCTGCCTTGTCGCATTGTTTAATGCATTAATAACAGAAATACAGATACATCTACATAAGAATACACAGTACAAACACAATATCAACAATAGTGTTAGGTTAGGTTAGTATAATTTGTTAGAAGACTGCGAGTGAATTCGACATATATAACCATCAAAACACAGTAACTTGCCACCACGTTTCGTTAAAATGAATGACACAGACATGTTGCATTTGGTGGTGATCTATTTCAAACCCACGCTTATATAGGTGAGCTGTAAAGAAAAAGGACACGTGGCTCTACACGATTGGGAATTTTTACTTTCACATATCACCCTGGTCGAAACGGTGCCTGGCGAAACGGTGCTTCCATTCACTTGGGCCAGTAAAACAAATTCTTCGGTACTGGGCGAAACGGGCATGAATCGTAATTTCTTCACAATCTCATCATGTCATCACCTATCCTCATGGTCGCGATTTGTCAAAAATGGCAGAAAAGCGACGTAAAAACCTAACTCAATTCAATATGTGAGTGACAACAAGATTGTTTCCTCTATTTACGTTATAATATATCAACACCCGTTTCCTCCTCGTCTATTTTGTTATAAAACCGGTAATTTCTACCCAAAACATTATACCCTGTGTATCGAACCCGTGTCACCCGAGTAACAGTCACATGACCGACCGAGCGGACCCTCATGCCTCCTGGATAATAACCATGCAGTTGGGACTCATTTTCATCACTTGTGATGTCATAAGTCAATAACGTTACACATTTACTCGTCATCCCCGCTCGTCAATAATGCCTATCTTCGCAGCAATCGGCTACTGCATTCTCCACACACGGAAGAGGTTTCATTTCTTTATTTGTACGGGAACATATTACAAAGCAGCTCTATATTATCGTCATAGCAACCTTATCAGTATAAGTTAAAAAAATGTCTCACTTGTTTCATAGAAATTAACGGATATCATCGGTTTGCATTCTGGAACGGCGCTACAGGGGGCTAGGGGGGGGGGGGCTGTAGCTCTCTGAATAAATCTAACACATGTGTAAAATGATTTTTTTTACGTAGGGCAACGTTCAACATTTAAAGAGCCTCCGTCAATGTTCTTCTCTGCTTGTTAGTTCCTCATTCCAGTACCGACAATGGTATGAGTGTTACCGATGTTCTCTCATTGTTTTCATCGTTATATCTATCCTTATCGTTGCAAGTATTCAAGAGGGAGAAATAGGACGTTAAGAAATCAAAGAGCAGTACACAAAGTAACTAATTCTTAAATGTTAAGAATTGGAAATATTAAAATTGGACCTCCCCGAACTGGTTATCTAGCAGCAATACTGCTGCCTTGAAATTAAGGGGTCCCGGGTTCGATCCCCGGTGGAGGCACATATCATTAAATGACTCGGATTCCACTATAAGCTGTTGGTCTCGTCCCAATTAGCTTCTGTCTATATAGTAGATCTTAATACAAATCCAATGAAGTAAACATTTTTGCATACGATGCAAAAATCAGCACGCTTGGGCAAAAATCATTTTTCGCAGGCCTATTATTGCTTGTGATGTTAGAAAATAATTTCTGCAGTACGGTTAAAGTGGCCGAATTTGATTTCGTGCGGAAGAATCAATCTTTGAAGCACGTCTCATAAAACTATTGATCTAGTATCATTAATACAGTTTCTGTTCAAGGGCGTTTTCGCTTATTTCATGCCTACTTTATTAAGTTAGTGCCACTTTTCTGAAGCACGAAAAGCTACAATCTGTATAGCCAACGCTCTCTACAGTTGTGATTTAGACAGTTTAGAGTCATGGCACACTATGAGGCAGAATGGATGGCAAAATAAAGACATTCAGCAGCTTCTTTGCAATGATTGAAACATTCAAAATTTCCTTTTACGAACTTTATAAGCTTTGTGTTATTGAAATGTGCATATCCCCATCAACGGTTGCTTGCGACAAACCTTCGAAATGTAATTGGTGACGAGAGGTTGAGTGCTCTATCTGTTCTGTCCTTTGAAGAACTTGCAAAATCTTTGGATTTTAAAAAAAAGTTGTGGCTGCTCATGAAAACAGACGTATCTTATCGTAGTTTCTTGCTGTGGCTCATGTTTGAAGCAAGCCTTTTACTTGAACTTCAACGAAGCATCCTAGTATTCAGTTTACCAAATATCAATTAGGATTATGATAACTTCAATGAAAGTTGAACGTCACTATTTAAAATGTCCATATATTTTTTCACTTATTGATCTACTGTGTTTTGTTTCTTTATCGTTGCTATGGTCAAAAATAATATAGAAATGTATACATCGTAATTTTATATTATGAAGAATGTGATTATAATTAATTATACATCATATAATGCAACAACGTTTTCCAAAATATAACAAAACAGAAATTAATAACATAGATATATCATAGTGCGTATTAAGCACAAAATTAAACAAAACATAATGAATGATATAAACGAACATATTTGGGTCAGTCACAATACGCACCCCTTCCGGGTGAAAATTTTCGATTTATAGCAGTTCTGTAAATATAGAAAATTTTACCACATTTAGTTCCAAACTTATGAACATTGCATTTTTAAATTACAACATAAATTATATTTTTTTTCAAACAATATTAATTCAGTTCACTATGATCTCCGTGAATCAAACTTGACTGACATATTCTTCATTTTGTTTTAGTTGCATGCATTCAGTACATTAAATAAATAAACAATATTTTTGACTATGCAAATATCCAACATTTTTCATTGTAGAATTGTCCGTAGTTACCTTAACCTAACTATATTCAAGAATTATTTTGGCAAATTTAAGCAACTCTGTTTTCCTGTCGGCTGAACAATTAAACTTCTTTACATTAGACAAATTTTGCTTATTTACAGATTTCTTCCCATCTAGAGACATAACTTCCACATAATTGTTCTTAACATTTTTAATATAAATCCAGAAATTTGTTAATTTTCTTATTAACGAAGCTGCTATTCTCGTGGTTTTTAACAAGAACAATATCGTTGACTGCGATTGTGATACTCCTTCCAACCTCTTTCTTCGTTTTGGTTATAGCCCTTTTCTTCATTCTTGTTTTTGCCATTAGACATTTATTCTGCCATGTCACCTTCTCCAGTTCAGATGGCCAATTAATTTGATGAAATACTGTATTCTTGACATTATCATGAAGAAACAATTCATTCGGCGTAAATCCTGTAACCTCAGATACCGAACTGTTTAAAAGTCCAATGATTACACTTAAGTGTTTAAACCACTGCTGATGATTATTTTTTTGTGTATAGTCTTAGTAGCCTGATTATTTCCTTATTGTATCGCTCAATTGGGTTGGCGAAAGGTGAATACACTGATGTTGTAACATGTTTTATTCCATTCGATTCTACAAAACTCTTCCATTCAACTGATCGAAATTGATATCCATGTCAGACAAAATTACTTTAGAAAGTGGATAGTGATAAAAATATTGCAGTTGGAACTTATTTATAATTTCCTTGGTTGTAGCTTTTCTCAAAGGGTAAGCCATTATAAATTTCGACATAACGTCCACAATTCTTAAAATAAAGCTGTGACCTTGTGACTTCGGTAAAGGTCCAATAAGGTCTATAGAAAGCATACTGTGAGGGGTTGTAGTATGTACATGCAAAAGTTCCTTATCATTTTTTAAGGCTGCCTGCTTAGTCTTTGCACATGTTAAGCAGTTTCTGAGATATTCCTAATAGTATTTTTCATTTTTGGCCAATAAAAATAATCTTTGCATTTATTATGAACCTTAAAATATCCAAAATGTCCTTGCTTATCGTGAAGCCGATGTAGAATTTTAGGTACCAACTCCCTTGGAACTACGAGTTTCCACTTATCCTCTGGAAAGTGCTTCAGAAACAGAAGACCGTCATGGAATGTGTAAATCTCTTTGGATCCTTTCAGAGTATTGCCTTCCTTTAAATGCCATATAATTTCAGAACAGCATAGATCCAGTCTTTGACTCTCCTTCCAAAAGTCAACTGTGTCCTCATCAACAATATCTAGATTCAAATAATTAATGTATAATTCATTGATGAGAGGAACGCCTGTAGATAAATCAGGATACCTACTAAGAGTATCGGCAGCTTGGTTACAAGTTCCAGGTATATGATGCACGGAATAATCAAATCCTTGTAGTTTTAAGGACCATCTGTTTAGTCTCTGATTTAATGACTTCGCAGACTCCAGCCATGATAATGATTTGTGATCAGTATACAAATGAACTTTGGTTCCAGCAACATATATATAAAATTTTTCAAAAGCAAAAAGAATTGCCAAACATTCGATCTCGTGCGTACTGTAACTCACCTCATTACCGCGAAGAACTCTGCTTGCATATTTTATAATCTTGAGATCCTCTCCTGAAGTGTCGCCAGTTTGCCATAAAACCGCACCGATCCCCTTCTTCGAGCCATCTACATTTATGTTGAAAGGTTTTGAAAAATCAGGCTGTGCTAAACCCTCGGGAGATATAACTAACTCACGTAACTTCTCAAATGCCTTTGACTGTAATTCCTTCCACATCCAAGGAACATCAGATTTCAGAAGTTCATAAAGTGGCTGAGCAGTTTCTGCAAATTTATTTATAAATTTTCGTCTCCAGTTGACCAAGCCAAGGAATTTACGAGGAGCTCTTTTGTTATTAGGTGTCGGAAAATTTATTATTGCAGAATTCTTGCTTGGATCAACTTTAATTTTGCTTCCAGAAACTATATGGCCAAGAAAAGAAATTTCCTTACATGAAAATTTGCACTTCGAAAACTTAATTGACATATTAGCCTCCTTGAGTTTCTGAATAACAGCTTCTATATGCCGTAAATATTCCTGCCAAGTTTTACTGAAGATCAAGAGGTCATCCAAGTAGCAGACAACATAATCATTAAATTCCCTTATGAATATCTTATTCATTCTGTCTTGGAAAACAGAAACTGCAGACTTTATACCAAAAGGAAGATATCGAAAAAGATACTGTCTTCCACGATATGAGAAAGCAGTATAAATATATGAATCCGGACTTAACGGGATCTGAAAATATCCACAAGATAAGTCAATAGAAGAAAAATACTGCGCTCCCAAAAAGCGTTGAAACATTTCATTGATTGGTTCCCCTCTAACTTGCGGACTAATAACATGCTTATTTAAATTCCTAAAATCCACAACTGGCCTCCACAGACCCCCTTGTTTCGGGACTATGTGCAAAGGATTTATATATGGCGAAGATTCCTGGTAAATTATGCCCAAACTTTCCCATTTGGCGAGTTCTTCTTCCAAAGGTTTTCTTATGGAAATCGGAATGGGATATGGTGCAGTAGATACAGGTATTTCTGTGTCCAATTGTATCTTATATACCTCTACATTTGCATGTCTTGGTGTATCGGAAAATTGGTTATGATACTTCCATAAAAGTGAAAGTAAATCTTGTTTTTGTACTTCATTTATGTCATTAATTTCAAAAACTTTATTGTAAATGTCGCTCTTAGAAGGCATGTATTCGATATCCGATACAGGCACATAATTTAACAATCCACAACACTTCAATTTATTTGCTTCGGATTGAGGTTCATTCTTAATCATAGAGCTACAATATTCATCACATTTAGAGTGTAACAAATTAGAATCTTAATTATTTAATGAAGCACAAATTTCCTACCTGAAGAACTTACTAAACTTATGTGCTGTGACCTGAGATCTACTACAGCCTTATACTTTCGTAAGAATGGAACTCCCAAAATAACATCAGCGTTAAGTTCCTTTAAAATAAAGAATTCCATAGGAAAATATTCATCATCAATTTGAAGGCTTATCGTTTTGCAACCAGCAATCTTGCACCTTTTACTTCCAACAAATCCAGACAATCTGATATCTTCAACCTTGTCTAATCTAAGATTACCAATTAATGATGTTAATTGCACCAAACTTCGTAATTTAAAACATTTGCTTGACTTCCAGAGTCTATTATACAAGTAATAGGTAATTTACATATGAGTCCATGTATGATTGGAACTTCCGTTACAGGAATAGGAACACCATTCTCATTAAAAGTCCAGTCGGGTTCATCGTCGAACCATTCTAACAGAAAGTTTATTTCAAACGTTTTGAAAGATGAACTCGTATTATTTACAACATTAATATGATCTTCTTCACTAACACTATCATCAATTGAACGTTGCCTCTTAACAGGACAGCAGAGGGACTGAGGCACTTCCTTCTGCGCAACTAATTTAAAGATGCAGAGTTAGGAATTTGTTGCTGTATCGATCCTTGTACTTGATCTATTCGCGAAGTATTTTGTTCACGATTTGCCATTCTTGTAGAATCAGAATTAATTTGTGATACCAAACTTGCTGCTTCAGGTTGAGAATTTAATGAATTTGAATTTGCAGGAAAACGCTGATATGGTATTGTATTATTATTAGCACAGCGATTTTCATTCATGTAATAGAATCGCGATTGATTGAGCAAATTTTCATCATTAAATTGTCCTGTAGGTGAACGAGAATTATTTTGCCTGTAATTATTTCGGAATTGTCCTCCGTTTCTAGATCTGAAGCTATTACAATTGTTTCGTGCAGTAAAATTTCCATGATGTCCATAATTATTAGAGGTTCGCCTAAAATTGTTGAAATATCGACCTCGAAGATTGTTTCCCTGCCGATTTTCGCAACCTTGATTGACAACAGCATTGGCATCTACCTCACTACTAGTTGGAGTCTGAGTACAAACACTAGTGGTCTTCGAGCGTCGAACATTAATTTGCCGCACATTTAATTTGCCTCTATTTTGTTCAGAGTTCTTAAAAACCTTGGGAATATTTTCACGTTCGTTGTCTTCATTAGGAAGAACAACAAGCCCCTTTCTACTAAATTTTATTACATCTAATCTTCTTAACATGCTAGTTAGTTGATCTACTGAACGAATTTCTTGACATGTAATGTGATTGGCAATATTATCAGGTAATTGGCTAAGTATTAACTGCACAACATCTATATCTTGAGGATTTTCAACCAAATTGCAATAACTAGAGTGAGTTTTTAAAGCAAAAGTCTCTAAACTGCCATGTACACTGGGATCGTATTTGCGATTCCTCAATACGGAGAGTTGTGATTGGATAACTTCCGAAGAAGCGAACTGATTAATGAATTCTTGTACAAACTGATCATAAGAATTAAAGTAATATTTATGAGTCCGAAACCAATAACCAGCTCTCCCAATGAAGCATTGTTGAATACTTTGCAGTTTCATTTCTGTTGGCACTCCTACAACATTTAATATGTTATCCAGCTGCTCAATATATTCTCTCGCTGATTGTTGCTCTATCTTTCCCGAAAATTAGGCAATTGAGATAATTCACTTAATTTTAAACGTCCACTTCTTGCATTTCCTTCTCCATTGCATGCATTTCTAGTTATAGGATGATGACTTCTTCCTCTCAAACTATACGGTCGATTATGGCAAATATGATTTGCTCCGTTTAACCCTGTGTTACTATAATCATGCAATCTAGAACCATTTACAGACGACTGATGATCAGCGTGATTGTTCGAAACTGAACAAGGTACACTTGCATCACGATAAATATTACTAACACAATCATTATCTGGGTTAGGTTCCGATATTTGTAGGTTAAAATCACACCTCATACAAGGAGAATTAATGCTTTGATCTAGATGAGAATGTGGATTATTATGTACATTCCTACCATTGGCATTATTCGTAGTAAGCACAAAACTAGAAGTTGGATGTGCATTTGTACCAAACAGTTGATAGCAAGCATCAGTGTACTTATATTTCTCAGCATCTAACCCTCGTTTTTGGAATGAACCTTCTGTCGTCACATCTAAATTTCTTTACGCAAGTTTCATTAGAGCTAGATCTTATAGATTAATTATACTTGTGTTTCCAACGGACATGTTTACGAGCACTAGTGTTTATAACATTCTTCTTACCAAAAACTGTCCTAGAAGAAACATCTGATATGTCACTAGACGAAGTACTGAGTCCAACATCGAGCTTGGATCTTCCATTGTGACATGTATTAGATTCTGTATTATCCAGAACAATTGATTTTGTTCTACTTTTACTATTTGTAACAACAGAATTACGAGCATTAGAACTAACTTCGGCTGTTAAATATTGCCATCAGATTGAAGGTTTTTGTTACCTTGTTCCATACCTTCAATTCGGGAATTAAACTGTTGGAACTTTTCTGTACAATCAGAAATATGCTTATGTACATCAGCATTAACATCGCTTTTACTTTCTAAAATAGTGACTCTGGATAAAAGATCAACTATATTAGCAGAGCAGTCATTACAATTTGAATTGCGATTATCTAAACGTTGGTCATAATCAATAACGTGTTCTTTCAATGATAATTGCACATTTTCAAATTCAGATAGTTTGATATCAATATTACGACATTTATTTTCAAATACAGATTCAAGACGCGTAGTTGATTGTAAACACGCCGTACTAACCGCATCTATTTTGTCCTTAAATTGAGACATTAAAATATTGAGCCGATTGTTAACATGACTAATATCATGATTAACAGCTTCTAATTTGACATCAAGCTGTGAAGATAACTGTGTATGTGCACTAGATAATTCAGCTTGTTTTAAAGATATAACGTCGAATTTAACCTGAATATTTTCATTAGACAGATTTAATTCTGATCTAAATTCTTGGTTAGACTGTTCAAACTGAGTCCTACGTTCTTGGATAGACTGCTTAAGTTCTTGATTAGACTGCTCAAACTGAGTCCTAAGTTCTTGGATAGAACTTACAACAGCTAATTGTATGCTTCTAATGCTGTTTAGTATGTCATTTAAATTAGGATTTATACTTTCCAAATACACCGGCAATTGGTAAGGATCGTAACTGGAATCACATTTGTTACAACAGTATTTTTCCTTAGTGGTAGAATAAATTGTCCAATGTGTGACGGAAAGCTTCAAACATGAAACATGATACCACGAATGGCAATCAAAACATTGCACATACCTCAGGTCATTATCGAGCTTATCACAACACGTCACTCCTTCAATCTTACCTGACTGTACATCACAAATGTCACCATCGTGAGAATTACTACTATTTAAGTAGGTTCCTTCATATGCAACATTAGATTTTAGCCTACGTGAATGTCTAGGCTTCGTTTCTTTAGTTTTATCTGCCATGACTGCACAGAATAATAACAATCTTGAGTACAATATTTAGGGTCGCCAATTTTGTCTTCACAACATGTTCAACAAATTGCAAATCCAAGACAAAATAAAATTTAAAAGTATCTAACTACCATTGCTCAAACTTCTCACCACGCATCAGAAGATCGTCCTTTTTTTTCAATCCTGGCTGTAGGCGCCAAATTATTGAAGCAAGCCTTTTACTCGAACTTCAACGAAGCATCCTAGTATTCAGTTTACCAAATAGCAATTAGGATTATGATAACTTCAATGAAAGTTGAACGTCACTATTTAAAATGTCCATATATTTTTTCACTTATTGATCTACTGTGTTTTGTTTCTTTTTCGTTGCTATGGTCAAAAATAATATAGAAATGTATACATCGTAATTTTACATTATGAAGAATGTGATTATAATTAATTATACATCATATAATGCAACAACGTTTTCCAAAATATAACAAAGCAGTAATTGATAACATAGATATATCATCGTGCGTATTAAGACAAAATTAAAGAAAACATAATAAATGAAATAAACGAACATATTTGGGTCAGTCACATGTTCTCATTTTAACAACAAGTTAGTCACACTCTTTACATAGAAATAGTGTTACGTGTGGTATTTATACGAATATCCAGTTAGTTGATAATGTAATGAGTGTAGTTTCTATGGTGCATTTTGTAGCCTACTCTTAACATGAATAGTAAGAGTCTGATATTATTCCACTCAATACTGGCTTAGGAAAAAAACAATATAATTATTACATTTTATTTGACATAAAAGATTCGTGCCTAAAAGTACTTTTGTATATGATGGAACAAAATGGCACATTGATTTATTTTGAGTTCTGATTGTAAAATATGCAAGCGGTAAAATTATACCCTGAAAGTATGAAATAAGTACATTTTAGTCGGTATTAGTTAGCCCACCGAGAATTTGACTGCGAAATCTGAAGCCCTCCACTTATTTCACTGTTTGTATTCTAGACATGCAAAGGTATGATTAATAGCCTGTAGTCCACAATATGTGTACACATAAATACGTACATATCATGCACACTACTACGAGTTGTGAATAAATAAATCATTTTACAGCAGTGATGTTATCATCACTACCCCTTGACGCAATATGGTTGTTCAATAATTCATATTGTTTACATGGAATAGAAGCTAATGAAACAATCAATTGGTTGCCATGCGAAACATTGAGGCTCTGTCAGTACATCATTGTTGCCATTGCTCGAAGATCGTTCGACTGAACATGAAGTGGACTATAATTGCAATATGCATGTAAGTGTGTAAATTGTTTTATGCGCAGTGATCGAATTGGGCTGGTATGGCATTCCGGCAGTAAATTCATATGTCGAAGAGCATACCGGCAGTAAATTTTGATAACTGGTATTTATTTATTGGAGCTGAACGCACGAGTAGCTTCGCAAATACCAACAATGTAATCGCTCCTTCTTCTCTCTCTTTTGACAATACAGCCCCCCCCCCCCCCCCCCGTCCACGGCCAGGAGCTCCTTGTCGATCATAAGTTATGAGAAACGCAACAATTGAGTCGAGAATGTTCAAAAAAGGTCTAAATTGACCTATATAGAGGGATCACTTAATATAATCAAAAAACACAGAATCAACCAGCAACATGTTGAAAATTGTATATATAAATTGGTAAAAGAGGACGGCCTTTTACAGATTTACCATTTGACATAACTGGTATTAAATTAAACAATGTGACTTACACACAGTGATGACGTATGTTAATTTTGTGGCTGATATTTGTGGTCTTAGGAACTTCTGTAGCAGTGAGTGGTTAAATGTCCAATACAATATTAGTTATTACAATTCATTCGTGGCACAAATAAAAAAGGAGCGCAATTTGTGGTGATAAAATAGAAAGAGAATAAGAATCGATGTATTATTATATAAGAAATCACAAAAAATATTGTATCAAAAGACAGGTCTGTGCATACAAGCATACTGGCAGTGGTGTAACTTATTTTCTATTCGGCCACTGTTTATGCGTAGGGTAGACTTAAGTATCACCAGTCTAGTGCATTGTTTCATATTTCTTGGTTGTTACATGTAACGCTGACTGGATCTAGTAAATGTTGTGTGTAACTGACTGATGATATGATGAAATTGATGAAGGGGTACATACAATGAATTTATTCTGGCGCCATAGGCAAGATTATGGCACGTAAAATGGTACCGATATTTTAAGCGCGTCCTTAGATATTTTCTTATGTCATGGCTTGTGATATTTCCATGAGGAAACAACGAAAAACTCATCCATAGGTTATACGTAGTTATAGATTCGTAGTTTGAATTTCTGATTAAAACAAGTTTAGTATCTTTCCGAATATTTTAGTTATGGTTTAGTGTCTGAAGATTATCTTTTAAAAACGTATTATTAATACTACTTTTGGAGTAGTGTGTTACCAGAACATAAGTCTACAAATAAAAAAGGTAAAGTGCTCCCCTGTGCTTAGCACCACGCCATGAAGGCGTATAGGGGTGTCGGGGTAACTTCCCACACTTTCTTGATCCAGTCGTGAGTGGGGGTGATGTGATCAGCATCACGCCCCTGACCGCCTTTACCCCCTAGGGTTTCTCGAAGGTACCCATGTCATTCGACGCTGGGTGGATGCCGACTGAGCCACCGCCATTCAAGTAAAAGAAGAAAAATAAATTATGGATATTAATTTGAAGTAAATAGTGAAATATGCAGTGCACAAAGAAACTAATTTAAAAATCCGAGTGATATTTCAAAAGGAAAATAATTAGAATTTAACTTTCCTTGCTTTCGATGAAGCATAATTGTCAACTTTCCTATCAAAACTGACTGAGCAATTTATTTTTCATTTGACGATCTCAGGTAGTTCTCTTATTCTACGTCGGGTACTCTGACTTTGTTGTCTTAAGAAAAGAGGATTTTAATGGCGCCCTAGGTTTCAGCACCTCCTTTTCAGCCTACCCTTCGCTACGGCTGCGACACCAAGACACTATTTATTTGTTAGTCAGATTTATTATTAGGATCTACTATAGCTCTCGCCACGAAAACAGTCCAGTCAAGGTCGGAGCTTCCCCTTGCCCCCTCCACACCCCTGGCCCTACAGGGTTGACACACTTCTTCTAAGCTGCTCAATCGATACTTCACGTTTGATTTCGTCGGTAGATATTGTTACTCATTGGCAACACTGTAGGTGGATGGCGTGACCTTCACTGGACTGTTTTCGTGGCGAGAGCTTTAGGATCGAGATATGAGAACCCTTCATTACGATTGTTGCGTCATTTTTTCCGTCAGTTTGCCATCCACACTCAGCCTTATTGATAGCTCCGTACACAGTGTTGCCGCCTTGTAACAATATGCATTTCAAGTTTCTTTTCAAGCGATGGCTGATTGTAGAGTTTGAATCCTTCTTTTGTTACCAACTTGGCGGCGGAGGGGTCAGCACGGTCTCTACATGGGTGTTCATCATATCATCAGTTAATGACAGTCAGTTACATGCAACACTGACTCGATCCAGTCATTGTTGCATGTGAGTGTTACTTGTAACAATCAAGAAATAAGAAACAATGAATAATGCGTGGTTATGGTTACGATACTTTTTCAATAATCATCCGAACAAGTTCTCTTAGTGTCTCATTGAATATTTCCAGAATTCCAACAGCATTGGGAATCAACAATTTCTGTTCCAACCACTCTTCTAAGATGGACCTACCACCGATGGAAAAAGGTGAGTTTATTCTCTAGTAGAAATAGGCTATAACACAGAGTGGACTGGGTATTGCAAACAATCTATTTCATTGTAGGTGAGGTAAAAACAATAAATGAGTGAATAGAATGGATATAGTTTAATAGTATTTCATGCATTATAAACTTTTTTAGGGAACCTGATGCCAAAGAAGGGAGTTATAATTGATTTGGTTTATTTTACTTAGCTTTTTTGCCACTTTTGGCTAATCGTGAAGATGGGGATGAGTGATGATATGATGGAGGGACACTTACAAGGGAGACGCATGCTAAGGCCGGGATTCAAACCAGGGACCCCTGGAGTCGTAGTGCGCTGTGCTAAACTCTCCGCAACGGAGATCGGAAGGCCACATCTCACAAACCTCCATAGGCATATCATTGAGTAAGTTACACGGTAGTATATTGAGAGGAGGTAATATCGCACTTGTCAAAGATTGGTTCGACAGTTACGCGGGAGACCCGGCTTCGATTGCCGGTGAATGGAGTAGTTCTGGAGTTAACCCAGTCTCTTAATAAATCGTTACCAAGGGGAAACACTGGGAGGTAAAAGCAGCCGGAGCGTGGTGCTGATCACATCATTTTCAAAAATTCTTAATTCTTTCTAGTGTGTAGAAATAATTAGGTGAATTATCTATGCATCATTTCGGTTGTTTATACACCATAATTGCACAGTGGTCAACTAAATATTTATTAATTTCGGACAATGCACTATTGGAAGGCCCCAATGGTGCATTTCGTCTGCACTATGTTTAATTTACTGATATCCCATATACGTAGAACACGAATGCAAACGATGTTGAAATGGTTCTCAGTTAAATTTATTCAAACGTTGCTTACTGTACAGTTGGATGCACTACAATTGCTAGACAAATTGTCCATGACTGTTTTCTTAATATCTTTCTTTTACATCTTGTGTGTTTTTAAGCAATGAATTTTTATGTATGCTGGTGCAGAAGTTGTCAACAGCTTGTTTTGAGTTTTCATTTAATTCTTGAAGCTCTTATTGGGTCAAATAAAGTGCAGGAACATGGTGATGGACAATTTGCACGGTAATACACATGGATCTCACTGTACATACTGGAAGATTTGAAATATCTCGATGCAATATTAGATATTATATTTGTACTTATCACGTTTGAAAGCACAAAAATGTTAACCTTTTTCTTGAAGAAGTTGAGTTACATTTGGGTAACATTTGCATTATAATTCAGACTATGACATTGCTCTGACGTGGCGAATATTTATCCTCGTTGTCAGAGTTACTTAAAAGTATTGAAAACGATACCTGGTATACCCCATTAATTCACACTTTCTATATATTAACGTTCATGTATGAATATTAATTTACAGTTATTTATTTTTATTTAAAACATTTTGCGATATTCTCTTCTCTTTAAAAAATCTGTTTCAAACAATGAAAGCAACAAATAATATAAACCTTTTATATTTCTTTTAAAACTTGAATTTTGCTAACTTTGTATGCAGTCTCTCATCTGTGATAATAATAACATATTATTAATGTTGCAGGAGAATCGACACGAGTTTTTCTAAATTTGGAGTTGGTGAGGAAAATTGAGGTTGAGGAAGCTCATGGGGTATGTTTCTATGTGAATGATTTTTATACTAGCAAATTAAAATATGTTGGTTTAAAGGTAGCTGAGGCGTCATTTATATAATAAGGACATCAGTGTTTCTATTCGTTTCTCATACAATTTGCGGCACAAGTTAATTTGCTGCTATTTTTGAAACATATTAATAACACTATCTGTAATATGAGACTACAGATCTTAACTAGTTCTAATGTTCTCTCCTAGCTGTTTGTTGTTCTTCTTCTGCATCGTCTCTCTTCTTCATTCCTCAGCAACAACTTCCATCTATACCCTGTCTCGGCCATCTCTGGAGAAAGGCCACACATAGCTGCAGAGAATAGGCAGAGCGAAACAGTACACTCTGCTAGAAGGCTGCTAAGTAACTGCATTCGCGCAATACCGTTCCCTCTCGCGTGTTCATTGGTAGTGCCATCTCACGTCACTTTTGCGCAGACTTGTTTTCATTCGCTTGTTACAGAGATAGGGGGACAGATTCACCTCCAATCCTTTTTTCCTATTACTTGTATTGTATGATAATAGTCCTCCTCCGTGGTCGTGCGAAGGCGCTGTGCATTGGGGACGGCAGGGGTTCGAATCCGCCTGGGTTCAGTCTCTGGGTTTTTGGCCAGCGTATAAGACCAGTGGCAAGCCACCATCGTGAGGGAATTAGAGAGCTACGAGTGAGTAGCTTAACCTGGTCTCGGAAATCTCCTATAACGGCTGGAGGTTCGACGTGCTGACCCCACATCACCCAATTACTGGTTCAAGATCTCCACATCTCTAGGTAGGATTGTCGGAGAGAGACTGGCAGTCGGGAGATAGACCAAGGCCCTGTAGAGCCACGAGTCATTATTATTATTGTGTGATATTGTCTATTCAATTTTTGTAATTTATTCTGCCTATCATGGTAATCGTGATGTTATGTATTTAAATCATGCTTTTTTAGAGTTATTTTTATCATCCCATAAGTATGTTACTCACTAATTTTCGCTCTCTTCCTCTCTCTCTCTCTCTATCTCTTCCGATCTATATACCTAGATAGCTAATTATTGTCTCTCATCTATCTATCTCTCTCTCTCTCTCTCTCTCTCTCTCTCTCTCTCTCTCTCTCTATATATATATATATATATATATATATATATATATATAAATGGATGTATGTGTGTGTGTGTGTGTGTGGGTGTGGGTGTTTGTTTGTTCCGGCATAACTCTCGAAGGCCTGGAGCGATTTCAACCAAACTTGGTACGCGTATCACTTGCAATCTGGAAATAAATACTGTGATGGTAAGACACCCCTAGGGGTGGGGTGGGAAGGACTGACATGTAAAAATAATCGAGAACCACCGATATTAAATTCCGAACAAACATACATCCGTGACTCTATGCAATCCGCACAACGATAATGTTTCTCGGGTTGTCTAACATTCAGGCTGTGTTGCGAATGGAGTGCATAGTTTTCGTGACACTCCCAATGCGGTTCAACTCCAAGTTCATCACCTATCGGCATGGGGGGGGGGGGTGAGAGGGGGTGAAAAATTAAGTGCCACAAATAACCTAGATTAGTGTCGAATCCATAGTTTTCGGGGTGACATTCACGATCACATTTAAAATCAGTTACATTTTGCACTATAGTTAGAATTCATTATTTTCCTGTCTAATACAAGATTGGGATAAATAAATACCCGGACAACGCCGGGTAATCAGCTAGTATTTTATTTCCGTCAGTTCTTTTCTCTCTGTTTTTTCCTCTGGCTAGTTTATTTCTCTATCTTGTTCGCTCTCTTTGTCACCTGTTTCATTAACTAGTTTATATATATATTTCACTCTCTGTATGTATCTTTGTGTGTGTATAATGTATGTTGCTCACTCAAACTCTATATTCGAGGGGCATTCAAGTCAATCCGCACTCTCGAGTTTATAAAATAAAAGAACAAATTTCAAGGGGTGGAAATTGATTTTATTTTTCGACACATACTCCCCTGCTTCATTCATACATTTATTCCACCGTTCGACTAACTCCTGGAACGCTTCGGCATAGAAATATTTGTCAGTACATTCGAACCATTCTAGGACAGCCTGCTTCACTTCGTCATCACTGCTGAAATGTTGACCTCCGAATAATTATTTCAGGGGTCCAAACGGGTGAAAATCATTTGGCGCTAAGTCTGGACTGTTATGCGACGATTGTCAATGATAAACTTTATGATAAAACCAGGCCGTTTCTTCCTCAGATTCTTATGCACAACATGCAGAACACTACACTAATATTCACTGTAAGCAGTGACACCACGGGGTAAAAAATCCACGTGAATAATCCCATGTTTGCTCCAGGCTATGCGACGATTGTCAATGATAAATTGTTCCACGCGCTGAACGTTTCCAGGAATGACTGCTGTGGGCTGGAAACCATCACGACCGGGATTGTCGGTGACAGACGTACGCTTCCACCATTCAAATGTCTTACTGCGGCTGAGTGTTTCATCACCGTACTGTGCTTGTAGTCTTCTGTAAATTTCAGCTGGTTTTAGTTCCCTCCTTTACTAATAACGTCATCACCACATGCTGTTCCGTGTACACGATCACACTGTTGTCCGCCATCTTGCATACTGGTGTCTGGACTGGCGTGTGCAATGAGCACCGCCGCCTACCAGTAACAGGACACAGTTGCCAGTTCCTATTGCATGCACTACCTCCATCCTGGTATTTGTTTTTAAAGCTGTAAAAAAAAGTCCCGGATTGACTTGAAAGTCCCTCATATTTCTTGCTATGTGTCTCACCATTTACTTCACTCAGTATATATATCTCTATTTTTATCTCTGTATATCTTAATTATCTTTACACATAGTTCATCTCTCTCTCTCTCTCTCTCTCTCTCTCTATTCCCCCCTCTCTCTGTCTCACTCATTACTTTCTCTTTATTTATCTTGTTTGCTATATCATCTATCATATGTATTGTATTCCTTACAATCTTTCCGTCTTTCATCAATTTCTGGCTGTGTTTTTCGAGGGTTTAACTTTCAGATTTTCATCCTCCTTGGAAAATTTTCTGCTGGTGAACATTTTACATCTTCCTGGTTAAATGTCTACTCTTCCACAAATTGATTCGTTTTATCAGAGTAATTCCAAAGATATACTAATTTCCTTAGAAATGCACTAGAAATTTTACTGAATGTTTCTTTCCAGAAGATGATCTTCAGCAACTTGGTTTATATTATTCAAGGTACATTGATTTAAATTGCAATTTAAATGAAGATGTAAATAATAATTTATAGAATAATGTACATAAGGATTTTGTAGATATCAGGATCACTTTGGTGAAAGTACATTAAGCTTGAATTCATTTAATGTTGGTTATTAGGCTCTAAGAAGAAAGAGGAAGTAATCAAAATATATGTATAATGATGGTGTGAATGAAATGTAAACTGTAGACACACATACATTTCTCTTGATTTAAAAGTCAATAATTTTTATGGCCTAAAAAATAGCAAACAGTTTGTGTAGATAAATATGCAAACTACTAATCATGTTAAACCGTGAATAGTGTAATTATCATTAAACTGTAAATAAACATTGCAGCTGATAGTTTGTAAATTATCATTAAATAAATTGCCAAAATTTAGCTACAAGAACTTTAAAAGATAATTTAAGTTAAAGTTATAAAATACATCCAGAATGCTTTATTTTCACTGGAAGAAGAGTTATTGAACTTATTATAGTTTAATTAGCACACTCATCAGACATTTCCACAGTAGGTTCATATATACATTATCAGAAACAGATGTAAACAGTGTATATTTACATATAATTTTTTATTTGCTTTAATCAAACTGTTCAAAGAAATAGTTAACAGTACCGTTTACTAGAAAAAGCTCTTCTATAAGAAACATACATCTATAAGTGTGGTTTCAAGTACCAAACAAGCAATTTTGACAGAGTCTTTTATAAATAAAAAAAATCGAGTTAATTAAAACAAATCCGATTTAAATAAAAAGAATCATCATATTAATTTAATAGTTCCAAAGAGGCATTTATTTACTTTTATGCTTATCATTAAAATTTAAACTAATTATACAGCGTGTCCACAAAGTCCTGCTACCGTTACAATGACTTAACTCCTAAACTATATGAGATAAAGACATACGGTTTTTTGCAACGTGTTCTACAGCTCTCAAAGTTTTATTTACAATTACCATTCTCAGCATACCACACACATTGTGCCTTCTCCTGTGCTGTCGTCATTGTCGCTCACAACATAATCTGCAAAAAACAAAGAAAAACAATGAAAAATTAAAATAATAATAATAATAATAATAATAATAATAATAATAAAATACCACTACTTATTAAAACTTTGAGAGCTGTAGAACACGTTGCAAAAACAGCATGTTTAATATTTCTTTGCAGGAAATAATTTTCGTGAGCTTGATCCGTCTCCTGTGGAAAGATAAGAGGCTCTTAGAATTTGTGGACTTCAGTACTGGCCCCTTCAGAGCTATAAGTGACTCTGAGTTGGAATGCGTGTGGGTGCCAGACATCATGTTCAGTCCGATGAGGGAGCTGAAGGTGACCCCTGGCATCAAGAGCCTCAAGAAGATCTTTGTAATTAGGTCAGGAAACGTGTTCTTTGAAATGGGGTGAGTGTTCTCTTAGAGTTCTACGTAAAAACGTCACTAAATTTTAAAGTCTGGTTTGATTGAAGTGTGAATGAGAGCGTGTCAGTCCTTAAGCTGTTGAAAACACGTAGGACCATTACAGAACAAGTGACTTAACAGCTACAAATAAGATTGAATTATTGATTTTCTCTTTATAAATATGTCTGAAGATTGTTCAATTATACTAGAATGTATCGTGATTGGACATGAAGGAGTTACATCACCAAAATATTGATAAGTGCATTGTTAGGCGGACGGAACTGAATTCTGTTTTTCTACAAATATGACGTCAACTACTGCTGCTGGCGTAATATCCTCATGCTTACTTTACTACTGCACATGTGAGTGTATGCTCGAAATTGGTCAATGCTAAACACACACTTTTGATAGTAACGAGATTCTAATTCTACCACAAGGCTTGAATGAGAACTATTCAATTGATGTTATATGTTAATTCTCAGGGCAACAATGTGAGTATTTTGCATTTTGTTAGCAAGTGAACGTACGATATTTAGAATTAGTTTATTAATTATTTCAATTTTATAATTCAGTAAATAAATGTCTTCATTTTCCTACTCCCAAACACATATTTTGGTAAACATTCTCGTTATGCACGCTCAGCGACCACGTAAATAATGTAGAAACTCTTTGTTCGTCAATTTATACAAAACATTACTGATATTTCAAGCATTTAATTTGTACAAAATAATAAGAAAACTAGCAGTTAACTATATGTGGTCGTTGGATTAACAGGTATGTATTCAACCAAAATCCTTTGTGACTTGTGTTTTCGCTGACCTTCACAGGAATGGTTACTGTTTTATCTTAATTGAAACGTTTACTTGGTGCCATCACTCAGCTCCAAACGTGGTTTAAGCACTTGCTTTTCTTTTGGATGGTAAACCAGAGATTTATTATGTTCTCATACAAATACAGTTTCTTCCAGGTGTTCAATTATTCTCTTTTGTGAAATGGATTTTACGCAGTACCCTTTCGACGTTCAGACGTGCACGTGGATGATTAGATCTTGTAAGTATTGATTTATTTTTATCACCATATATGATGTAAAACTGCAAATGGTTTTCACACACTTCCAAGAGTACTGAATTTACGAAGGCAGGTGCAGATGTACAACGTCTAGACACAATACACACATGCCACTGCTTAAATATCATAATCACTGTGGGTCCTGATCACAGATTAAATTATTCACCTCAAACGTTAAAGGTGTTGATGTAGCCGCAGAAAAAAAGGGTAAGAGAGTGTTACATTTTCTGTGAGTGCGGAAGAGGTTTTAGGATGCCAATGCATCTAGCGGATAATTTCTTAAGAAAAACTTTTCAAAAGATGGTTGCATCTTATAAGATTAAAATATTTCTGGACCTATCCACTATGTGTGAACTCAACTTCAATTTGGAGGAAGAAGCCATGTTATCCATTCTCTGATTTAGGAGTTCATTCACGGAAATAATCAATAATAACTAGAAAGCATTAAAGCTATGTACTTCCATATGTAAATATCTCTCCCGATATTGCCATGTACGTACTTGAGCATTACACAACTATTTAAAGTTTTATAACCATGAATTGTTTCCATTTTTATTACTTCGAAAATGTTAATTATGTATCGTAACTCATGCTTTTTAAGTATCCTTATTTACAAAGCAAATCAGTTATTTAAACAAATTATTACTCGTTCTCCAAAATATGTCATAACGACCTAGTGATGACATCACACTTCTAACTCTATATGTATATGCCATGCCGATAGACCAACCTGTATATACCCTCCTAACACGGTTCAATATCAAATAAGCAATTGGTCAAAAATATGGCGCTCTGAAGTAAAAACCGAACATTTTTCGCTGTTTGGGCATTACACAAGTGAAGTGGTTTCTTGTGAAAACTGTCGTGTTTCGTGTTATATGTACACTCACAGACACTTCTAGGTTGTAATGACCCAATGGAAATGTTGCAAAAAGGAAGTTCAGATATGTCCTTGACTGTGAAACATTAATTGTGATTGTGCTTGTGTTTTGTTCTAAGATCACTTTATGCACAAATATGCTAAACTTTATGGATCTATAGATAAAAGTAGGATTCGAATCAGGATGTGCTTCCATTGCGTATTCAACTTGGGACACACTAATTACGAAGCGACGACGTAACCACTGAGCGATCTGTATAGCTATTGTTGGTTGTGATGGAAGTAATGTGATATAATAATTGCCATTTTCATCTGTTCAGGCAATTTGCTGAATGGAAGAAAACGATATTAACCTGTATATTGTTCGTAAACTCACAAACAAAATATAAACCAATAGTTAAGGCTTAGTTACGTATTTATGTTAACTCCACTCCTTAGTTTGGTTCTCTTGTTAGTGAAGGAGCAGAAAGGGTATTTTCCTATAGGGTATAAGGCCAGTAATGCTCATGGTCTACTTAAAATTTAGCTCTTTTTATCGACTCGGTACTTAAAATACATAACCACTTATGTGATCTACATGTACAAACTTTCAGAAATTTGCACATTGCATGAACATTTATCATTAAAATTATTATATATTACTCATGTTACAAACCTAAAATGTCCACAATATTTTGTTATGTATTTCTTCATAATAAGGTAGTACGTGTTCTAAGTTTTACCAGGGGCGATTACAAATGATTTAGACTGGGGCTGGTATCCGAACCCCGGAATAGGCAAGCCGGCGACAATAAAGTAGTCTGAAATAGTCGACCTTGAAGAGTGAATAATGATGCGGGAGGCCGGTAGATGTCAGGAGTAGTGTGACCAGCGCGCCATTTTACAGGCAACCTGTGTGGCCTCACTGAGAGATTATGGAGTGTGATTGCCACGGACAGAGGTGGACTGCGTGGTTCCTGTGGAAAGAAGGGAACAGGCCAGCAACCATTTATAACAGATTGCGCGCAGTGTGTTACTGGTGGTTTCATCATTACGTGCCGGAAATGAAGCAGCAGTCCATGCAATGGAAGCACAAGGGCAGCCCTGCACCAAGAAGTTCCGGTCCACTCGATCCTGTGGAAAGCAAATGGCAACGGTCTTCTGGGACGAGCATGGCAACCTCATGATGGATTGGCTCCCGCCGAACATGACCATCAACAGCGATGTGTACTGTGCTTCTCTACAGAAGTTGCGTCGCCGGATACAGCAGTTTTGGAAGGGAAAGTGGGCCAAGAACGTCCTGTTGCTTCATGACAATGCTTGTTCGCATACCGGTCACCGCACTGATGTTAAGCTGAGATCACTGGGGTTCACTGTGTTTGCACATCCTCCTTACTCACCAGATCTCGCACCGAGCGACTACGCCATCTTCAATGAAATGAAGAAGCCCCTACGTGGTGTCAGATTTCCGGACAATGAGTGGGTACGTGACACCCCAAGAGATTGGTAACGTGCGGCCATATGAAAGCTACAGGAGAGGTGGCAACGTTGCATCGCTCTTCAGGGAGAATACGTGGACTCCTAACCTGGGAGCCCGGATCATCCAAGATATGGTACGTGTCATTAGTCTAAATCATTTGTAAACGTCCCTCGTACAATAGTGAGATGTGTTACCACCGAATGCATATCTTGCACTTAAATCGTTTCCTTCATATCAGACTGAATTTGAGAAAGACCATACGTCAAGCTCAAATAATGTAACGACTAAATATTTATATTGCAGTCCGCCAGACAATCCGTGAGATGTACGTACGATGGAATCCATACGACCCTTTAAAAATTGATGGAAAACTAGGAAATAATTTGGAGATGTCTCTAGCAGCGTTTCAGATAACTTTCAAGGTGTGGAATACGAGCGAAACAGGTAAACAATATTTTACTTTCTTCTGTAAAAATAAATCCCAATAAATCCCACTCTTGCGTTTTGAATAGGTATACAGGGTGTTTTTGTGACCGTGTTAAAGCCTTGCAGGGATGATGGAAGGGAACAAACTCAACACAATGAGATAGGGAACCCTGGTTTGGAAATGTCCCAGTCAAAAGTTACAAGCCAAAACCTTCGAAGGGCAGGCAACCACGCACAACGCGGAAGGGAACCATAAAGGAAAGTGGAAATAATCCACTGCTCATGCCCTGGAGAAAACTTAACGTCAAACTCGTCGTGTGTGGTCTAGAAGCACGAGTGTCGCGGCTGCAATCAGTGCAATGGAGTATGCGCTAGAGGAACTGGCTGATATGGTGTTTGTGTATGGACGAGCAAATGGGAACTGTAACGAAGCAGAAAGGTTATATCGGACCATGTGTCTACGACGCAGACATCCAGCACACATTATGCTTCCCAAACGTTTCCAACGATTACGCGAAACGGGGCAAATGCGATCTCAATTCCACGAGCAAGGAGGACAAAGAACTACAAGGACACCCGACATTCCAGAAGCAGTGCTGGATCGGATGGAAGGACAACCATCCATTAGTATACGGCCTGTGGCATGTGAAATTGGTGTGGCCCATAGTACTGTTTGGAAAGTTCTGAGGGAGCAGCAGATGCACCGTTACGATCCACAGCGAGTCCATGCCATGGGTCCAGCTGATTTCGTGTTTAGGGAATGGTTACTGCAGAGCTCTGTGGTAGACCTCAGTTTTATGTCTGTGTGGCCTGTTTCACGAGAGACGCGATGCTGAATAGTCGCATTAGCCACGTATGGGCTGATGAAAATCCCTGTGCCACAATCGTGAAGGGCCTTCAAGACAGATTTGCTTTAAATATGTGGGCAGACATTGTGGGCGAACATTTAATAGGTCCGTATCTTTTACCGCCACGATTAACTGCACCAGTGCACATTCTGTTCCTGAAAGACATCCTTACCTAATTATTGGAACATGTTCCACATCTTGTTCGTCAACGCATGTGGTTTCAGCATGATGGAGCCCCAGCCCACTTCGTAGCTGGTGCTCGTGATATTCTGACGCAGACCTTTCCTCAGCGGTGGATAGGGAGAGGCGGATCTGTTGCTTGACGTACCCATTCACCTGATCTAACACCACTTGATTTTGTTTTGGGGGGGGACACTTGTTGGTAGTGTAGAGGAACTCTTGGCAAGAATCCTTGCAGCCTGTGATCTGGTCCGAACGACTCCTGGAATATTAGAGAGGATGCGACAGAGCTTATTGAGACGCTGTCGTGCCTGTATCGAGGCAGGGGGCGCCGCAATGAATAACTGCTATAATGATGGCTGCAGTTACTACTCATTAAAGCCACTACAGTGATTCTTCTGTGTTTGTTTTCCACCTCCGAAGACATCTTTTATGCCCCTTCCCCCAGCGTTGTGTGTGGTTGGCTGCCCTTCGAAGGTTTTGGCTTGTAACTTTTGACTGGGACATTTCCAAACCAGGGGTCCCTATCTCATTGTTGGGCGTTAAATTCATTATCTAAAGTTCAATGTGAATACGGTGATATTGCACAAATGTCACTATACCGGACTATTTTAGCTTTTTATCTCCAAAACACACCAACCCAATCCCAATAGAACATAAGAGAGACCGCAAAGAACAGAAAAAGTGAGTTAGAGAGAGAGAAGAGAGAGATAGAGAGAGAGAGAGAGAGAGCTGAACTTCTAAACAGAAAGCAGAAAGATGGAAACGGGAAGCAGATGAAAGGACGAAAGAAAAAGTAGAGGTAGAGAGAGAAACATTAGGAGTAACTGAAACAAGTAGGTTAAATAAATTGCGACAATAGATATAGAAATGCAGATGGAGAAAGACAGAAAGAAGAGAATGAAAGACAAACATAAAGAGGAAAAGTGAAAGGAGGTGAGAGCGAGTGAAAGAGAGAGAGAGAGAAAGAGAGAGAGGAGAGAGGAGAGAGAGAGAGAGAAAGAAAGGTGGCGAAGAAACTAGAAATCGAAACATCGTCAGACAGACAGACAGGGAGAAAGATTTAGAGAGGAGAAAATTGTACAAAAGAGAGTATGAGGTACCTGAAAGAAAAACAGACAGAGAAAGAGAATAAAGGCAGAAAATAATGAGTTTGATTTTTCGTTTTACTTGCACTTGATACACGTATTAGCTAATAGGAATTGGACCTACATGTTAATGTAATATCGGAACCACGAGGTGCCTACATGACATTACCGAGGATGCTTAAGATAATAAGAGAAGCAAACAAAGAAATATAAATAGTATTTAATAAATGGCCTAACTTCTGGACTGTGCATAGGTTTTTAAATCGACCAATCAATAATGTCTCTATGAGGTAATTTTATGGAGTTCTATTTTCCAGAGAAGAAGACTCAGGCACACCTTGCAATCTTCATGTACCGAAACATATGGAATCATGTCCTAGTGACGTACTTCCCCAGTTCCCTGTTCGTCATTATCTCCTGGGGAAGCTTTATCGTCTCTCCAGACATGGTCCCTGGGAGAATGGTGCTCCTGGTCACCACCCTTCTCACTCTGGTCACCATGTTCAACTCAATCAGGTAATTCCCTTAGAAACTCTTTTTCACTATCTTCGTACTATAAACTTGTATTTATTGATTAAAGAATTGGTCGAGAGTACAAAAGCACCTGCTCCTGCTGCTTGTTGCTAATGAAATTAGTAGAATGTACAATCCATCTACAAGCTCCATCCTTATCTTCTGCTAGTTCTTGATCACGAATAGAGGCCAGCATAGTCTGCCTTTTACCTACCCACTGCCCGCTTGCACGCGATAACAGGTTTACCTGCTCGCCTGCCCACGGCAACGAGTCGACTTGCGTCTCTACCCGAGTTCTTGGTCTTCAAGGCGCTCTTCGCTTACAAGGTACCTGGGCATTCAACAAGACCCGGGCGCCTGCAAAACCTGCTGGAAGAAAACAGCCCTCCGGCAGCGTGTCGCTCCAGGTGTTTCATCACCACGTGGACGGCTGCAGCCAGTGTTGCCTACTTACGTAGCTACTAAATCATACGAAGTCCTAGGAGGAGCTTCTTCTCCAAGGATAATTTATATACTTAGCGATTTCAGTTCAGCGTAAGCAGTTTTTATCTTATTGCCAGGAAATGCACGCAATATTACAGCTTCATTTATCTAAATGAATGATCGAGCAAACAAAAATCTCCTCACTGAAAACTAATTGTTTTTCATTGCATGGTGCCTTAACCAGGTACGCACTGGCGCAACCAGAGGGGGCAGGGTGCATTGCTCACAACCTTGGACGAAAATTGTCTAGCGGAGGGGTCAGGGTGGGGGTCAAACATTAAAGTACAAGTCTCATCAAGTTCAATGCCGTAGCAAAGGGGTAGCGGGAGTCGGCCCTGAGCGCCGAACATCTAAGTGAGAAAAGTTTTAAAACAGAGAATGCTATGGCGGCCCTTGATATTATTTGCTATTAATGTTGGTTTGTTACGAGTTGGATGAATTAATTATGTAATACGTCGCTCCATGTGAAAAGAAAATATTGTAGATGGAAATTTTACATGCCATATGCATGTACATTCGGAATGCATTTATCATGCACTTTCTTTCTTTCAAAAATAGTTTGTGTGCTTGTTTTCCATTATTAGCTAATGTGAAATTGACGTGTTGAAGAAAAATATTTCTAATCCTCTGTTTCAACACAAATGCGTGAGAACCGACTTCTACCCCCTTTTTGCGTGATTTATGAGGATAATAATGCCTTTCATGCTACTTTATTACTATTATTGTGATTGTTGTTGTTGTTACGTTTATCCAAGTACTTGCCCCCCCCCCCAAACGAGGGTAACGGCAATGCCCCTGGCTGGCTACGGCCCTGGTGTTCGCAGTAGAACAGTGTGTTGTTTGACTCGCGACCTCAGCGTCGAACGTGACATGTTTCAGTCCTGCCCTATATCACTATATATACGTATATTGGTTATTTACGACATATACTTATGGATCCTGTGCCACGGAAAACCTATTTCAATGTGTGTGTTTGGGGGGGGGGAGCAACATTCGTAAATCTCATTTCATTATGTGGCTTACGAAGCTTTGAGTTCCCTTTTTTAAGTAGTGAAAATCTATTGCAGTTGGCAACACTGCAGAGCGGTGTGGGTGCAGTTTCTACTCGAAGCAACTACGTCATGCAGAGGGAGGGGTCTGCAGTTGATGGAAAGAACGAACTGAGACCTACTAGGTATCGTAAGACTGCGGGTACCCGGCGGGTCTACAATGCCTGCCAGGAACGATCTGGACAGGTGGGCATTCAAGCTGCTCAAGCGAGGATGTTGCGCAGGTTGCATGGCATTTCAGGAGCGATGTCTCGCGAACGGTTCTGCTCCAGGTCTTGTGCAGGCCTCTGATCACGAAACTCGTCAACAGTGCAATTGACCCAAACCTGTCCGTTCCCTCTGCTGTTTTCATTGACCATGAATTTGGTGAACAGTAAAATAAAACTAATCAGTTCCCTCTGGTCTCCTGTTCATTGCTCATAAAATTGGTAGAGTGTGCAACAGATAAAGACCTCTACATTTTCTCTGCTGTTCATTGGTCATATAATCGGTAGAGAGTGCAAAAGATCCAAACCTCTCCATTCCCTGTGCTGTTCATTGATCAAAAAACTCGTCAACAGTACAATAAATCCAGACCTCTCCGTTCCCTCTGCTGTTTATTTGGTCATAAAATTGGAAGAGACTGCAACAGACTTAGACCTCTCCGTTCCCTCTGCTGTTCAATGGTCATGAAATTGGTAGACAGTACAATAGATCCATACCTCTCCGTTCCTTCTGCTCTGCTGTTTATTGGTCATGAAATTTGTAGAGTGTGCAATAGATCCAAACGTCTGGGCTCCCTCTGCTGTTTATTAGGTCATAAAATTGGTAGAGACTGCAAGATACATCTCGATTCCTACTGCTGATCATTGTTCAATAAATTGGCATAAAGTACAACTAGTATGGGTAAAATAAGGTTGAAGACGGAAATAATTATTAGAAAGCTGATTTCTTCTGAAATACGTTCTTTAAGTCCCCCTGTACTTCCCCAGAAAAATTCCAAAAAATCATGCATGGGGAACACCCTTAACTTTTGAATAAACGGCCGCCATCTTGGAATTTAAAAAAATGCTATAACTCAGTAATGGACAATCAAAGGAAGGTGCTGTTGGTGCGAAACTTTTCAGTTTTGGAAGAAGGGAATTATTACTGCAAAAAAAGTGTAAAATAGAGAGTTGATATAAATTTATTAACATATTATTGCATAAAACGGGTTTGAAAACATACAAAAACATAATTTTTTCAGTAAAGAATTGTAGAATTTGTTTGGAAACATTTCAAAATGAAAAATGAACACGTATACATAAACAGGTAGTGTTTAATATCTGACAAATGTCCGTCTTTCATTAAACTCGTCTTCGTTTTGCACAATCTTCTCTGGTGGAGGCGCTGGTACGTTTGATTTCAACATGATTTTCGGTATCGCAGTTGCCTTCGATATAGTCTTCATCCTCGGAATTCAGAATATTCCGATTGAAGCAGGACTCTCCCGTACATGCGATGCACTTAGTGGTGCATGTCAGCCCACTTCGCTTGCACTCACAATTTCGGGAGCAGTCTCCTTTGCACCCACAACCCACAAGATGCATCAGGTTGTCTGGCGCTGGGGGTAAAGAGGATGTGACAGGCTAATGGTGTCCCTGTTCGATGGTCCAGCCCCAATCTTTTGCTGAAAAGACGTTACCTTTCCACGCCTGAACTTGGTTATATACTTTCAGACTATGCTGGCGGACGGCAGCTGAAGTAGGAGGAAGGCTCGCAAGATCCATAACGTAGTTTGGAGGTTTTCTTACCATCGGTCTGGACATATTTCTTGTATCTGGTTTTGTCAAGTCCCTCTGAACGTTTTTACCTCTGTACAAATGGACGAAGAATTGCTCTCCTGCAGCTTCAACACAATCCTGCAACGCGTTTGGGTTGTTAAATACTTCCACAACTTCACGGTTATTTTGCAGCTTGTTGAAGCCTGAAATTGGACCTCTTCTGTACAAAGCAGAGGTGGTGCCGCATACCATAAAAGCGTGTAGGAAAAGTAGGTGTTTCGTCATGTTACCAAGGCTTTGGTGCAATTCTCTGCTGCAGTAAACTTTTCTAGCGGTTGTAGAATTTCCCGGAACTAACATGTACACGGCACCTTGGGGTTGCGTCAAGGCAGCAATGAGTACAAGTAGATCTGAGTTCGCTCCAACTACAACAGCTGATCGTCCTGACTCTGCTTATTTTTTTCGCCGTTTCAACAACCAAAACATCCGCGTCACTAGTGGCCTGGAAAACTAGGAACTTTGCTTTCTGGAATTCTGTGCTAAGGAGTTTCAAAAAACTTGTTTTATTCTCACCGTTTGACAAGAAATTCTCTTGTGCAATTGTCACGGGGTTGGATGGAGTTACATCAACCCTCGCAGCTCATTTTCCTACAGCTCGTCGCATATTCACTGTATCTTTCGTACTGGGTTCATATCCGTCAAATACTACGATGACATTTCTTCCGTAATTTCGGTTGACGTAATCTAAGTAGGCATTGCACACATCACAATACGTTGCTGGACGGGGCCAATGTACTCTGTCCAAACGATCCCCACCGTCGAGAACATAGCTTGGGTTTTCCGGCAATTCATTGCTAATTGTGCACATCTTGTCGATGACTTTAATAATGATCGATTTTGTTCCCGCGCGAAGACCAACGTCGTCGAACAAAGACTGGGGGAAAGGTGATAATTCATACTGTAGACAGTCTTCAAGGTCATCCGCACTTCTTACAATGCACGCGATGCGGTGGAACAGTTGGTTATGGTTCACAACTACAGGATCCTTATTAATTGTTATAGCCTTTCCTATAGCAGCAGAGTGTTATGATCAGCATTATCGAAGACCAACTGCACAAATCCATGTTTCTGAACTTCACTTGAAGTGTTTATTGTCACGGAAGTTTCATACTTACAGATTTCACTGTAGGAAACAGAGCAGCCTAAATTATGCAGAAGGTTAATTAGATATTTTGACCGGAAACGCCTATGAAGAAACACTCCAATTCCAACCTGCACAGCTGACACAAATGAACGTGGACATACCGAAGAAATGATAGAGTGTGTAACACTCAACATCTTCTGATTGCAAGGTGGACCTTTTACTGGTTTCATTAGACCAGAAAGCAGGTGAGCGAGCATCTCACCTACTTGATTTTCTCCAACTTTCGATATTTCTTCGTAGGTTGGATATATCGAGCAATCATAAACTTTAGATCTTATCTCTTCTTGGAGGATGGTAATAGCCGCGTCTATAATCCTCTTCTTTTCTTCCACAGCGTCTTTTTTTCTGTCGCTGTACCACTTGTCCGTTAATATCCTCGATGCAACGGGCCTAAAAGAAACAACAGTCCCGAAACATTTCTTGCTGGATGACATAAGAACAGTATTGCCGTAGCGTGCTGATAAAAGCTCCCGCAGACGCTTTTCACTGTATAACTTGTCACTGTCGGATCTGAACTTTAAGAGCATCTCCATAAGGTCAGACAGCAGGTACTGGCAGTCATCGTTGTCATCCAGGAAGTTGCATAATTTATTGAAAGCCCCTAACTTGGACTCGCTAACAGGTCTTCCAACCACATTTTCAGATGGCTCGCCTGGCATACTTGAACCAACGATTGAAAATCGTGCATCACAGTTTTTATGATATTGCGCTTCGGCCGCAATCAGGTCCCATTCGCTATTAATGCAATTTAGAACTATTATTCCCCACTTGTCTCACATATTTGCGCACATACTCCACTCCAAATACTTGACATTTTTTGAAAAGTTTCCATGGGTGACTATGTGGGTGCTTGTTGCAAGCTTCCTTATCAACCGTCTCCTCGCAATAAGGACAGCACGTTTGAAAGTTGAAGGGATGTAGGTTACTTCTGACGAGGGGATTTGTTGCATATGTTCCTACAGGTAGAGACACTGGAACGTAATTTCCATGTCTGGTATAACGTTTTCTGCACTGTACATGCACTCTCACATGACTAACGCTCTCAATTTCCCTCCCAATCCCATCTTTTCTCTTTATACTGAGATTCGTAAAAGTCTCTAACCCTCTTGTCACATTGACACTGTCAATGTCCACCATCCCGCCTTTACCGCAGAAAATGCACTTCTCCTCTATTTTCTATTCAGCTTTCCAACAACCGCATACGATCACTAACACCTGAAAAGAAAAACTATTAATAATAATGGTAATGCCGTTGTTTTTTTGAACATTCAGTTTTTATGTCAAATTCTTATTGATTTCATTAAATATTTACCGTATACTAGACTTTCTTTAGAAAAAAATGTTTTAATCGATTATACTACACAAACAATGTATTTTAGCGCAAAACAGCACCTCCCTATGATTGTCCCTTACTGAGTTATCGCATTTTTTGAAAAATCCAAGAAGGCGGCCGTTTATTCAAAATTTAAGGGTGTTTCCCATGCAGGATTTTTCGGGATTTTTCTGGGGAAGTACAGGGGGACCTAAAGAACGCATTTCAGAAGGAATTAGCTTTCTAATAATTATTTCCGTCTCGAGTTAAATATAGGTCTAAATGTACTATACTAAACAGATCCAGACTTCACCGTTCCCTCTGCTGCTCATTGGCCATGAAATTGGTAGACAGTACAATAGGTCCAGACTTCCCCTTTACCTCTGCTGCTCATTGGTCATGAAATTGGTAGACCGTACAATAGATCTATACCTCTTTGTTCCCTCTGCTACTTATTGGTCATGAAATTGGTAGATAGTGCAATAGATTCAGACTTCTCCGATCCCTCTGCTGCTCATTGGCCATGAAATTGGTAGACAGTACAATAGGTCCAGACTTCCCCTTTACCTCTGCTGCTCATTGGTCATGAAATTGCTAGACCGTACAATAGATCTATACCTCTTTGTTCCCTCTGCTACTTATTGGTCATGAAATTGGTAGATAGTGCAATAGATTCAGACTTCTCCGATCCCTCTGCTGCTCATTGGCCATGAAATTGGTAGACAGTACAATAGGTCCAGACTTCCCCTTTACCTCTGCTGCCCATTGGTCATGAAATTGGTAGACCGTACAATAGATCTATACCTCTTTGTTCCCTCTGCTACTTATTGGTCATGAAATTGGTAGATAGTGCAATAGATTCAGACTTCTCCGATCCCTCTGCTGCTCATTGGCCATGAAATTGGTAGACAGTACAATAGGTCCAGACTTCCCCTTTACCTCTGCTGCTCATTGGTCATGAAATTGCTGGACCGTACAATAGATCTATACCTCTTTGTTCCCTCTGTTACTTATTGGTCATGAAATTGGTAGATAGTGCAATAGATTCAAACTTCTCCGATCCCTCTGCTGCTCATTGGCCATGAAATTGGTAGACAGGACAATAGGTCCAGACTTCCCCTTTACCTCTGCTGCTCATTGGTCATGAAATTGCTAGACCGTACAATAGATCTATACCTCTTTGTTCCCTCTGCTGCTTATTGGTCATGAAATTGGTAGACACTACAATAAGTCCAGACTTCATCGTTACCTCTGCTGCCCATTAGTCATGAAATTGGTATACAGTACAATGGATCCAGACCTCTCTGTTTTCTCTGCTGTTCATTGGTCATGAAACTGGTAGACAGTGCAATACTCGTATATCCTATTGCCGGACCCTGTGGTCGAGTGGTTAGCACATCGTGCTGCAACGCCAAGGGTCCAGGGTTCGAATCCCGTCTCGGGCTTGGTTGTTTGTGAATGTCCATTCATGGATTTCATCATTTCATAACTCATCCCCATCTTCGCAAATTAGCCAAGAGGCACAAAATGCGAAGTAAAATAAAGTAAATAAATCATTCAATCATTCGTATATCCTATTGATTCCAATAGATTGAAATTTGGTCTGAAATCATGGTACCAATTGCTAATTGTCACTTTTCCTTGTTTGCTTTTAATATTTATGTGCTTCATTTGTTTATTATTTTCACATTAATCTGTTCTTATTGGCTTATTTCATTAAATGTAAAGTTCTCTTTTATTTATGTGTGATTAAAGGTGATACCGGAATCGGAAGTCATTTCCGGTTTCTAGACATTTGAAAAACTATCCAATCTGACACAGATATATCTGTTGTTGATTGAGTTGCAATGACAAAAGTGTATGATGAAACAGAACGTTGATTACTTTTTACGTAACTCTTTTATTTTTAAGTGTATTTGAATTGTGATGATAAATAACTGAGATTGGTCGTTAGTGATAGAACAACAATAAACGTTAGTAAAGGTAAGTAAATTATATTTTACCGTCCGCTATCACGCCCTGAGAAGGTTCATTGTAGCCCAAACTTCAGGGAGTCTCATAACTCTGCCGCACAAGGGGATTGGCATCTATCGTTACGTAGCAATCCTGTGGCACACACCTAAAGGAACGTCACAACTTGTCACTTCCTTTAATGAATTTTGTGTTTGCGTCTCATTATTGGGAACTTATAACCATAATTTCAATCTATTTCCTCATTGTAGGCAAAACGTGCCTGGGTCCTCTGGCGTAAAACCAGTGGAACTGTATGTAATGACGTGCATCGTGTTTGTCGCCAGCGCCCTTCTAGAGTACGCCACTGTCCTCCTCAGGCTAAGGTACCACAAAGCATGGAAACGGAAATCTAAACCAGTTCCTGTCAACAAGGAAGAACGGGTAGATTATTTAGAACTTACCGTTCCACGACGTCTGTTTGTCTCAAGGCAAGCAAACACAGCGACACTATGTAGTCAAGAGGTAAGTTTTATTCTTTTACACTGTCGCAGAGAATACTAACTTTTAAAAAATGGTTTACATGGTGATATGGATAGCCTTAATGTCAATATTGTGCTACGTTCCCCGGATTATTCTCAATGGAACAACTTACATTTATTCCTCAACGGCGAGCCTGAGACTTATCAGCCTACTATGAAGCCCCCAGGTTGTGGGAAATCAGATAAGGATATGCTTACGTAAACCTTACTAACTCTCGCACACAAAAATATATTTAGAAGTCAGTTAATGTTAATATATTACACTTGCATTCGCAATTAAACTCCTTATTAGAAACAAAATTGTATTAAGATCATAATTGTTCTTCACTACACAAATTACCACATTCACATTTCCAAAATCACTTCCATTATTCCAGCAACATTCATAATAATATCTCTCTCCTAACAACTCACAATCGAATGTTTTAAGGTTAGTCCATAACCATAACAGACTATTCATTTGAACAAAACTAATTACGTCATCACAGACAATTAACATCTTAAACATATTAAACACTTAAAATGATACAATATGTGGGTGCGTATCAATAGTTTCGGAACTTAATTAAAAAGCAGTTTTTATTTTAGATTATATTTTCTATTTGTATTGCCATCATTCTAGTACTGGATTGATATCTGTGATAATCGCTATACCAATATTATCCTCATTCTGGTATATTGAAAGACGAGGCAAAAATGTAAAGTCACCTTCATTATCAAGAACCGAAATGGAAGAATATAAGAGCTAGGTAAAGCCACTTTCATCTTCAGAGACTGAAATTAACGAAGATGAGAGTTAAAGTCGTCGCCTTGTAATCAAAGGTTCGGATATCACTTTAAACAGTAGGTCCAGTCCCGATTAACATTTCTATGCATAAAACCGATTTAAAACAACAAGTCAATCAATCAATGAATGAATCAATCAGAGACTATAGTGTATGAAGATAAGAGCTAATGTCACTTTCATCTTCAGAGACTGGAATGTCTGAAGATGAGAGCTAATGCCACATTCATCTTCAGAGACTGAAATAATTGAAGATGAGAGATAGTGTCACTGCTATCTTCAGAGACTAAAATGTCTGATTGATTGATTTGTTGTTTCAACTAATCGGGACTGAACCTACAGTTTAACAGTTTAAAGTGAGATCCGAACCACTGTGCCATGTGCCTCCACCTGGTTTCGAACCCGGTACCCCTTGATTACAAGGCGACGACGTTACCACTACAGCATCGTGGAAGTCCTGAAACGTCTGAAAATTATAGTAATGTTTTCTTTCGAAAGTTTTGAATTTTTCCGTAATATCTTTATTATTTATCATTAGAAATTCTCAACACGAATCGTAAGGTTAGTTTTCATTTGTTTGTGTTTGTTCGACAGGAAACACGTTCCTCCAAGAAGTTGGCCAGGATATTCGCCAAAGGAAGTACACTGTATCGCAGACTGAAGAGATGGACTTCGGTCCGCGATGGAATCGAAGACATGGTCTCTCTTGTTGTGTTTCCCGTGTGCTTCGTAATATTCAACATCATCTACTGGTACACGTGCCTCGCCAGGAGAGAGGAGAGTGTCAGCCACATGGAGAATGACGTCGTTGGTCCTGGTGTAGATGCTGTTGCAGTGACCTAATTGAATGAATGGAATGCCGAAAATATATTCTGCAATTTCCTCCAAGGTTATTGATTTCGTTTCTTTCAGTTTCACTCAGCACTGACAAATATTTTTGCTACGTTGCACGTGAAATCACGTGCAAGAGAACTGAAGGACACCACCTGTTCTGTTCTATGAAGGAGATTATGTTCTTCACCCGGTATAAACATATAGTCGCCCCATTCCCACATTAGGTCCAGTCCCGATTAGCCTTCTGTGTAAGAACAAAACCTCGCCAAAAAGCTCAACCAGGGAGTCGTAACATAATCAAATGAGCCACGTTCAAGACCGTCTTAGAGGCTCAGGCCGCAGCGCTCAGTCCTGACGTCATCATCTGGAGGCGATCATGTTAACACTCTACAAGGAAGACAATATTTTATCGTAGAGAATTTAAGTTCATTTGTTTCTCTTTTGGAAGCTCAGAGGAAGTTACATTTGAACATTTATCCTCACCGTAAATATATGTAGAAGAGATAGAAGAAAATATTAAATATTTACACCATTCTTCGTTCAAGACGCAACTTTGGCCACCACAAAAGAATCCCTAATACCACACAAATTCATGTTGAAAATCGTTTAAACTTCCTGGTGGAAAATTTTTAAAAAATGCGTGTATTTGTGAAATATTATCCTTAATATTTTTAAGTTTTACATAAAACTCGTTACAGTTTTTGTAAAAAAAAGTAATAACAAATAGAATAAGTAAAACCCCGCATGTTACGTTCAGAGGAAATTCGCCGAGTTGCCTAATCAATTAATAAACTCACAGAAGCATCGCTAGCAGTTTCATTATTATTATTTCATTGTCTTTCCGTTCATGAAAAGACGACGACAGATAGCACTTTGTAGTACAAACACTAAATTATTTTTTCAACAATTAAATAAGGCAAACAGCAAAGAAGTTTAGAGTGTGGAGAGTTTGATTCTTTTGTGTCGGCCTTCAACAAAGTTATTTACTTTTTTACAATAATTATTTAACAAAGCATTTGTTGAGGACCACAAAATTATTCTCAAAACCTTTTCGCATTCGTGTCCATTATTGCAGCTCACCCACCACGTATCTTCATCTTCTCTCAACTTCACAAGACTGAGATTGAATGCCACTTCCCGCTGGTTTACTGCTTTCAAGAATTCCACTTCATATTCACGGCTTATCAGTTTTTTTACAACAACATAATTGATGAGCACAATATCCACAAACACCTCTGAAGGACACAACAATCCACCTCTATCCAAACTTTTTATAAAATCCAATGAATCGTTTGGAAGATATTGCATAGTCTTGTCCAAAACTAGAATTTTGCTGCAGTCATCACACGTCAATTTTTTTCTTGCGATGTAAGAGCAATAGGTACATCAAAATAGGAAGATCTCTCTCCGCTTCCACAATATCCGCAGCACAAATTTTCAAACTCTGAAACATAGCCAAGTCTGTAACTGCCAGGGTAAATTCAGATGTACCATGCTCGTCAATTTGATTTACAAAGATGTCACCATGTTTTAGTGACCTCAGTTTCAACTTCATTCTGCTGGCAAGACGCAGTTTTTGTTCCGTCTCAAAAATCTGACGGAGAGATAAGTTGTACTGCGCACCAGCCAACTGTCTGTATTGGCCAAATCTCGCTTCAAGTGTGTCTGATTGAAATTTTCCTGGCAAAAGGTATTGCATTCCAAACTCTTCTGTACAATATCGGGTTATTTCAATTAGCCCATGTGTGGTTATTTTCAGGGCACTGGAAGTTTCTCTAGTGAGTTTTCCTGACGAGATGTTCAAACTTTCCAACTTTTCCATCCAATCAAGGAATTTATGTAGGTACAAGAGTCTCTCATCTGAGGCTTCGTTTGTCAGAGGATACTGTAAAATGTTTCTTAACCTCGCACCTTTCCCTGGAGACTTGACATTCACTACTTCCCACCAGTTTAAAACAATCTTAATGAACTCTGCAGTGTCTTCATAGTTCAGCAAATTGTGTTTTGGCCCTTGCTGCTTTAAACCTTCAATTATCATATGGTTGGAAACTTGAGCAACTAGTTTCACGTTCTGTCTTTCTAGGGAACTTGGCCACAGATATTTTAATGATAAATTATGAGCATATTTTAGGATATTATCACTTTCCATACTAAAGAGTGTTCTTAAAGTTGCGAATGATGCAACATGAATATCACACAGGTTTTCAAAATCTGGGTAAACAACACTCACATTTTCATTTTTCTGATTGATCCAGTTGTTTCTAATACACTTAAATAAGTGCACAGTGTCCACAAGATAAAGCAAAGGCCTCTTCTTATCACATGGGTGAATATACACAAAGTTCTGTTTATGTTCAACATTAAACATGGACATAGATTTCCTATTTATCATGTTGTTATCTGAAACAACACATATAATCTTAATACCTAAATTTTCAAGCCCCAATATGACATTCTTAATTACGCAATGCAATGAGTCAGCAGTTAAAAGTTTTCACGGGTAATATATGCACAACTTCCTTGTAATTAGAGAGCACACTGTTAATCATAAATACGTGAGCACTTTTTGCAGCTTCAGCACTATCATATGCAGTGCCAACAATTGTACCTCCCTTATAATTGATGTAGGATTTGATATGGATTTCATCCAATATCAATGAGCAGTACAACTCATGGTCTTTAAGGTGAGCCACTTTCTCTTGCATATGCATTAGAAAATTGCCTTCACTTTGCTCTGCGATTGGACTTGCATGGATATCTGAATATAATTTCCTCAAAGTATTTGGATGGGGTAAAATAAAATATCCTGAATCACGGATGAACCTATATGCACATGGAGACATAAAATTCAACAACGGTGAGAAAACAATAATCTCAGAATCATGTCTCAGCCGTTCTTTACGAACATTTAACAGCCGTATTTGTGATTTTATAAAATGAAGCACTGACACTCTGCTTTCATGTACAGTCTCTTTTACATTGTCCAGAAGGATTTCAATGGCTTCCAAAACATCACTAATATTACATGCTGATTCTACACTGTCGAACATTTCCAGGAAATGTATTTCATCTTCAATAGCATGTGTAGTTGATACCTTACGTGAAAATCTCTTCTCATTAATTTCAACTCCACGATAAAACATTGACAAGGAGAGTGAGTCATTTACAACAACATACTTAACTGAAAGGGGCTTTTCAGAGAGGTTGAGGGATAAGAAAATAATACAACTTTCCTTTTGCAAAATATTCCACTGGAAAGAAAGATGGATTTTGTTTATCTGATCCTTCAGTTCACTTAAGGTCGAAAATGTGCGAGTTGCGTCATACTCTTTTTTTTTTGTCCCTATACTGTCTGCAATTGCTCTTATTAAAGCTTCCGCCTCCCTCTTTTCTTTCTTCTTTTCTGGACATTCTCACGCCTCTTCATATTGCGTTCCAGAAGACAGGTACGATGATGGACATCCAGGGAAAATTGATGGGATTGCACCTGGACGGATCCGAGGCCTTGCCTAAGCAACTCTGAAGATTTTTCCTGTACGGTCATCCACATGCATAGTCTCCCATTCAATGTCCCCAGTCTTGAAATGTGCCAGACACACCTGGAAATAGCATAATGAAAAATGGCATTATAACTGGGAACATAAAGGTAAAGTGGGAGCTTTAGAATGAAGTGAACTATTAGATACTTGCTTTATACAAGCAGAACTTAAGATATAAGGGAATGCAAATCTTGCAGAAATTGTGACCGTTTTTGAAATATAGAAATACAAGCGTGTGGTTACCATGAAAATTTTCAGCAAATCATGACGTGAGGTTAAGAATGCCAGGAATTGGCAGTAAAAAGACCATAGGCGGATATAACATTCATTTTCACCAGCATAGAATGAACAAACTGGTAAAGCTCTTACAATTTATTAACAATACACATGTACAGTATTTAGTTACTTAATCTGTCCTCAAGTAGACATGTAATACTTTTGTTGAAAGGAAAATAATAATCTCTCATCGAGGTCTTCTGACATCAGAATCGACTCGGTGGCTGAGAGGTTAGCACAGCGTGCTACAACGCCAGGGGATCCGGAGTTCGAATCCGACCGGGGCACGGATGTTCTTTGTGAGTGCTACCTTAATTTCATCATATCGTCAATCGTCCTCATCGTCGCCATTAACCAAAAATGGTAGATAAATAACAACAATCAAACATGACATCAAAAAGTCTCAATACTAGTAGTTATACATTTTTTTTAAAAATTTGAACCAAAACTTTTTACAAGACGGTTTAAGGATTCAGGTTACGGTTGGTACAGAGAAAAAAAGATTTGCTTAGACTGACGAAAAAGGTTAGGTTGACAGTTTGGCGTTGAGCAGTTTGGCGATTTATTTGTTTGCAATAACCAAACATCAGTAAAAATTTCTAAATCATTTTGTTTAGGATTAAATATACAAGAAAGTTAAACGAAATGACTATGTTTGCTTATTCACATAGCTCGGTAAAAAGTATGTTTTTTGTGTAAAAACGTTTATTTCAAACATAAACAATATATTCATGTATAATTATACAAGAAAATATTCCAACAAATTGCTTGTTGTTACACAATGTACTTTGTATTTCAATGCATAACCTAAATATCAACTTGCCTTCCATTATCTCCGATTAACCTAAAGAGGCAGAAAAGCGGGCTAAAAATAGGAATATAAATGTGCATATTTTTTAATTTTTGCTCAGTTCTGTAGTTTTATTTTCTTACGCATACTTTGAAACTAAAAATTTGTATAGAATTCTCGATGACGATCATATTATCAAAAAATACTGCTTTGGTAGATGTAACAATATTTTATAACGTTGAACAATTTATTTTTCATCGATAAACAACTATGTAACATTAACGAAATATAGTAATTGAAGTTAAATTTGGCATTTCTAAAGAAATTAGCTTGGTTTGATTTACCAATTCGATACTGGTGATCAAGAATGATTTGCAAGAAACAAGTAAAACTTGACCAAATCTGAAAGTATGTTAGATGCCTATGTCGTGCACATTAAATCTTTACATTATGAACTAAACTATCTCTCGTTTATTTATAAGTATAAAGTCTGTGTTACTTACCCTGGAGTTCATCGTAGGGTCAAAATTACGTGGAATTGCCCTAATCCATTTCTGTCTTTCAGTAACATCTTGAGGAAATCTAAATACATTAGTCTTACTGTTCTCATCATAATTTCCTCTACAATTGAGAACACAACACTTATATACCATATTCCTTGTACGCTCCCACTTCACTTATACTTCGTTGCAGTTCTAAAAATTGCATTGCAATTCCACATACGCTAAAAACGTTCCAAAATTACTTCCACCAAATAAATCAAACATGGCGGCTGTCTCGCCTACAGATGATGACGTCGCTCACGTGACTGGAACAAGCCATTCGGCTTTCTCCAGTTTGAGAAGGTAATGGCACGTTCCGCTTGTAGGAGGAAAAAGAATGACTTAGCCGCTGGTATCCATGAAACGTAACGAAATACAATATGTCATAGTCTACTGTTACAAGCAAAGTAACGAAATGTAGTAATATGATAGATATTAACATGATAAAGTAACACAATGGAATGAATGCATTGTACCAACGCATCGAAATTCGATATGGTAGTTTTTAACGTTACATAGGAATGTATAAATACGAAAACAGGTGAAACTTAACGGTACAAAATGCAACGTTGTATAAACTAATGTTATGAAGAACGTATTTAAAGTCAATATCGTTGTCATTCACGTTACACAGCAGTGTATCAAAATGCAACTCCCTTTAACAGAATGGGACAAATTGCAATATGGTATAATCCAGTGGTTCCAAAGTGTGCGTCGTGGCTGGCTTAAAGAGGCGCCGGGAAATGTTCCAATATTTTCACTGAAATTATATGATTGTTCCAAATATTTGCTTATTCAGTAATTTCTGCATGTACTTTTTTCTGAATTTGAAGTATGTGTATTTTTTTTAACAAAGGCATGCAACCTAAACACACTAACTGAGCATTGCAAGTGTTATATAGGTTCATATTCTGATCAAGCCGCCTCGTAAAAATCTTGAAACACTAGGGGCGTCGTGTAACGAAAAAGTTTGCGAACCTCTGGTATAAAATATAATACAGCATATTCTAAGGCAAAAGTAAAGAGCAATGTAGATAATGCATATCCCTGTTTTAACTAATCATGAATTGCAGAGGCGCAAACCATGAAATTTTGTCTCTGGTAATTTACAATGCATTACATAATAGAATGATATTGCGAGCTAAGCGATCAAAGAAACTTTTAGATGAAAATGTTTGCAAACTGAAAACAATAGATATTGATTAAATAGTGCATCAATAATTTCACGCGGTGCCATAGCATTATCTCTTAAAGATTATTTTCATTTAGATCATTCGGCTCTTAAGGTCGGCTCCCGCCTCCCCTTAGCTACGACTCTGAACTTCACGAGACTCCAAGAAAAGGAGACATTGCAAGGGAAGCGAGCAAGAAAATTTTCGCGAATTGTATTTTTATTTGTATAAATTTTGAAATCGAGGTGGGGCACTTGTCCCTCTGCTCCCACGGCAGGTGCCTTTATCCGTCAGGAAAAAACAATGCAAGAAATACGTGAAAATAAATTCCATTTTGAGTATCCTTTTGTACTGGCACTCTTACATTCTGCCTGTCTTGATTTTTTTTACTTCAATGATTACGTCTTCTTGCCCCTCCCTATAATTGATTTCTGTCCAAGGTTGAAAGAGGGGCAATGCACGCCTGCTCCCCCTGTGTTTGCTTCAATGATGAATTGTAAATTTGTCAGACATATTAATACTCACATGAATATTATTTTCTGTCTCATTACTGCAAACTTTTATTCTATATTCCAAACACGAATAATAATATATTAGATAATTTTTGTCTTATAACAGAATCATATGCTTTTTTAAAATCTATCATTACCTGATGGACATTTTGGTTATATCCCAACTTATTCTCATGTGTCTGTATGATGTTGAATTTGATCTAATACATTTAAGTTGAAATTAAAAATCACATATAATTTCATTAGCATATGCAGTTAATCTTGTTAAAAGTATGTTAGATATTATTTTATGTGATGTTGAGATGCGAAACATTCCACGGTAGTTATTGCAGTTCGTCTTATCACCTTTTGTAAATACAGGAACAACGATGGATTATGTCCACTGTTGAGGAATTTATTATTTGTTCCATATTAAAGACATTAGTTTATGAATGTGCCATATTAACAAATTCCCACCTTATTTAATTAACTCAGCAGGCACTAAATCAATTCCAGGTGCTTTGTTATATTTTAGCCTTTTAATAGCATCATTAACTTAAGCCAAGATTCCAAATGCAACATGCAAGTTAAAATCAGCACTAACGAAATTAATGTATTTATGATTGCCTCAGGAATCTACACCGTTTCATTAGATACAGAGTTTGAAAACTATTATAAACCTAATTTCTGTATTTGTCAGCATAATCTAGATATAATCGAACAATTACTCTTTACAGCTAAGGCACAATTTGTTGATTTCAAGAGAACATAATGTTTTATGTATAAAATGTTGTTTTGTTTTAAATTAGAAAAGCATTTAAGAGTAAAATTATTTGGATCTGAGTATAGGCTTACTCTTAGATCGAGTATTTCACCTCGAAGAGGGATGAGTTAAAAACTCCTTGAATATAGTCGTCGGTAAAAATAAAATAACACGACAACGTTCGGATAGAACCAACAAGTTTGAATTAATTCGCAGATGTATTTAGGAATATTTTTGAAACAAACATCTATTGTGCTTAATTTATTTCTCAACTTTTATCCACAATTGCTGTCATAAATTCATTGCGAAGGCTAGTCAATGATCTTCATTAATATAATGAAGGAGCGTATCTTTTCAAATTATTTATTCAGAATCATTCGAGCACAATGTGAGTATTTATGCATGATAAGAACATAACATTTGAATAAACTATAGAGAATTCTGAATTACCATTCAAGGAAGACCAAATATATATAGAAGAAATTTACGTTCATTCACCTTTATAATCGCGGACACTAATTTGATAGAAATCGTATTTTACCAACATGCTGTATTTTCGTCAAGTGATTGACGAAAGATCGTAGTTCATCTTCTGTGTCGAGCAGAAACCCATCATGTACTTCGAACGTTTCCAACTTCGGCATCTCTCTCATTCCAAGTAATCTGCTCAAGAAACAGAAAGAGAAGTCTTTCCTTTCCACTATATCAGAAACAGTCAAATGCTCCAAATTCGGGGCACATTCCAATAGTGAAACAACAGCCTTTCCAGTTACTTTCGCTTCCAGGTTAACAAAGGACTAGTTTTGCATTGTATCGTGATGAGGAATCAGTCCGCCATTTGAAGTAGCACTCCACAAAATAGTGTGGAAGCGGAGTTTCAGACGAAGGAGCGCTGAACCAGAGATATCGAAAGGCTTTCCAGCATGTGGATTGACAATGCTCATCTCTGTAAGTCTTTCTCTTATTTCTGCTGACAAATCACAAAAACTCTCAGCTTCAGGAATCGAAGTGCGGTGGCTTATGTGCACAGACTCGATGCATCTGAAGTGATTGAATGAGCTCAACGCGAATGTAGATGGCGTATTTGGTTGGAAGTCACTGTAACTTATGTGTCGTAATTTTGGACACATCGTTATTATCATGTCGAATACAGATTCTCCCATTGTATCAACTTCGATGGACGTAAGATTTAAGGGAGAAGGTGCGAAATCAAGATTAGTTTTCTTGGGCTTGTACCAGATCTTGAAGAAATCATTGAGAAACCAGGCACATGGACTAATTGATTCTAAGCTGGGAATGAGTTCCGTGAGAGCAAGCATGGGTTCAAACGTGTACTTATAGAAATAATCAGTTTTCAAGGATCTTAGCGTGGAGCACAAAGGGATCTTCTTCCTCTCGTAGAACGTCACAGCTTCCCCTTCCGGCAACAGCTCCTCCAATGGCGGGAATAATCCAGGTACTCACAAGAATTTACTCTCCCATATTCTGTTTTCTTCGTCAGTCTCCGCTGGATGTTTGACAAAGTTTTGAGTCAGGTTGTGGAAGCCTTTGCAAGTAATACTCGAAGGCAGTTCTTCTAAATTCTGAAGACAGGTGCAATTCTCACCGATCAGCTTCATAATGACGTTATCGCCAATCGAAAATAATCGAAGATCCACAAGGTGATCAGCAGATGCCAAGGTATCCCTAATCTTCTGGTAGATTTCAGGCGTGACTTGTACTTGGGAACTGTTTTAGTTGCGGTAAACGAACATAAACGTGCGCAGTCCTTTTCCTTCCGCTGACGCCAAATTAAAGAAATTTTCGAAATGAATTTGATGCAAGTAGAATGTTAAGCTCAATTTTAATTTTCTCATACCGGTCGAGAACAGTACCTCATCCAGATACAGTTGGAAGGGGTAATTCCCAGCTATGTAATTCCTTGATAATTTTTGCAGAAGATTTTCTCGCACGGTTCCAGGAAGTTGGGAGAGAAACTGCCTCATGATGTTTCTGTTCTTGTAAACATTGTAGATGGCGTTAATTACATTCGTGCAGGAATATATGATCATTCGGGTCATCTTCGAGTAGCATATTTCCTTGAGTGTCTTCAATCCTGGAGGTAGTGGCCGATAAACGGAATCTTTGTGATCCATACACCTGATCAATTGGATATTCCGCTCCATGTTTCCTCTTCCTATGAACAAATTGTTTTAAAGTTGGTTAAGTTGAAACATAATATGAATAATAATTATTTCCTCTATTGCTTTATTTGTCGACTCTTTTAGTGTTGTGCGTGCAATATCATATTTGGTCTAGTAAGTGCTTGAAGGTTCGTGATGTGTATTTTTCATATACTCGTGTACCATAAACTGTTAAAGTATTACAATTTCGAAAAAAAATCTGAAAATGTATTTTAATAAATATTTTCTGTTACTTGCATCCACTGTCAAAACCGAAACGTCCCTGAGTTATTTAGTGTGTTCCAGAGGTTTCTGATGAATTGAATTTAATAGTAAGTCCCCGACCTACATTGCGTAATGGTTATCACTGCGCCCTACGACAACAGTGGTCTGGCCTTTGGTTCACAGCCCGGGCATGGGTGTTGTTTGGTGAGTGTAACTTCATCAATTCAATCACTTGTCCCCATTGTCGTGATTAGCCTAAAGTAGCAGAAAATCGCTACGCTGCATAACAAAAATCAAATTAATCTAATAATAAGTCACAAACTAGTGAACAGTGCAGCTTACTGTTTTTTTAGTGGTATGAGGAATTCAAAATATTGCTAACATCCTAAACTGCCTTGATGTTCTCTTTCCAGGGATTTCGCTCAAATAAACAAGAATTCATTCGACGTTTTTCTCAACATATCTTCTTGTCAAGACCACTTTCGGTCTCCACAAACTGTTTGTACCAAGACTTAAAGCAGTTTGTGGATTAAGGTCCTACAGATACCTCATTCAGAAGTCTCCTTAAGTTTGGATAACAGATTTTGTTCGTGTACACACACTTTTTTCTGAATAATACCTGACTACTAAAAATATTTAGCGGAATGTACTGAAATTGTTTGACATTACGAAAGCATTCCGAAACACGTAAATTGCTATCCTCAACAGATTTTGAGTTATTATTTATTGGAATTCGTCTGAGCATCGTGGAAAACGTTGCAGTGAATTTCTATATATAGCATATTAGAGCAAGTTGTCATATGGAATATTGTGTTGCGTTTAGACTCAATGTTTATCTTTTCTTACTAGATAAAGATTTAGTAGGCAAATCAAGCAGGGGGAACATGTTGGCGAACATTGGAGTCTCAAGGGTAACCTTCTATAGCCCTCACTCGACCAAGTCTCTTTCTTCTATCAACCTCTCCGTCGAACACAGTGGCCTGATTGCAGTGTTGCCAGTAATATGTTATTACGTATCACTAGATCCATTTATCCAAATTCTGCCTAAATTGTGCACACACTCAAAAACAAATCACACTGGAATATTCCTGTAGTCACGTATATGATTTCTGTTCCTACTAATATTACAATTGCGTCCACCGATTGTTCCGCATCTTAACATTTCTACCAGACAGTTTGCATAAAACACCAGGCTTGCAACACTGAGGGTCAATTCATCGAGAAAATGAAGAGGAAAGTAACAGCGGTTAAAAGTTGTTGATTCTTATAGTGTGGGGATCAGAGGATTGTGATCTTCCGCCAACTATTACTATAACATCTGAGAATTTCCCTTGAAAAACTTTCATACCGTGTGCTTCTATATGTGCACGTGAAGGTTTGCTCAAGCAAATTCGAATATATGTACTGTCGTTAATCTGAGACAAGCCGACTTCTGTGGCAGAGTGGTTATCAACAACGGCAGAGGGGGCCGGGTTCGAATTCCGTCGTGGCCAAAGGTGTTCATTTCATCAATTTGATCATACCTTGATTCATCTTCATCGTGGCGATAAGCTAAAGGTGGAAGAAAAACCACGCTAATTATCAATAATTAAGCTACCCTGAGACAAGACATGTTTCGATTTTGAGGACAGTTTTCTAAATTTTGGGCAAAATTTTTCGAGATCTTTCCACTCACAAGTCGGTGGCATGTAAAAGCAGGAGAGTAGTTTATCCTTAAGGAAAGGGGAGATTGAATAGGACTATGTCGTCTGAAGAGATAATCCCTGAAACACACTAAATATTCATAATCTTACCCTGTTTTTAAAGATGTTTGACAGAAATAGATGCTTCGTAATTAATGTACCCAACGCCTGGTGCCGGGCAACAGTCATAAGAACACATTATTTGATAATTGTTGTTGATTTCTATCACTAAACACTTCATCACCATCACTTACTTTTGTTTTGTTAGGAGCTGTTCCATATGTGTTGATGCGACAAAGAAGAATACTATAATATTTTGAGCATTGAAAATGTTGACAACGCCAAATGGGTAGACAGAAATGCAATAATTAGCTCATGTCAGAGCAGTTTAGGCTAATATAGAAGATGGGAATGAGAACTTATATGATGATATTGATGAAGCGGTACACATAAAGAACATCCACGCCCAGGACGGGATTCCAATTCGAGACCCGTTGTGTCGAAGCGCACTTTGGTAACATATCTGCCATGGAGATGTGCTTTTCGTGGTTGAAGAATCATCACAAGTACCAAATGCTCGACCACAGAACCGGAAGGTAAATGTGTTTCTACATCGGAAGTCGAAGATATCGCTTGCTGGGCGACCTTGGGAAGATGAGCTGATAAAACCCCCAAGCAAGCAACACCGTTGGGAAAATCGGAATCCTCAAACTTTACCTACATGATATTCGGTCACGAAGCATGTTTGATATAAAATGCATTTTAAGGATTGCAATATAACTGATATATAATAGAAACGTAACCTTAGACAGAATTTTTGAACGATGCAGAAAAGTAGGGCATGTTTTTGAAGCACGTCTTTCTCTATAAAATAATAACATTGTGTGTGTGTCCTCTCCACTTCATGCTCGAAATACAGCATAACGTGTAGATGGTTCTCCTTCCTTTTTACTTCAAATAGTGTATTTCAAGTTTGTTTCCTGACAAAGTATACGTCAGGATATTTCATACTTTCAACAACAGGAATGCGATGTTAAGTAAAGTGTACTATGCACAAAGCCATGTGTAACGTGGCGGTTGCGAACGTGAGGAAAGCAATCAAAATTTCTGGAAAGCGCGTAAAGAGTCCGGGATCGATTTAATAGACGTCCGCTAAAAAACAAAAGAACCAACCAGTTACAAAAGTCGCGTTTTTTTTACGCTTTTGACAAGTGTTTAGCACTGTCGCCTCAGTCTCTAACGAGAACCAAAGTTAATGTAGAAAATGCCCAAAAATGTGGGATCCATCAAAAGACACCAAGCAAAAATACATTCAAGATTACTGGGAAAATTCACACTAGATTGACGAGCCAACATATATATATATGTGTGTATCCGCGTGACCGTCTCCGAAGAATCAGTTGCACTACAAATCAATTAGTTTAGAAATTCGGATATTACATTTTTTTTTTACGTTTGTTTGGAGTAAAGGGTCAAAACATAGATCAATATTCAATTTGAGACGTTAGGTCTGAATTTATTACGCTAATCACTCAACGAAATTCGATTAACGTTTCAATCAAATAACATATACATTGAATAATTATTAACAATCCTTCCCATTTAACTCTCACAATGAACTTTCAAATAGATGCAACAATTATCTCTTTTTTTTGCTCTGAGATTTATACATTAAACCGTAAGAGAGTGAACAAAAAAATACAATCATCAAAACGCGTCGCATTCATAACATCTAAAATTTAACAAGGTCATTCTTCAACAGTACGTTAATATTCACTCTTTTCTTGCAACCAATTCCCCCTTTTAACTTTGGTGCTCCCGTTTATTTTATCGTTTCAAGTGCCAACCAATCATTATCTTTAACTGTATTCTCCCTTCCCTGAAGTAATTTACTAAATTACGCTAGTGTACGCCTTGCTTGCTCAACATTTAAAGTTCAAACGCCACTTTTACGTTCCTTTATTACGAAGCGTGACGACGACTCATTTTTGACCAACAGTATATCGTTATTTGCCTGGTAATTCGAAGGTTTCGCCGTTCGTACCTTCTTTCTCCCAATATTCAAACTCGTGACTCGCTTCAGAAAGATGCGTGTATCCAGCGCACTTCACTTTTCACAATATGTCAAAAAAGGGGGTTGATAAAGTACATACCTCAATCACCAGGATAAAATTCGTCCCTCTGGCCAATCAAACTCCGTCACCATGGAATCAAATAGGGTCTTGGTGTCCTTCTCGCTTGGTATCATACTCTCACGTAGTTTCTGGATACCTCGCTCAAACTTCCTTCTCTGTCAAAATCCCATCCGTAACCAAATGGACCCAACGGCGAATGGTACCTTGAAGAATACGGCAATCGAGCTGTCCTAAGGTCAGACGAAACTCTGCTCTTCCACTTTCACTTCTTCGCAAAAATACAGTTCTTCCATGTCTTACTCCAAGAGACGTAAAAATAAAACGAGGCAGTTTGCGTAGTGGTCCGAGTATAGAGAGAGTCCAATACCCCAGCGTGTAATCTACGGCGAATGGTAAAGTCTCGTCCCGCGAGTTCCTGTTTCGTTCTAAACACGCGTCATACTCTCTGCCTCTCTTTTCCTCCAAGGCTCGCTGGCTGGTTTCGTGAGTGCCAGCTGGATCGGAACTACTTGCGCTTGCACGCTCGTAATCGCAGCACCGGACAAATAATAGTGGAGACCTCTAGCGGTAACTCGCACAACCAATAACCACAAGACAGACGCAAGGCGTACCAACGAAGGAGGAAATGTGAGGCTTTTCTACGCGTACTATAAACGTAATACTTTTTATTACGACTCGCGCAGAAAAACGTCACACATGAAGACGTATAGAGATTGTGGAGTTAGGGTCCAAAAATTTCTGGCAAAGGTTGGGGGTGATGCGATCAGCACCACGCCCCTGGCCACCTTTACAACCCCCCGGTATCCACCAGGTACCCAATTATACGACGCTGGGTGTGCACCGGAGCCGCTTGACCAGGTGCAAAAAATTCCACCGGGAATACAACCCCGGTTTCTTGCATGGTAGTCAGAGCATGCGATGAATTTCTCTAATGCATTTGTGTCAACTGCCGGTGTTGCGCAATTTGAAGATAATATTTTTTTATTTAAGTATGGATATTGCTATTCCCAGGGTACTAAATTGGGCTGTGAGAGTTTTTATGGCTTTGGTTACAGCGAGGAACTCTAGTGTGGCGTCGGAGGTGAGACTATTTCTGTGTTTCGCTCTTAGACAATGAGTAATTTGCATTCAAGAGGAAGGCATTTAAAAACTTGAAAAATACGAAAGTAAGATTTGATTTTGAAAAGTTTATTTTCCAGGTTTCGAACTTGCATAGGTATTATTTTTGTCCGAAATCATGCTGTGAAAGACAAGATGCATCAGACAATGAAACTTAACAACCCTATTTGGTCACGATGCCATGTAGGAGGAAAATTAAGATTCCTAAATATTTAAATAATTGTCGTTAAACAGCATATTAATTAATGATTGATTGATTGAGTTGGTATTTTAAGTCCACTTTATGCGCAGTAAGGCTAATCTGGACTGGAGCTACGGTTCCGAACCACTATGTGCCTCCACCGGGTATCGAACCCAGTACCCCTTGAACATATTAATTAATGCATTACCAGCCACAGAATAAATGTAGCTTTCCAGCGTTGCCCACTGCGCTACATTATGTACTTTAGTCTCTGCTCTCTCCGAGGGAACGGCGTCCGCTATAGGACAAGACGACACCGGATCGTCGCATCCCGTAGCTCTACTAACCGTGTATCCTCCGGGAGAGTAGAGATCGTACCGGGATAAGGCAGACTGACAATTATAATGACCGATACTCGCTCCACATTAGGTTTATTGATGTGATTGGAGGTAGGGCTTGTAAACGGAAGGCACACTCACTCACTGACCTTGCCTAATCTGGCGACGCTTCCTTGAACACAGCGTATCCTAGGATTACCAGCCCAATAGCTTAGGCTTACACTTCGATGACAACAGAGACAAAAGAGAGCTCCACGTAATTGCTCCTGTGCTTATATAGGAGGTAGGTGTATGACCTCCCTGTCGTGCTGGACGTTTGACGTTGAGCTTACGTGGGCATTAGGCAAGGTTTTTGCGTCGCTAGCACCCTACCGTCTACAATCCCCCTGGCCAGGATGTCTTTGGCTAGGGTTGAACTATACAAAGACATAGGCAAGTGACGAATAAATAAGAAGAACACTGGAACAGACTGTATAATATTTACATAAGCATTATATGATGTTTGTATCTTTTAGTTTTAGTTTGGTTTGTTCTGTTCTGTTTTGTTCTGTTCAGTATTGATAATACCAATATTAGTAGATTAGTGCTGTTAACGTGTATGTTGTACTGGTAATTTCATGAGTAACAGTTTCAGTACCACACTGTTCGAGTTACCTCTAAATATATCTTGCATCAAGTCTGGAGAAAATTCGAGAAGGATTTGACCATTGTACCTATACAGACGCACTATCACTGAACACTAGTAACACTGACACAACATACTCTTCTGCATCCACAGTTCATCATAATCTAACAAATGGTGGATACTGGGAATTTTCATGAGTCCTTGTCAGACATCTATTATAGCCTGACAAGTTTAAGTCCCGATATGCGCAGATCGCTACGGAGCACATTCCTATTACGTCACCCTCCCCACCACTCTTCTACGTACTAGTCTGGCCTTGAGAGTACGAGTGGTGCCAACTCAGCAAAATTAAGCTAAAAAAATTATGACAAACGATTTTTACTGTGTAGATTGACGATGCCGGCTCATATCAGTTTATCAGTGGTTCATTTGATTTAATCCAGTCTTTGAAAATACGTGCGCTGCGCGAATCATAAACTGTAGTATTACTCACGCGCGTTAAGGTTTATAATGAAGAGAAATTACTGGGCGAATGACTTCATTTTCTGAATGCGACATCGAGCAGTGGCCTGTTTTTGTTTTTTTTTAAAAAAAAGCCGAGTGGGGTGGGGGTTATTTTGTTTATCGTGCAACAATTGTTACGAGAAGGCAATCTGATAACATTCTTGCCTGTGTTCTTTTTTAAAGCATTGAAATGTTCTTGCTCTTTACTCTTGGCTGCTTATTTTTGAAATGCAAAAATCAAATCATGTCGGGTCCAACGAAATCCACAATCTGCTCTAGAAAGCCCCTTAGAGGACAGACCAGAGAAATTGTTTACAATGTTGCAACATATTTGCGAAATCGGAAGAAGGAGTTACATAAACTTAAGTATAATGTTGTCGAGTCCACAAGCGCCGCCATGGGAGTATCTAAATGGATGGTTTCTCAAGTTTTAAAAGAATTGGATTGGAATAATTTGTTGTTTTAAGTCCACTTTATACACAGTAAGGCTAATCGGGACTGGACGTACAGTTTTAAAGTGGGATCCGAACCACTATATGCTTCCACCGGGAATCGAACCCGAGACCGCTTGATTACAAGGCGACGACGATACCACTACGCCATCAGGGAGGCCATATTTAAAAAAAAGGAAAAGAGTCGTTGGCGAAAGGTGAGTTGAATTTCTGTACCCCGACAGGTAGAAAACAGCCCAGGAAAGAACGAATACAAATTTCGTTGAAAATCTTCAGACCATTCCGCTCCCTGCTGGTTGCAACACTGCCAACCAACGTCCCTGCGGAGAATGGAGTGGGGAAATGTGGTGTGAGATGCGCAACAGCAATTTGCAGCTTCTCTGACCTTCACCGGTTATATATATATGTATGTATGTGTATGTACTTCGTTCGTCAGCTTGAACACATGTCTTGGAGCGAGAAAAGTTTTGTACCCATTACCGTTTGTATAACCTCCACTAATGTTTATATTTGTAATAGTATATATATTTATGAATTTCGAACCACCACCATTTGTGCATGTAGATATACGTATACGTAGATCCGGTCTTCCGGAGAATGGCACTGTTTGTGTCCTGAAGATTGGGCGAAACTTGCTATTCCGGCGACTCGTTGTTGTGAGGGCAGATAGGTTTATTATATAACCTGCGTGTCAGGGGAACGAACTGATATGATGGCGTTTAGGACATCTCCTTGGCATGTGCTGAAGTGGGTGGAGGGGGGGGGGTTGTAACTGCTTTGTGCAGGTTGACGTTGCTGTTCTTCTTCGGCGCGTGCTGAGGGTAGAGGGGTTGGTGTTGGATGTAGCTGCTTCACTTCCTTGAGGTTTCTTCTTCCACTCACGGGCTCGCTGGATGTGAGGTGACATGTTGAGCTGATTCTGCAATTTCCGATGTTGCTGTTGGAAGACTCATTCTCGAACGAGAGAAAGGTTGATAAGACATTTGATGTATTTTTGCGTAAAGCTTATGCGTTTGAGTAAATGAGTGGCTCATACCTTTGGGAATGGTTGTTAAATTTGTATGGGGTGGGAGATATTAGGAATGGGTGTAGGGGTGGTGAGACATTCGACCTTCGCATGATTTTTCTTTGTTCTGGTGACTCTACTTGTTATTTTCTTCGTGATAAGATTCACGGTTCAACAACATACTGTAGATGTACCTTTTATGGCAATGATCCATTGATATGAAACAATAATTATTAATATCACGAATTGAAAGTTTAAACAATGTGTAGAGGAGAATTCATTCGTCCGGTAGATGAAACAAATGGCTGCTATCTTTTGTGTAAATCTGTTACATATAATAATAATGAAAATGTAAGGCATAGGCCCCACAGATGTAGCATATAGATCGGCGTGTCGTAGTGCGGATAGAACGGGTATTCGGGTAAAGGTGTAAATTTGAAATTTGGTACATGCAGTGAAGGAGTTTCTAATTTCCAGTCGTGTTTGATTGCTTGGGGAATGTAGTTTTTATGCTTTTTATAAATGTTGGCCAGTGTAATTTCATTGCATTTGATCCTGGCAGAGGGTAAGATATGGACCGAATGAAATTCTGTTTGTCGTTCTACCACACACGGGTATATAGGATGAATAGTTACATGTTCGGAGATATTCACTTTGGAGTTACAGGTGATTGAAATTTTAACGGATCCGTGTTGTTGGTGAGTCGATATTGGATAAATGGCAGTTGAGGAGTTTGAATACTGTATACTGATGTATTCCGGGGGGGTTGTTATAATAAACTCTGTTCTATCTACTTGAAGAATTTCGGTAACCGATGAGATTTTGCATTATGGACACTCGTTCACTAGATCGCGTACTGTTGTCGAGTTTAAGACTTGGCGTACGTAAGCCGCGAAACCGTAATGCAATGAGATAAACGTGGGTATCTTACAGAGACGTTTTTATGTACCTGACATCTGCCAAGCTCTGCTCCTTGGAAGATCGCTACCGAGTTGTCCTGATTGATAGCTACGAATGAGGGTGCTTCGTTAATTATGCAGACTTCTGAATCGAATTTAAATGGTACGGCGAGCACATCATACAGTTTGTAACTAGACTCGTTTCTCTTAATTGGAACGTTAACGGTAATAAAAATATGCTTGTCGGTAATTTGAGAGGTGGCTAGGGGGGGTTGATAAAATATTTCGATAAGCTGTAAAGATATAGCTACTTAGTATCCATCGCTTGCAATATTGGTTTCTACACGTTCCAGGTCTTCATAAAGTGCTTTCAGAGGAATAGACTGCTCGTCTAAGTATCCGATACGGCATGATTTTGACGTTCCTTGAAAACATTGAATTGGGATGAGTTAAGAAATTTGCATAATTGTGGTTTGCCAAAGTATGTATTTCTGCTTGTTCTTTTGGAATGTTAAATTTTGGAGGTTTTTCGAAACAGGTTACTTGAATTATGTCGTTTCGAGAGTCTACATGACCTCTTCGGTCAACCAAAAATAATTTCCCAAAAGCGGGAGTACGTCGTTTATGTGCACCACTCTGAAGGGATGAATCACTTGTAACCTAATCTGAATCTGATGAAAGCAATTTCTTTTATTTCAATCTCATTGCCTGTGACGCCTCTAATGAGTGCGTTTCTTGAATACGTTTGGTTCCGGGAAGGATCAGGTGACTGGGAAATATGGATGTCATGGCCCCCAAATCTACGCAACATTTCGCGTGGTTACCTTGGTTATTCTCTAGTTTCATGTTCACAAAATATAGGTTATCTTCTTTAATCAGTGGAACTTGAATCCTTTTGCTCGCCCCCACATATCTCGTCCCCGAGTATGTGGCGTTTACGCGTTTAAAGGATGGGTATTCTGGGGTTGTGATTGGGTGTTTGGTGAACTTCTTTCCCACCGTTGAGAAAAATAATGGTTGGGGTTTCTTCCGCCCCTAGCCCTGCGGGAGGAATGTGAACTTCTGAATGTCCCTCGGTTATTCCTATAAGTCGGGGGATTAAATTTTGTTGTCTGTTCGGACCGTACCTGTTCTCGAAATTACGGGGTTGTCTAAAATATCCCCGATTAGATATGGGACCCCAGCTATTGCCTCTGTGTGGTTGAGCACGACGTTGGCTGATCACTGAGTTTATTAGCTCGCGATTAGATGAGTGCAGTTTCTCGACCTGAGCTGCAAGTGCATTTACCTCCGCGCGAGTATCTGCTTGATCTTGCATTTTCCTCGCCAAGGAGTGTAAGGTGTTGGGTGATGGACTTTGCCCTGCAGCGGGAGCTGCTGAACTTTGATCGGCAAGTGTGGCATTCTCCGCCGGCTTGAGGACTCGACTACGGAATTTCGATTTGTGGGGTGAAATTTCATCGTTACTTGAGTCAAATGACTCTGTGCTGGATTCTTCGCTGTCCGAGCCGAAAAGTTTTCTAAATTTTGCTTGTTTTCTGCGCTCTTTAACAATCACGCGTCGTTCTTCCACTCGACGCAACTATTTGATTAGGTCTTCTAGATCGGTGAATTCTTTCTCGGCGGCCTCCAGATATTCGTCTTTGAGACCCCCGATTATACTGTACATTAGCTTGTTTTCCGAGATGTTCGGAATTAACTTTCGAATTAATGCTGACTTGGCAGCGACATAGTGCAGCACAGATTCATTTTCCCTTTGGATACGGGCTCTGATCCTATCCTCGGCAACTTGCAGATCGGCCTTTTGGGGAAATGTCTCTTTGAGCTGTTGTGTCAGCTGATCAAATGTTGTGTTCGAACAACAGGGAGATAATTTTACAGTAGAAAACCATTCAAGCGCTACCTCCCTGAGAGATAATGCAAACGCTGTTTTCTTCTTCTCTGCATTCCACCCATTGTATTCACGACATTTTCAAACACTAACAGTAAATTATGGACGTCTTCTTTATCCTTCCCTGCGAATGTGGATGTCTTAAAGGATGTGGAACTGGCCATGATAAAGGGTTGGGTGTCTGGGAGAGGATCAGGGTTATTATAAGAAGTTTGGGTCAAGCTATCTGATAAGGTAAAGCAACGGCCAATTTGTAGTATGGGATACGCTGCTGCAAATGACGTCTCACTTTAAACCCAAAGCTCTTTTTTGTACTTATTGCTTCATTTTTACGGTTAACTCTTTGCACCAGTAATCATTTCCCATAAATTTGGCTTCTTTCTTGCATGCGAATTGAATATATTTTACTTGCATTTTTTTTAGACAAATGATATAACATGGTAATGTATATTTCTGAGGTTTGATATAGATAGGAGTGTATTTGGAATTTGTTTGTAGATTTTATGTAAATTGTATCTTATGTAAATAAAATATATAATGGGCATAAACAGCCATATGCATTGTTGTAAGTTCAATAAATATATTGAAGATGATGATCAAAACAAGACAAAGAAAGTTCGTAAATTTATTGTGGTTGGAAACTTTGACAATCATCCTAATAACGATTTCTGTTCCGCCAAAATATAGTGCACTTCGTAAAATAACTTGGTGACATGGCAAGGCAAGATAAGTGTGAACATTTTGTAGGAATATGCATTGTAATTTTGATTGAGCTTAGAGATTTGTGTAAATATTGATATTTTATAACATTGGTTAATTTCTAAAAATAATCATGTGAACAGCAAGGAAGTAATCTTACTTTCAATATGGCGAGTTCTATGCGGTAGTCGGCGGTCATGAATCAGCTGACGCGGAGTGATACATTGAATCTGTGAGATGGTTTGTTTACTGAAGGTCTCAGAGTTGGTGATTTACACTTTAGTAGCTGCAGCAAGGATTATCTATTACAGGATGGGACACTGAGCATATTCTCCATTGACTTGTGAGAACACTTTTCTAAGGCCTTACAAACCACAGACTCTTCATACCCAGTACAAGCAGAGCCCTCTGGCTGGGAAAGACAACGTACTCGAACAGTGAGGAACTATCGATTAATACGCATATCGATATTTGAGGTAGAGTCTGGTCTTGAATTGTCCAAAGGAAATATCTAGAAAAATATTCTAATTTCTTATACATTTACTAAACATATATGATATTGGGTCATATTCTGGTTTTCGTAAAATACAAGCCTAGAAACAACATTTAATTTTTACACTAAATATCTTACTTGCTGGTTCATTATTGTAATCCATTACCTTGGAGTTTAATGATTGCAATCCACGTGATATGCATTGAGATGAAGAATAATAGAACCGAAATATCTCCCCTTTGCACTAAAATAACAAACTACCCGTAACGCAGCACATTTACCAAAAATAAATATTGTACTGCGGAGTTACAATGAAAATTCATCGTATGCAAATATAGGGGAAGAATTAGTCACATAATGTCAAACTGTAAGAATTTGTAACGTTGATTATATCAGTTCTTTTTATTTGATTCGTCAACGTTGAACTTCTTACTTGCATAAATTAAAAATCATTTACTATTCCAAAAGGTAACAGTTTAGTATATCGTAAAGACATTAAAATCGGATATTTTGTGTTTCGCATGGTTCGTACTTACCAATTGTGTATTGCGGAACATAGTTCAAGGCGCCATTACGCTTTATACACGAAAACAAACACAATTTTTCACATGCAGAGTGATTTCTTTGATTCCTTTCCTCGCTTCCATAACACACAATATGGCAGACACATCTTGACTCACGTTGTGGGTATGCAGTGTTTCCAAACCTTCTTCGCCTACTATCGTGTTCGTCACCGGTGGAAATTGTACATTATGCACTGGTAGCTGACGGATAGCCCCACGAACCATTTCCGATAAGGTTAGCTTAAGTTTGGTTAGGTTAGGTTAGGAAAGCATAGTGAAAAAAGGGGTTGGAAACACTGACAGTGGGTTACGTCATGAAACGTACGCTGCAAATGAAAACAATGGCAATTGTGCGTCGGTGATATATTTATCTTGAAAAATACATGATTTCCCGGTCAAATATATTCCACGATGAAAGAAAATATCTCGACGAACGTTGTAAAGCTTAGACATTTTTTTTTCAGTAAGTAGTTTCTTCCGTAAAAATGAAGAAATGTATTTCCGATATAGTATACCATTCCAAAATGGAAAAATGTCTAGGTTTTCCTTTAAAACAATAACTATTCACGAATGCAGCCAGATTTCATTTGTAGGATACAAGGAAGGTTTATTTTCCAACTAAACTTAAATTTAATTCTACACGAATTTAAATTACACACACACATAAAATATGTAGAGTTTCTACTTCTACCTTTGCTTAGAACTACCAAACTCAACCTGTGTGCTTTGAAACTTCTTAGAGAATGGTATTTAATCAATATAGAAGGTAAATGACACATGTGAAAGTTTTATAATGAGATATCTACTTAAACACAAATACCCAATTCCTAGCCTATTCTATACTATGCTTGACATAAATGAGCCTCCCCGATGGCGCAGTGGTAGCGTCGTCGCCTTGTAATCAAGGGGTCCCGGGTTCGATGCCTGGTGGAGGCACAAGTGGTTCGGATCCCACTTTAAACTGTAGGTCCAGTCCCGATTAGCCTTACTGTGCATAAAGTGGACTTAAAACACTAAATCAATCAATCAATCAATCATGCTTGACATAAGACATAAAACACATCGAACACATCTTTCACAGCATCAGGCTTAATCACAAAACAAATCACCACTGAATTCTTAAACATTCCAGGAATATAAGAAAAATCACTGTTCAGAAAGTAAAATATAGCCACACTAAATTGAAATGTACTTATGACAAAAACTTGATCCACGATGCGTTACCATAGGTTAGTCAATAACCAACTTCGAGAATAGTGAAATGCGTCACAATTTTCTATGAAAGTGTCAAATCTTTACAACAGTTCATTAAAAGTTTCAAGTGCTTGAATATGTACGACGTAACGCTATACTACATAAATTGAATACAAATATACTTTATAATGTACATCCCTTAAATTTATACGATCGTTTTATGAGTTAGCCTCTGATATTGGACTAACGGAAACCTCGACAGGGTTGTTAGTTTTCGTCCAAGCGGTTAGAAGGCGCTAGCAACTTCCGTCTCCAACGGTAATGTCGTATAGCAACTTCCGTATCATCTTAGTGATCTGCGCGTTCACCATGGCATATGGGACTGGGTTATCGTCATATATATAATCCTTGGCTGTACTTTGTAAATTAAAATGTCTTTTTCTGAGAAGCAGGATAAAAGAAAGGAATGCATAATAACTGAACTTTTGAAGTTTATAACGTTTACTGAATGTATGTATAAAAAACTTCAATGAATGTAACTTTATTATGATATGCAAATTATGTAACCAACAGGGATGGAGAGTAAAACCTGAGGTATAAATAACTCTGATTTTTCGTTAACAGGGATAGGGATTTGCAAAAAATCATCGTTGGGACTCAGATCTGAGCAGACCGGTATTCTTTGCTGGGAGGCAAAGGAGAAGAGATAGAAGAGATACGAGTTGCAGAGAACCCTGTACGATCAGCGAAGATCAGAGAAATTCGCAAAGGGCCAATCAATAAAGAAGTCATCATCAACCAATCAGGACAGAGTACTTCAGAAACTAGCAAAAGAGGCAAGTAGGGGTCAGAAGCCACCAACCCTTTACCTCAAGGAGCCGGCGAGAACACTAACTCTCATTCCAAGGAAGTGCAACAATACCAAGACACGCAAGAAAGCAACAACAGTAATAAAGGGATAACCCCTGCAAAACCTCAGACGAGGACGACATCACAGAATAACCTTCATCTATTCTAAAAGGCCAATCCGTGTACATACCCAAATAACTCAGAGAGACAACCCTATTGACAGTCAAAGACCTTCCACCATTTCTCCGACAACGAAGAAGATGGATCCACAGACAACAAGACAAGGAAGCCACCAGCTGTCTACGTCTACAATGCAGTACAAGCTCATCACTGATTGCAAGGAGCATTCACTCGGCTACGCTACAGAACAACCACCAAGAGAGTGACCAATCAAGGTAGTTCTGCTAGACCTGAGATTAAGATCCATACCAGGATACTAATGCCAAATTACGGCGACCCAAGCCAATGACAGATATCTACAATGATGAATATCTACTGCACTATAGGATCCAGGTGGAACCCTACCGGTCTCCAGGGATGTTTCAAACCCATAAGTGTCAGAGGATCAGGCACTCCCAGGGACAACGCAGGGCCCAACCAAGATATATATAAGTGTGCAACAAATCACCTCACCGCCGAATAACAGAAGCAAAGTGCTGCAACGATGGAGAAAACCACCCAGCCAACTACAGAAGCTACAGAATGTTCGTATTAGTCCAATAAAAGCGACAAAACTCCACCTCCAAGACAGAAGAAAACAAAGAAAAATAATGTAAAGAACAGAAAACAAAAGTACAGCAGCAATATACGCTCACAGAGACAAGACTACCATACAGCCAGAAACTTCAAGCTCCAAGAAAAAAAGAGGCGCAAGAGACAGACGAGATAATCCAATGAATAACAAGCAAACTTGACTTAAAAATCTCGTAAATTCAGCCAACGACAAGATACAGAAGACAACATTGAAAAACTAAAAATTATCATCGAAACCATTTTCACGATCATGTCTGAAGGAGTCTTCTAAACAGACAGACGATCAGACATTACTCACAAAAAGTAAAACGAGCGAAAATCACAGGAAATTGTAGGCCCTACAAAGGACCAGAAACTCAAGTCAAGGATCAAAACGCCGGTTCTACTTAGAACCATCATCATCCACCGAGCTTCGAGTGAAAGTCGCAGGAGTCAACCAGAGCCATAATTACCTGCAACACACCACTATGAAACCACCAATAGAGATAGAAGTCAGGGAAGCGACACTGGAACCAATAAAAAAAATAGGATAATCAGTCAGTCAGTTAGCAAGAATATTGAATTTAAGAACTTCCTGGGTGTAATAGGAAGTAGACCGCCTGTGTGGGACAGGTTCTAGATAGACTTTACAAAATTAAGTAATATACCATTCAGTATTCAATTAAACTTCGACATTGAATTTGAGGTTAACTCCCTACTACTCACCCAACCAATCTGACTGTATTGACCTACTCCAATAAACAGTTAAACTATATATCAATGTTCGTGATTCCATGATCCTAAGATGACTTCAGTGCAGGTCTGATAGAGTCCCTGCTCCAGACAGAAAGAGCAAAGGGTTCAACTGTGTAAGAGAACGTAAAAAGTTTAATTCAATCAATACAACATTTTATAGATATACGTATCCTACAATTGATTCATTGAGAAGGATACTTCAAATATATATTAATATAATTAAAAACGGCTGATCTAGAAATATTTATTCAGAAACACTGCAGCACAATATGAGTAATTAGGTATGTAAAACATAAAATGTAAGCGAAACATGGAGATTTGTGATTTACCATGTAAGGAATACCAATATGTATAGAAGCAGTTTACTTTCAACCACCCTTAGATTCACGGCAACTAATTTGATAGAAAACGTATTTTACCCACGTGCTGTATTCTCTCAAAGTGTGTGATGAAGGCTTGTAGTTCATCTTCTGTGTCGAGTAAAAAACCTTCAAGCACTTCGAACGTCTCCAACTTCGGCATCTCTCTCCCCTCAAGTAATCTGTGCAAGAAATCGTCTTTTCTTTCTATAATATCAGAAACAGTCAAATACTCCAAATTCGGGGCGCATTCCAAAAGGGAAGGGACAGTCTTTCCTGTTACATTCCCTTGGAATTCAACGGAGGACAAGTTTTGCATTGTATCGTGCGGAGCAATCAGATCGCTATTTGAAGAACCACTCCACACAATGGTGGAGAAGTATAGATCCAGACTACGTAGCGATGAACATAGCTGAACACCAGAGATATCGAAAGGTTTTGCAGCACGAGAATTCTCAATGCTTATATCTCTTAACTTTCCTCGTAATTCTTCTGACAAATCACCAAAATTCTCAGTTTCGAGAGTAGATGTCTCGTGGTTAATGTTCGCAGACTCAATGCATTTGAAGTGTTTAAATAAATTAAGCGAGAATGTAGAAGGCGTATTTGGTTCGAAGTAATTGTAACTTATGTGTGTTAATTTTGGACACATCGTTATTATCATGTCAAATATAGATTCTTTCATTGTACCAACGTTAATTGATGTAATGTTGAAGGGAGAAGGCAAGAAATGATTTGTTTTCTTGGGCTTGTACCATTTCCTGAAGAGCTTACTTAGAAACCATCCACTTGGTCTAATTGATTCTAAATTTTGTATGAGTTCCAGGATGGCAAGCATTGGTTCATAAGTAGAACTAAAGAAACAATCAATATTTAACGATTTTAGCGTGGAGCACAAAGGACTCTTGCTTCTCTTGTAGAACTTGACAGGTTCCCCTTCCGGCAACAGCTCCTCCAGTGGCGGGAATATTCTGGGAACGCCCCATAATTTACTCTCCCACACCCTGTTTCCTTCTTCAGTCTCTTTTAGATGTTTGACGAAGTTTTGAGTCAGGTAGTGGAAACCTTTGGTAGTAACCCTCGAAGGCGACAGTTCCAAGTTCTTAAGGCGGGTGCAATTCTCACCAATCAGCTTCATAATGACGTCATCGCCAATCCAACTTAATCGAAGATCCACAAGATGCTCAGCAGATGCTAAGATATCTCCAATCTGCTGGTAAATATTCGGTGTGACATGAACTCGGATGCCCTCCAAGGTGCCGTCATCGAATATCAAAGTGCGTAATGCTTTTCCCTCCGCTGACGCCAACGCTAGGAAATTTTCAAAGTGAATTTGCCGGCAGTCGCATCCCACGTCGAATACCAATTTTCTCATACCGGTCGAGAACAAGGCCTAATCCAGATACAGGTGACAAGGGTATGTTCCGTATATATACCCCCTAGATAGTTTTTCCAGAAGTTTTTCTCGCACGGTGCCTGGAAGCTGCAAGTGATACTGCCTTGTGGTGCTTTTGTTCTTATCCAAATTGAAGATTGCGTTTAATCCCTTCTTGCAAGAATACGCAATCATTTTGCTCATCTTCGAGTAGCAAATTTTCTGAAGTGGTTGAAGTCCTGGAGGAAGTGGTCGATAAGCTGATCTTTGCTGATGGACGCATCTAAACAATTTGATATTCTGCATGTCTGTATTCCTATGAACAGATTGTTTTAAAGTTACTTTAATTGAACAATAAACGCAACTTTCATTATTTCCTCAATATTAGTTTATTTTATTTGTTCACTTTGATCTCGTAATGTTGCTTGGCCTTATATTTCGTCTAAGGATCTTTTAGATTGGATTGTAAATTCTAAAGTGCGCTTTAATATATCGTGATGTAGTTTTCCATATAATAATATGACAAGATTATAAATATGTAGATATAACAGCTTGTATCGCAAAGTGGACATACGAGGATCATATTAAAGAAGTTCTCATAAATGTCTACTTATATATTTGTAGAGAATGACGTTATTCTATTTTTTCTTAACAGTCTCTGGCCGAGTTCAGCACAGTTTGCCAATTTTGTGGCATTGTTCTCAAGCCGTCAGCGACGTACTTGCAGAGGATCTTGTAGATTCCGAAACAAGTGATAGTTGAAAGAACTCAAGTCTAAGCTACAGGGAGTGTTTTAGCCCTCCCCAATCCTACCTCAAAGGCAGTTGCTTCGCTGAATTTTCAACAATGCAGCTTGAGTTGTATTGCGGCACAATCGGATGTCTCGCCAGATAAGTTGGTCGTTTCCAACGAACAGTTGGACGACGATGATTCTCCAGAGAGTTACTGTAATACTAATTGTTCCCGACGATACTGTGACAACGGGAAAATACTAGTAGCATCACTTTAATGTTGCTGAGTGCTGGATGGAACATTCGTGGTAATGTTGGATCGGTATGGCGATCAACTTAACAACTGTTTGATACTGAAATGATTCATCACCACAGGTTTCCGCAAGTTTTTTTTTACACTTCATACGATTTCTTTAACTAGCGACTTGAATTGTGATGAATTTCTCATTAGAATGTTGTTTTAGGGCGAGTGCAGTACACATCACGACTACAGTCCGCACACCCGCAGCCACTCGTCAATCTGTGAAACTACGACATGCCGGCAGTAGAGGCGGAGAATAAATCAATTATCTGAATCCACGATTAATTGTTACAACCAGTGGCAAACAGTGAACTTATTGTGGAGTAACCATTTCTTTCGTATATTACTTACATTTTACCATTCGCGTGCACTCCAGTAGAGCAAGTTCAGCAGTGCTGGCTCACGGCATTACAGTTACAAAATTACTTCTATAACTTTTAGTTTTTTTTCTTTTCATTATTTCCCTGTTACCTCAACAGAATCAATCTGCAAGCCTGCAAGGTTCGTCTTTTTTCGATATGGAGCCATCCACACCCTCTTGTAGCGTGTTGACAAAACATCTGCGACACATTCAGCAAGGGTCCGAAATGAAAACAGGTGACCTTGAATCATACAATGAGAGGCTACTGTATATCGAGGGAAACTTTGCTTTCCAATCGGTAAGGGATGAAAGAAAGTCGGGTGCCATTGGTAAAGTACGTTGATGTACTCGGTGTTGTGAACTGCACAATTAATTGTCCACGTAGACTGCGTACTGCCAGCGTAGTAGCGTAGTAGAAATTTACATTCTTAAAATATTTTTAAATGAACTATACATTTTCAAACCTCAGAAAGAACACACAACTATGACGGCTGACTATATGATTATATTTATGATTATACATTTATAGGTGCAATATTTACAAATTGCCACCAAAATACATTCGTAGTGGCTACGCGTCATTGCCAATTAGTGTTCCAAATCTTTACAGGTGGTGCTAATTGAAATGACACATCATACGTATTACAAAAATGTACACTAATAACCTACGGAATGCGTGGAAAGGAAATTATAAGATGCTATTATGACCCAGACGATAATGTTAACAAAACCTTGTTCTTATCCTCAGATTACAAACACTTGCCGTGCTGCGATTGTATGCCGCACGCTACCAGAGAACCTGCCGTACCAAGTCCCTACATCATCCGTAAGAGCCTGGAGGAATTATGGGTAGCGTATTCATGCACGGAGTGGCGAAAACGTGCGTTGAAACAAATTGCATATCAATTTGCTATAGTTTAGCTTAGCAGCGCGAGGAAAATACGTAGCGCGCTGGAAATATTTGAACTAATCAGAGTTAAAAATTCAGTCCTTTTGTTTGTTTTCATTTCAGCAAATTGAGTATTGATATACATCCCAGTATCCACTATTCAGCAGCCGCCACTGGCCAGTACGGCAGGAAACGAGGAGGAAAGGAATAACGGTTAAAATTTGATTTTTGTGGGATTGTGAGCATGGGAGTGGGGTCTTCAGCCGCCTATTAAAAGTAACACACTATAGGTGAGAATATATACTTGGAAACTTTCATACCGTAAGCTGCTACATTTTCATATGAAGGTTTGCGGAAGCAAATGCGAATACACTGTCACTACGCTGAGACTAGAAAAGTTTTCATTGTTTAAAACAGTTTAATCAAAAAAAATATTTTCACATTTTGAACACACGAAAATCGGTGGCATTACAAACAGGAACAGTAGCTCAGCTTCAATGCAACGGGGGATTGAATAGAAATATTTCGTTTCGAGGAAAAATCTCTGAAACTATCTAATTATAATTATTTGGTATTGTACACAGAATCTTACCCTGTTTTAAAGGATGTCTGACCGAAATAGATGCTTAGTAATTCAATTAATGTTGTCAGTGTTGATTGCTCCGCAACCGTCATCGGAACACATTATTTGGGAATAGTTGTTGATTTCAAATTGCATTGTAAGCAACAATTACTAAACAATGCACTGTTGTTTTATTGACAGTAGTTCCATACATGTTCATGTGATATAGTAGTATACCATAACATTTCAAGCATTGACGACACCAAACATGTGAATGGAAGTACGATAATTATTGTAATTATTAGCAAATTATAATTATCTAACGTCAGGACAAACAAGAAGTCTACCAGTGCAGCCCACTTACTGCCCACAATAAATAAGTAGTGACAAATTTATATACCGGGTGCGTCAAAAAATGTATACACACTTTGAACTGTCATAGAAAATTTACTTTCCAACCTACAAGGTTAAATTTCTGGGAAAGAAAAGGCTACAGTCCTATTTAAAAAAATCAAGTGTACTTTCTGGTCAAACTGAATGTTCCAAATGGTGGTTAATGTAAACGTTCAAAATGTTCGCCTTCAGCTTCGATACATTTCTGAGTAGGAGTCACAACTGATTCCGTACTTCTCACCAAGGTGTCCAATGGGATTTCTGCACACACCACTTGAATCACATTCCAAGTGTGTCCAGGTTACGTGGTTTACGACGGTACACCTTATTTTTACTGTGCCCCATACGAAAAAATCGAGCGGCGTAAGGTTTGGAGAGCGTGCAGGAAACTCGATTGGTCCCCTGCGTCCTATCCACTGGCCTGGTACATTTTGATCCAGGTATGCTCGCACATCCCTATGTTAGTGCGGCGGAGCTCCATCTTGTTGGTAATAAAATCTGTCATTACCGTACATTGCAAGAATGGCAGGGAAAATGGAATCAGCAAGCATTGTTAGGTACTTTTCTCCAGTTACAGTGCCTTCAAAACGGAAAGGACCAATGAGTCCCCTAGGACACAAACCACACCACACATTTACACCAGGCAAATTCACAGCCTTTTCAACAGTAATGTGTGGATTATCTTCAGACCAGTACACACAATTATGCCTATTGACAGTTCCATTAAGTATGAATTGCGCTTCATCCAACAACCAAACAATGCTAGATATATTTTCTGTATCGCATATTATTTATGGGTATATTATTTTTACATCTCAAATAATATTCGCCTTCCATTTGGCACCCACTCATTTTCTTACATCGTCACTGGCTGTACCTCGGTCTTCCCCTTACGTTTTTCTGACGTCACGAATATAGAAGGTCTTTAAATGAAACTGATGTTCTCATGGTGTTGGAGACACTTATTGGGCGTTCGAATTATGTCCCTTCTCCTCTACTTGGTACAAATACTATTCCTTAAAACCTACAAATTTATCAACATAAAACTAGATTCCAATAATAATATTTCTGTATTCATCACTTATACATTGTGCATAAGTTTTTACGAACTGTTTACTGTATTCGACAGGCAGTTGTTTCTTTTTTTAACATGTATATTCATAAATTCATATCATAAAGTCCTCATAACTCAACATAACACAACATAACACAACACTGTAACTTTTGTGCTCCTCATATCTTCTAATTTAAAGTTATTTTCTTCAATACTTGTTCCAAAAACTTAAGACGGTATAGTTATAATATATGCCTTCATAATCACGTCATCAAAAATGGTATAGAACATAGAGTTTCGGATTCTACTTTAAACTATAGGTCCAGTCCCTATTAGCCTTTCTGTGCATATAAAACTCATCACACGATGAACAACAAAAGAAGCTAATTTTACTTCCGTTCATCCATCGCCAATGCATCAAATCTTATAGTATTCTACTTTATCACATCAAAACATGTGGGATGCACGTTTTCAAAACGGAAGTGCATTTTACAGTGTTCCTTCCTTGCAATTCGAAATCTTGCAACAATTATAAATAAATAATACGATGTTATGACTGTTGCGCGGCGCCGGAAGTTGGGTACATGGATTAATGAGCACCTATTTCCGTCAAACATCTTTAAAAACAGGGTAAGATTCTGTGCACAAAGAAAATAATTATAATTAATGTGTTTCAGGGATTATTATTGCGAAAGAAATATTCATATTTAATTCCCTTCTTCCTTTGATAAGCTACCGTTACTTTGTATCTGACACCAATTTTTTAGTGCTAAGAACACGAAAACAATTTTTGTGAGAAATATAGAAAAGCGTGTAAAAAATGGAACCATTTCTTGACTCAGGACAATTTTGCTTTGATTATTTTTAGTTAACGTCGTTTTTCTTCCGATTTTGACTAATCGCGACGTTGAAGATGAATCCTGACATAGTGAAATTGAGGAAGGGGACACTGAAAACTAGCGCCCATGATCTGGCTGGGATTCGAACCCGGGACCCGTATCGTTGTAGTGCTTTGTGGTAACCACTATGCCACAGAGGTCGGCTTGTCTCAGCTGAGAGACAGTAAACGTTCACATGAACACATAGAAAGTTACCGAAGATAAATTTTAAGCTGTGGTAATAATTCGTGGTAGAAGACCAAAATAACCTGCTTTCCACACTGCAAAAAACAACAAATTTTAACCGCTGTTATTTTCCTCGGCTAACTCATCATCAGTGTGCAATATGAAATTTGTTATTGTTTTGTGTATATATGTGAATTTACTGTCGCATTAAAAATTATAGATACTCGAGTTTGGACTTCAATTAAAAATTAACCAATTGACCTACATAAAAAGGAGGTACATCAAAATTTAGCGTATTAAATTCTACGTTAATCTATGTTAATCAATTTTGTTTTTCGAGTATGCTTTATATAATTTATCGTCGTAAGAACAAAAAAAGTGCACCTGTTTTGCAAGCGGTCGCTGTCTTTGAAATTTTATAAATAAAAAGCGGGTGTTCTGATCGTGATGAAAATTTAGTATAGTGCAGGTAGAAAGATTTTAAACACTATTCTTAATTTGCAGATTTTTAAAATTTGTAGATAAACCGCTATTTTCAATTTTGCGAAAAAACGTTTTTTTGATATTGGTTAGTAATACAAATACAATATAGGTTTTCTTTTAAAGCTCTTTCCATCTGTTCTTAAAATTAATTTTCATTGGCAATTGGGCGGGTTAAAGTTACAGTGGTGTAAGTAACTTTTTTTAAAAAAAAATACTTAGACACAGAAAATAGATCTATATAAGTCAATCTGTAAACAGAAAAGGTGAAATAAATCAGAGATTTATTCAACTGTCAACAAATTACAGTTTAAGGTCTAGTGATAAAGGAAACAGCTGTTGTGTTGATCAGCAAAGTGCTGTGAGTTAGACTGTTTTTTTTTATTTTTAAGAAAGTGCCTTACACCACACTGTAACTTTAAGCTCTGTAACTGAAAATGAGGAGGAAATTATCTTAATAGTTACTCCCTCTTACAGTAGCCAGATTAATTGGGAGTTAAAGCAAAATGGCTGCCTCGTGAAGCTATCGAAGATCTTTACACTTCTTCTGCAAGGAAAACAGAAACAAAAACAGCTAAAACACTCCCTGTAGTTTGGACTTGAGTTATTTCAACTATCGCTTGTTTCGGAAGCTACAAGATCCTCTGCAAATACGTCGGTGACGGCGTGAGGAAATTGCCACAAAATTGGCAAAATGTGCTGAACTCGGCCAGAGACTGTTACGAAAAAATAGAGTAACGTCATTCTCCACAAATATATAAGTAGACATTTATGAGAACTTGTTTAATATGATCCTCGTATGTACACTTTGCGATACAAGCTGTTATATCTAGATATTTATAATATTGTAATATTATTATATGGAAAATCACATCAGAATATATTAAAGAGCACTTTAGAATTTACAATCGAATCTAAAAGATCCTTAGACGAAATATAAGGCCAAGCAACATTACAAGATCAAAGTGAACAAATAAAATAAACTAATATTGAGGAAATAATGAAAGTTGCGTTTATTGTTCAATGAAAGCAACTTTAAAACAATCTGTTCATAGGAATACAGACATGCAGAATATCAAATTGTTTAGATGCGTCCATCACCAAAGATCAGCATATCGACCACTTCCTCCAGGACTTAAACAACTTCAGGAAATTTGCTACTCGAAGATGAACAAAATGATTGCGTATTCTTGCAAGAAGGGATTAAACGCAATCTTCAATTTGGATAAGAACAAAAGCACCATGAGGCAGTTTCTCTTGCACCTTCCAGGCACCGTGCGAGAAAAACTTCTGGAAAAACTATCTAGGGGGTATATATACGGAACATACCCTTGTCATCTTGTATCTGGATGAGGCCTTATTCTCGACCGGTATGAGAAAATTGGTATTCGACGTGGGATGCGACTGCCGGCAAATTCACTTTGAAAATTTCCTAGCGTTGGCGTTAGCGGAGGGAATAGCATTACGCACTTTGATATTCGATTACGGCACCTTGGAGGGCGTCCGAGTTCATGTCACACCGAATATCTACCAGCAGATTGGAGATATCTTAGCATCTGCTGAGCATCTTGTGAATCTTCGATTGAGTTGGATTGGCGATGACGTCATTATGAAGCTGATTGGTGAGAATTGCACCCGCCTTCAGAACTTGGAACTGTCGCCTTCGAGGGTTACTACCAAAGGTTTCCATTACCTGACTCAAAACTTCATCAAACATCCAACAGAGACAGAAGAAGAAAAAAGGGTTTGGGAGAGTAAATTGTGGGGATTTCCAGGAATATTCCCGCCACTGGAGGAGCTGTTGCCGGAAGGCAGTAGATAGAAAACAGGCATTTAAAAACAAACCGGTTATAACTGGTTATACAAGTGTAATTTGCCATCGGGCACTTAACAAGTGCAATTTAAGGCAAAATCAGGTGACCCTGTGTCGGGATGTGTCATGTGCCCCTCTTGCATCTTGGAACATGCATGTTAGAACATGTTATTTCCCAGTAGGGAACAGTGCATCTTGGGCTAAACTGGTTATAACTGGTTATACAAGTGTAACTTGTCATCGGGCACTTAAGAAGTGCAATTCAAGGCTATGCCTACCCCTCTGCAAGAGGCTACCCCTCTGCAAGATGCCACCCCTCTGTAAGAGGCCACCCACACCCACTTCCGGTCCACTTCCGGTCCACTTCCGGTCCACTTCCGGTCCACTTCCGGTTATACAGTATAACTTAGAATAGACAAGATTGGACAAGACAGGACAAGAATAGACAAGATTCAACAAGACAGGTCAAGAATAGACAAGATTCAACAAGACAGGACAAGAATAGACAAGATTCAACAAGACAGGACAAGAATAGACAAGATTCAACAAGGCAGGACAAGAATAGACAAGATTGGACAAGACAGGACAAGAATAGACAAGATTGGACAAGACAGGACAAGAATAGACAAGATTCAACAAGGCAGGACACAATATTACAGATTAGGACCAGTCCAGACAAGATTCAACAAGACAGGACAAGAATAGACAAGATTCAACAAGACAGGACAAGAATAGACAAGATTCAACAAGACAGGACAAGAATAGACAAGATTGGATAAGACAGGACAAGAATAGACAAGATTCAACAAGACAGAACAAGAATAGACAAGATTCAACAAGACAGGACAAGAATAGACAAGATTGGACAAGACAGGACAAGAATAGACAAGATTAGACAAGACAGGACAAAAATAGACAAGATTCAACAAGGCAGGACACAATATTACAGGTTAGGACAAGTCCAGACAAGATTCAACAAGACAGGACAAGAATAGACAAAATTTGACAAGACAGGACAAAAATAGACAAGATTCAACAAGACAGGACAAGAATAGACAAGATTCAACAATGCAGGACACAATATTACAGGTTAGGACCAATCCAAATAAGATTGGACAAGACAGGACAAGAATAAACAAGATTGGACAGTTAATAAACAGAAATTTTGATTAGTTAAAACAAACAAAGTTTTGATTGGCTAAAGCAAGCAAGGTTTTGATTGGTCCGACAAAACTATATAAATCAGTGCACAGTGCTGTTTGTTACCATTGCTGGATCGGCAGTGGAACCCACAAGTGGGGGGCAGAATCTGAACAGGCTGTACCAGATTGTAGGAGACTTGAAGCATACAGTCTGGTGGAATAACCCAAGTAAGATCATAGGGACAGTATACACTGGTGCAGTAAAAGCCAATTTTTGGCAGGGGGGGCCAAAGTGGTTCCTAAATACAAAATAATTAATATCTCAAGAACTAATTGACATAGAGCTATGCAGTTTTGTTTGTCTGCCTGGTACTCAAGTGCTCTATCATTGTAGACTATAGTCGAGAGTCCCAACTCAATTTTCTTCTCTGATTCTTGTTGTTCTATAGCTGGTCTAGGAGGTTTTTTTAAGTGCTAAAGGTGTGTGAATATAAAGCTCTGTTCTTAAATATTGTATATTAATAATTTATTGCCTGAAATTATACAATTTGAAAAAGAAACCTATAAAAATAAACATATACCCCAGTATAAACTCTATTTCATGATATTTGTTGTTTTTCTATAATTTTTATTAACATAAAATTATAACAATTTTAGTTAAGTGTGAGTTATTCCAACAAATTTTTCTAATTGTATATAAATAAACAATAGGTAAAAAAAATGAGTAACAAAAGAATTAGATCAAACCAAAAACAAGAAATCTTGTATAGAAATGAATATACTACAACAGACATAGATGATGATCTCTCATATATTCCAAATTTTCTGGCTAAACTGAAGCAAAAAATTATAGATGCAATTCAAAGCATGCTTTTGAAATGTTCCCTCAAAATATACTTCACTCTATCCTCACTGTATATAAATCCTCGTGGTGAACAAGAACAATATTCTCATTGTACCCGTGTGTCAATTTTACACCGTGATGATATCACTTGTTTGAATGATATTTATGATAAAATGTGTGAAACACTTAAACTAAAACAACAAGAATTTGAAGGCAGAGGTTCAGGATGGCGATTGTGTAATACTGATCATAAACTTGAAATTAAATTAGCTCGATATACTCCCCTTGGTGGTGGGTCTAGTTATATTGAGCTGCCCAAAAAGATTAGAAACAAACATGCTGTGTTAAATATTCAAAATGAAGATGATATGTGTTTTCTTTGGTGTATTATAGCACATTTTTATCCAGCACCAAATAATAAACATCGTGTCTCTCACTATATGAAATATTTTGATGAGTTTGAACAAATAATGTTTGGTATCCAATATCCAGTAGGTATTTCAGCTATCCAGCAATTTGAAAAACAATATGAACAGCACCACAATCAACCATTAGCTGTGTTTGTTTATGGCTATGATGAAAAATTCCATATTAATGTACTTAGACACCATCCACCAGCTAATGATGCACATATTATTAGATTGCTGTATGTTTCTGAGGGAAATCAAAAGCATTATTGTTTGATACAGGATCTCCCAAAATTAGTGAGAAACCAAATAACATTATATCATAATAGAATTACCATATGTGATTGTTGCCTATCAATATTTCATGGCACAAGTATGAAAACAAAAGAAGAACAATTAAAGGAACATATTGAAAAATGTTACCTCTACCCTTGTGTGACTTATAAGTTTCCACTCAAAACTATAAAATTCAAAAATTTTAAATCACTAGTGCAGCATCCATTTGTGATCTATGCTGATTTTGAGACAATACAGAAACCAATGGCAGTATGCCTCCCAGATTCAAATTCATCATACACAACACATATTGCTAAACATGTCGCTTGTGGTTTTGCTCTGAAATTGGTAAACACATATCACACAAACAGTCCACCCCCTTATATTTATCGAGGTGAAAATGCAGCCTCAAAATTTATCCAAACTCTTCGAGAGTGGGTGGAAACACTTGCTCCAATTTTACATAACACAAAACCGATGAATGATCTTACACCAGAGCAACAAGACCAACATAATAATGCAACACAGTGTGCATACTGTAACAATAAGTTTGATTCACATTGCCCAAAAATTCAACATCACAATCACTATAGTGGGGATTTCATTGCCAGTATTTGCAATCCATGTAACTTGAAAATACAGAGATACAAATTTATTCCAGTATTTATTCACAATTTGCAAAATTTTGATGCACACTTGTTTATCTCAGAATTGGGATATGATGCAGAGGATATTAATATTATACCACGCAGTAAAGACAAATATATCACCTTAGAGAAAACTATTAGATTAAAAAATGGAAAAATTGTTTCTCTCAGGTTTCTTGATTCATACCAATTTCTATCTAGTAGCTTGGCAACTCTGGTGAAACAATTAACCAATAGTGAATTTGTTCACACGAAGAAATATTTTGGTGATGATAACATGAAATTGCTGAGAAGAAAGGGTGTCTACCCTCATCAATACATGAATAATTTTGATAAATTTAATGAGACACAGTTACCACCACGAGAACAATTTTATAATCATCTTCAAGATGAGGAGTGTAGTGAGGAAGATTATCAATATGCCCAGAAAATTTGGAATACACTAGATTGTAGAACAATGGGAGATTATCATGACAAATATTTGATTCTGGATACCCTCCTATTATCTGATGTGTTCGAGGCTTTTAGAAGTAGGTGTTTCCACATATATCAACTAGATCCTGTATATTATTACACAACACCTGGTCTATCCTGGCAGGCTATGTTTAAGTATACAGGAGTTGAAATTGGTCTTGTTGACAATATTGAGCAGTTCATGTTTATTGAGTCTGGTAAACGTGGTGGTATAGTACAGTGTCCTTTGAGGTATGCAAAAGCCAACAATAAATATCTAGCTGATTACAATCCTGGCAAATCTTCTACATACATACTATACATTGACATTAACAATTTATATGGTTATGTCATGACCCAATCACTCCCAATTGGGAACTATCAATGGATGACTAATGCAGAACTTGAAAACCAGGATTTCCTAAATTGGGCTGAAGATCATCCAGTGGGTTGTCTATTAGAAGTTGATTTAGAATATCCATCTGATCTTCATGATGAACACCATGGATTTGCTATGGTTCCAGTTTCTCAGAAGATTCCGGGTACAGGGGAAACAAAATTGGTGTTATCTTTTTAAAACAAATATAATTATGTGCTTCATTATCGACTGTTACAATATTATGTCAAGCATGGTTTGAAGCTCACCAAAATCCACAAGGGATTGAAATTTGAGCAACAAAAATGGTTAGCCCCTTATATTCAAGAAAATACAAATCGTCGCATACAGACAAATTCCAAGGTTGAGAAAAAATTGTATAAATTAATAAACAACTCTATTTATGGGAAATGTCTAGAGGATAAAAGAAATAGGGTGAGATGCTCTTTGGTGTCTGATCCTAAAAAAAACCAGAAGCTTATTAATGACCCCACATACAAGAGCTTTAACAGCATCACTGATGATCTAACTCTTATTGAGAGGAACCCTGTCAGTGTAATATGTGATGCACCAATAGCTGTGGGTGTTGCTGTACTTGAATTATCAAAGTTGGAGATGGATAAGTTACATTATGATGTTATGAGGCCCAAAAATAATATTCAGATAGCCTACATGGATACTGATGCTTTTGTATATGTAATAAAAATAGATGATTTATACAGTGATCTGTTTTCTATGAGAGAACATTTTGATTTTAGTAACTATCCAAAAGATCATCCACTGTACAGTGTTGAACATCAGATGATCCCAGGAAAAATGAAAGATGAGGTGGAAGGGTCCATAATATCAGAATTTGCTGGCCTGAGGCCAAAAATGTACTGCCTAAAGATAGATGGCAAAAATGAAATAAAAAAAGGCCAAGGGTGTGAGTCTAAGCTGTACTGCTAAACTCACAATAGAAGATTTCAAACAGTGCCTATTGAAAAATGAAACCTTATTAATATCAGCTCATCATCTTACTAGTAGATTGGATGGTGTCCATACCACTATAAAAAACAAAATAGCACTCAATGGCAATGATAATAAATTGCAAATATTATATTGCAATGTTCATACAAGAGAGTATGGACACTATAATACAAGCAAATCTTGCAACAAATGTTCATCATAGATAGATGTAACTTAAAAATTGTTATATCTCCATCCCTAATTGAGCTAGGAGGATGGTTGATAACTTGTTAAACATATAGAAATTAAAATTGTTCTATTATTCTTTCATTCTTCACATCGTATATGTATGACTTCTCTACAATTAAAATTGCACTGCATGTAGTGTTCTCTGGTAGTGCATCATGAAATTCACATACTATTTTAATATTAGTTATATCATTTATAACTACTAATTTTCTTTTTGAAGCATTTATTAGAAACATTGGCCTATGATCTATGAATTCATCTGGATCATAATACATATTCATATTTCCTTCAGTAAAACTCTTAAAAGCAGAGTATCCTTCATACAATTTTAAATAATCTCGATTTGCTATGTTCAAATTGTAATTTTCACGGGGGAACACTTCATTTCTACCATTCTTTAAATATATGTTTTTAATTTTACAGTCATCAAACTGGCTGCTATCTTTTTCTTGATTGTCATCTCTTGCTGTTTGGAACAGTACAGCTACAAACTCTGGCATGTCATATCTTAAAGATTGAACCTGTGTTGTAATATCATATTCAAAAAACTTGCCTTCTACAGCTTTAGATATGCACTGGTAAGTATAAAAAACTAAAGGAATTTTTGGATTCTTCAAGATGTTGGATTTATACTTGAGAGAATAATTTGCTTCATATTCAACAATTGGCATTCTTAGTTCCATGGACTGTATAACACATTTTGCAGCCTCTGGCAAGCTAGCATCATTTGCTGTACCACGTGCATTTAAAGTTTTGTACCTCATGATGGCATTGTTATCATTGGGTGCTCTACGAAATATGATGCTAAGACCTCCTTTCCACATGATCTCTTTGTAATCACTAAAGAATCCAAATAGCAATCTCATAGGGAACAACACTGTGTGAGATTTTGTTTGAATTTTTGTACCTGCTTCGAATCCAGCAGCTTTGTAGTAAGCACTTTCTGCTTTAGATAGTTTCAAAGTTCCTATTGTAGTGGATGTAATACCAGGGTAATCAATTCTGTCTATGACTGTGCCATGCTTCTTGACTTCAACTTGTGAGAACAAGAAGGGTACAAAGTTATTTATAAGTTTCACATTAGCAGTAGGAGGAAATTCTTCACCAGTGCTCTTCTTAACAATATCAAATTTTATATACAAATCTAATCTGTGTGGACGAATAAACCCATCCCCTGCTGTGATTTCAAACTCGATCTCTTTGTTGGGTTCATTGAGGTTTGCAAAGGTCCTCCTGTTTGGAGGGAAGGACTGTAATTCATAACTCTCGATATTTTCCATTTTGGGTATTTATTTATATATTTATTTATTAAATATTTATTTCAATTACTGCAGTGGTATTGGCACCAGCAAAATCAACTATCTCATTCTTCTCATTTGTAATTGTTATCTCTATGTAATTAACTTTGTCATGTGAAACTGGAAAATAGATTGGTGGGATGGGAGAATAGAAAATTGGCTCCATGAATTCAGAATTTGGTTTGAATGTAGCTATGATACCTGTTTCCTTGTGTCTACCAACTGAATTTTCTTCAGCTTTGATAATCATCCCTTTAGCAATGTTGCAGTGAATGTTCAATGTCTCTATAGTCAAGAATTTTGGTATGAATTTACCTATGTGCCTGATACCTGGTTCTAGTTTGGTGTTGGGAAATCCTAAAATCTCACCCATGCTAGACAGGTCTACCGTTTCTTGTGCAGACACAATCTCCACTCTGTGTGTTACAGAATTCTGAGATAGGAGTACACTGTTGCCAAGTTCTGATTGTAAAGTAGATAAATTATACTGTCCAGGGGGAATAACAATTTTCTCATTGCCCACAACTATAGAATTATTATAATTTGTTACATTTGGAATAAGATACATGCTGTAGAAAGCTCTGAGAGCTATGGATTTTGGATATATGATATCATCATGGAGATGTAGTTTCAAGATCGATGTCTCACTAGAAAGATGAAAAATTCCCATGCTTAATGTACCACACAGCTTTTTGAAAATCTTCTAATTTGATGTTATGTATTTTATTCAAAATTCTGAGCATGGTAACACAAACATGACCACATATAATTTGATTGAAATTTTGTATACGCTCATCATTGTAATAAATGTTTACATGTTTTAAATAATTAATTAATTCTGTAGGGGGCACCCCACCAAAGGAGTCAAATATGTAAGCATTGTTATTCTGTTTATAATAGCATATCCAGTGTGTACCAATATTTTTGGACATATCCAAGTTAACCACACCACATTCTCGAGCCCCCCAAGAGGGGGGGGGGAACTATTTTTAGGGAGAGCGTCACTCATGAAAACACCTCTGAAATACTTAATTTTAAATATTTTAACTAAAGATTCAATATCTTGGTTGGTGAGTGCTTCTTCTTTTTTTTAATTTTCTGAGAGCTCTGGATTTCATACCACTGAGTACCCTAGACTTTACACCACTACCCCCTCGTAGGGGGCTCTCCATAGCTAGATTATGTCTTTTCTGTTCTTCTAGTTCTGCTTTATTCTTTTTTTAATCTATTACAGTTTTGGCAATAGCAGCGCTCCCGCCAGCCAAGCTCCCGATAGCCCCTAGAGCAGCTGAGATGGCAGGGATGCTAAATATGAAACCACCACTATGTGATTTTTTCTTCTATTTTGCAACCTTTTTAATTGTGATGTGCTAAGTAATAATTTCATTCCATTCCCTTTGGCTATACATTGTCTCTTCTTCTCTTGTTGTTTTTTAGTTAAAATTGGATTAATTTTTAAATTTTTAAGATTATGATATGGAATCTGGTAGACAACACCTTTAGGTTTCATGTTGTTTATTATTATTATTATTTAAGGGTATTTATATATATTTATATTACAAACCCCACCCTAACTTTTGTTTTGTATTCATAGCAATTGTTGTACCCAATGCAGTTATTTTTTCACCCAACGAAGCATCTCTGCTGGTTAATCTTGCAAATGCTACTTCTTCTAATTTTTGATCAGCCACATGTCGAGTATCAAGTTCTGCATGTCTATTGTAAGCAATGTCATGTTCCTTGCAGGCTGTATCGAGAGGATTAACTCCCTTGTCTCCCCTCTTCAATCGCTTGTCAAGTTTGGTACCTGGACCACAGTACTGATAGCCAGGAACATGTACCTCAAATGGCAGTTTATTAATAATATCATTAACTAAGCCTTTACCCTCTGCCATGTTCCAGAATTGAGGTGGTAGAGTATTGATAATTTTAATCAAGTATCCTATGCCTTTAGGATCATTTGCAATAAAAGTAGCTAGCTTGTTACTAATCATATCTACAATACCCATCTTCTCATTGTAAAAATTGTTGTTTCCAGCATTCTCTTCCCCTGCTATCACCAACAGCCTGTCTATAAGTTTTCTTACATCATTAATCCACACAAACTCTTTAGCTAAAGTGTTGTATTGCTTGATACCACTTCCAGTCTTGAGTTGGTTCCAGATGGGTTTGATAAGATTCTTGTACTTGTCTCCACTACTTGATTTAACTCTGTTCTGACTAGCATCGTTGTTTTGATACAAGGCATCAGATAGTATAAGAATATCTGAATAACTTTGATAGTCTTCTTCAGTAAAATGTTTTGGTTGCTTCTTGGTTAAGAGCTCCCATAGACCAGGGGTACCAGGGTACCTTGACCAACTGTTTTTATCACCCAAATTGACTTTTATGTTGTCCCCCTCGAATGTCACTCTAGACTTCCCTATTTTCCAAACTGCTCCTTCATTAGGTTTCATAGTAGGGTACAGTCCAAAGACCTCATCTTTCTCAAACTTGCCTGTACTCAAATAATCCCTTGCCAAGGGCCCCAACTCAATTTTCTTCTCTGATTCTTGTTGTATAGCTGGTCTAGGAGGTTCTTTAAGTGCTAAAGGTGTGTGAATGCTAGATAAGGGGGTAGGAGGGAAGTCTGCATAGTTTTTAGCAGTGAGAGGCACCAAATCATTGATGAGATCTTTATTTTGCTCTGTGATGCTTTTAATTTCTTTACCAAGACCACTGATAGCATCTATAATAGGCTGATCTTGATGCTTGCGCTGCTCATAAAAAGCCTCTGTTCTCATCCTTCCACCCCTTGAAGCGTTTAGCAAGATACTCATGTAATTTTAAATTATCATCAATTTTATGTTTTGACATATTTATATTTTTTGATTGATGGTTATTTATAATGTTTCGACGTTCAAAAAGTCGTTGATTTTATTTCTAAATTTCCCATTGCTAGGTTTTCTTGTCATGTCGATCGTAGCAAATCCAAAATCATCGCTGTTCCAGCATGAAGAGCAGAATTTTGAAAATTGATTATAATTTAAATCTCCCCCAACATAGTCATCGTAAACATGTTTCAGATTAGTATGTTCTTGGCGAAATAAACAAATTAAATTTGTATTATCTCTTAATAACTGCTTGGGAATCTTGGAGTAAGTTTGAGCTAAGTAAAAGCAATCTATTTCCCTATGTCTACCCTGTGTAAATAAATTTCTTATCTCATTCTGATTTTCTAGAATCACATCATCAAAAACAACAACAGAATTCTTCAAACAGTGATCGAGAGGTTTTACTTTTGAATCAAATGTAGCTATGTTAAGTCCCTCATACACCTTCATGGGTTGCTGGTATTTTGGTTGTTCTAAACTTCTTGAAAATACATACAAGTGTCTATTTTTCCAGTGTAACCAGTTAGGGGCCAGCAAAAAATTATCTACAAGCAAGGTAGTCTTCCCACAACCTGAAGGCCCTACTATGAGGCATCTTATGTGATCATACAGCAACTCACCATTTCTCTTAGTAGTTTTTGCTATATCTGGCAATCGCTGTACAACATTCCATGTTGGTGTCAAAGAATAACTTTGTCTGCATCTATCCAACTTTTCTCTGCTAATCCAAGCCATTTAACATAAAGTTTATTATTCTTTTTAAGTAATACTTTTTCAATTAGATATGTGTCTGGATATTTTGTTTTACTGAGCTCCTCTTCATAAAATCTCCCTTTTAGTATTTTATTGCTACTATATTTTATCATATAGGTATTTCTATTCCCTGGCAAAACTTGAACTATAGTGAATAACTCTGTAGACCAATTCTTAGTAAATCCCTTCTCGAATAAATGTTTAAATTCACTAATTCTTACTTGTTCTCCTATTCTGAATTTTGGTTTTTTAATTGTATGTTTATATTTATTACAGTAAACAGTAGAAATCAATCTTGCCTCATCAGCTTTGGTTACCTCAGCTGGTTTCATGTGAATAGTACTGTGTACTGAGTTATTATAATTATGAACTAGGCTAGGTAAAATATCTATCCACTTGTAATTACCCTGTAGAGTAAATTGCCTCCACATTAGATGTTTTAATGTTCTATTGAACCTTTCCACTGTACTTGCTTTGAGATCACTATATGTAGAATAATGTTTAATATTATACTGTTTCATTAAGTTGCTAAATGTAGAATGATAAAATTCTTTTCCTCTATCTGTCTGTAGATATTTTGGTATCCTGCCTTTGCTAAATATCAATTTAAAAGCTTCAACAACACAAGCACCTGTTTTGGATTTTAGGGGAATTGCCCATGCATACTTACTAAATGTATCGATAACTGTAAGCATGTACTTGTAATTATGATTTATCTTATGTAAATTTTTCAAAGTTCCTGTTGACATTTCTATCAGATCTGCTTGAAACAGATCATCTATACCCTTTGTCACCACACTCAATCGCTTGTAGTTGCGACGAGCTGGCTTATGTAATTCATAAACTATATCTTGTCTTGACATCTAATGGTATAAGAGAATATGACATAAAATGGATTATCCTCTGGGTATAATTGTTTCACTTCAAATAATAATTGATCACCTGCTTCTACATTAAAAACAGATAATTGTTCATCCTCATGTACTTTATATCTTTTTGCAGATTCATCCCAGTATGCAACAGGTATCTGAAGTGCTCTATGAACACCATCTTTTCTTTGTATGGTGAACTGTGGTACTTCAAAATGCTTACCACTCTTCAAGTAACCAAATTTGAGAAATTTAATATTACCATCGAGGAAAATTCATGAGACTGATTGTATGGGTACAATTTGTAAACATTGCCTGCATTGACATATGTCCAGCGACCTCTAGTATTTGGAATACTCTGTAGTCTAACAATATCAACAGTAAAAAAATGTTTTAATTCTTGTTCCTCCAACCTGCTTAATATTTGTTCCAGGTGTTCCTCTATGGTTTGTACTACTTCACTGTAGCTAGGTTTGATTCTCACATCAACATACAATCGTTTGAACTCTTCCTTGAGGTTGTGGAGTTGTGTGGTGAAATTAGATAATGCTGATTCTTGAGTAGATTCCAGAGTAGCAAGCTGTAGCTTGATGTTTGATATAATCTCTTGTAAACTCTCTACAAGTTTCAATTTCGTACTCTGGCTTGCAAGATCGTGACTTGATTTGTGATTTCCACAAATAATGCATGAAATTCATTGATTATCTGGTTGGTAGGTAAAGTATTAATAGTATTTTGAATTACACCAATCTCTTCCTGTATGTTTTTGATGTCCTCTGACTTGAGAATTCTATTCACTGCTCTTTTTACAGATCTTAACTCTTGGGAAGTGGGCAAATTAGCTACAGTGTTTTGAAGTGTGGTCAAGGCTTCTTTCACAATATTTAACTCGCTGGCATCTGCAACACTGCTCAAGGCATCCTGAAGGTGCTTTAAGTCATCTTGGGTTGGCGTAGATTGCTGTAATATTTGCAATTTGTTCTGAATGTTATCTATGAGATGGTGAAAATGCGATAATTCAGTTTCGGTATTCAGATTTTCCAATTTGGTGATTTGTTCTTGAATAATGTTTAAAGTTTCGGTTATACTTGGCAACTTGAATTCTAAAGTTTCTTGTACATTTGTTAATTCATTTCTCATAGTAGTCAAAGTATCCTCAATGTGAGCTATGGTACCCTGTATCTTACCAAAATCTTCATAAGTTTCTAACTGTAGCTTGATATTAGCAACGCTGCGTGCAATAGCATTTAATTCTGAAGATGAAGGAAGATTATCGATAAAATTTTCTAATGTTTGTAGTTTAGCTTGAACTTCTGCTATAGCTGTATGCAACTGATCTGTTTGGAGTTCAGTTTTAATATTTTCCAGTGAAGGGGTCTCAAAAGATTGAAACTGCTCTTGTAATTCTGCAATACTAGCATTGAGCTGTTCATATTCCCCCTGAGTTTTGATGTTTTGAATAATAGAAAGCAGTTCTGTGCGAAGAGTATTCGCTTGATTGTTTAATTCTTGTTTTAATTGCTCTGTAGCAGTTGTTTGTATTTGTCTAAATTTCTCAAGTTCAATTTTCAATTTGCCTACACTCTCCCCCAAGCTTTGAAGGTTGTCTATGGATGCTAAATTTGTATATTTTTCAAGTAGGGATTTGAGTTCACTATCAATTTTCACTATGGGGTTAATCAATTGAGTTTGGAGATTAGTAATCTCTGTTTGTATGTTTAAACTTAGTGAATTCTGTAAGATTAACAAGTCAGCTTTAAGCTTTTTTAATCTTTCATCTAGTCTGGCAATGTCACTTGAATTATCTGGTATTTCTTGTCTTCTTCTGTTTCCAAATATATCCATTATGTATATTAATTTTTGAATATGTGTTATTTAATTTTATTTTTTGTTCACGGTATTTTTATATATTCATGAGAGAATAAATTAATTTAATTTCCATGAAGAAGGGGATTAGCTTGTCATACTCGCCAATAATTTCTGCATAGAGATAATCATCTTTCTCTACATCGTATGTGCTGTCGGGGTTCATATTATTGTGTTTAATTCTATACAAATTTCTACCTATATGTATATTTACCCCCGTAGGGGGCCTCCCTTCCCCCGTGCTAGAAGAAACAGATATTTGAATTTTACCTGTGACAGGAATTCTGTAAGATGCAAGATTATTATTGAACACAAGCAATTGTTTCCCTGTATCCTCATCAACCTGATACCAGTTACTATTCAGATGGATGATAATTATTCCTTTTAATTGGCGATGAATTTCTTTAATTACATCCATGTTTACAGCTGTTTTCTCTACAGGTTTAATATGTTTCTTAAATCCAAACAGGTTCATTGGCATTATTTTTCATTGGGTTATTTATTATCATGAAATAAGTATCAGAACTTTATGCCCAAGATGCAAAAATGGGTGTGGGTGAACTTGGACCAAGATGCAAGAGGGATCACGCGACACACCATTGACACAGGGTCACGTGATTTTTGTCTTAAATTGCACTTGATGTTAAGTGCCCCCTCTCCCCCCGATAGGGGCAAGTTACACTGTATAACCGGAAGTAGAGACCGGAAGTGGGACCGGAAGTAGGTGTGTGTGGGTGGGTGTGGGTGGCCTCTTACAGAGGGATAGGCATAGGTAGATGTAGGTGTGTGCGGGTGGATGTATGTGAGTGTAGGTAGGTGTAGATAGGCATAGCCTTAAATTGCACTTCTTAAGTGCCCGATGACAAGTTACACTTGTATAACCAGTTATAACCAGTTTAGCCCAAGATGCACTGTTCCCTACTGGGAAATAACATGTTCTAACATGCATCTTCCAAGATGCAAGAGGGGCACATGACACATCCCGACACAGGCTCACCTGATTTTGCCTTAAATTGCACTTGTTAAGTGCCCGATGGGAAATTACACTTGTATAACCAGTTATAACCGGTTTGTTTTTAAATGCCTGTTTTCTATCTACTGAAGGCGAACCTCTGAAGTTCTATGAGAGGAAGAAGAGTCCACTGTGCTCTACGCTTACATCGATAAATATTGATTGTTTCTGCGATTCCACGTACGAAGCAATCCTTGCGGTCATGGAACTCATCGAAAGCTTAGAATCAATTGGAATGCTTGAATGGGTTCTCAGCAGGGAGTCGTAACGTACCCAATTTGCGTTACACGGTACGTTCCATTTTGTAGGAGGAAGAGTATGGTTCAACTGCTGGTACCCATGTAACGTAACGAAATGCAATATCTTATAGATTGACGTTACAAGGAACGTAACAAAATGTATTATGGTAGATATTAACGTTATAAAGGAACGGAACGAAATGAGCACATTGGAACATAACGTAATATGCAATATGGTATATACTACCGTTACAAGGAACGTAGTAACGAAATGCAATATGGTATATACTAGCGTTACTAAAACGTAACGAAATGCAACATGGTAGTAAATAACGGTACATAGGAACGTAATGAATGCAATCCTCCGTAACGGAATGAAGTGAAAGGCAATATGGTTAATTAACGTTACATAGGAATGTAGTAAAATGTAAACCACTGTAGCGGAACGGAACAAAATGCAGTTGGGTACATACCATCTGCATAAGGAACGTAAATAAATTCAGTATGGTAGATGTTAACGTTACAAGGAAAGAACAATTCACAAATGTTAGCTAGTAACGTTATAGGCGCGTGACGAATATAACCTATTTAACATCAAAGAAGAAAAAGGAATAGCCAAAATCTCTTACCTTTCATTGGAACATTGCGAAAAATAACTCAGTATATCGTATGGGATTAATGTGAAATAGCCGTTAAAAATATGGTTGTTTGTAAAAAAATGAATTTCAACCAGGGTTGTTAAAGGGTCAGGAATTTTAAATCAATTCAATTCCGGTTCAGCAGGGAATATTAGCAAGCATAAATGGATCTGGACTGTAAAGAGCCTTTTTATGTATTTAAATTCGTTCCAGGGACCTTTTCTCCTGATCAGTTGAAATACGACAAAGGGACCTTCTTTCCGGATCAAATTTAAAGACAGTTTAAGTTCCATATTGAAATGAAAGAATACGCAACTTGGACCGAATTTAAACTGTGCGATAAAAAAGATTCCGGTCTTGTTCTGGAACCCAATAGAACCCATTAGAATTTATTGGTTCGTGGACGTTTAACAACCCTGATTTGATATTAAATTACATTTTTGGCTCAAAATTGAATAAAGCTTCCAACTAGTGTAGAAATGAGTAGCAATAGGCGTGCGCACGGGGTGCAAGGGGGGGCAAATGCCCCCCCTAATCATGGACATCTGTCTATATTTTAGACGCAGGGAAATATGCCATATGAATATGCATATTAACCCGATAATAGTGTTGCCCCCTCAAGAAACACCACTTGAATTCGAATTTATCGGGGTGTAAGGGGTGACCTTCCACGTAGTACACCCAAATGTCAACCTGACTTCCACGTTAGTGCAAACTGGACTGAGGACTAACGAGGCTCTGGCGACTGGTCCCATGGCCAGTATAATTTTGTGTGTCTTGTCCTGTTCTTTTGTCCTTATGTGTGCTGAGTGCCCCTTTACAGCCTCAGCTTTTAACGAAAGTCAGAACATTTTAAGCTTTTAAGATTTTACTTATGCAACGTTAGAGTTGTTCTTTGTAAAGATAATGGGCTGGACCCCATATAATGTGACGGTGCAAAATGGCCTAAGTGCTGACGCACCCACAATTTTAACATCAAATCAAATCAAATTCGAAATTATCGCATTCCTGCATCCCCATTATAATAATTAATGTAAATTACTATGACAAATCAAATTATACGTGTGAAATATATACTTTTAGCTGACATTCGTTTTCTAAAGGGGAGAGGTGGCCATCCTCGCCCCCTTCCAGATTTCCATGCCCCTATATTATTATACTTTAATCCAGAAATTTAGGATAGAGGAATCATATCGCCGGTTATTAAACGATATTATGCTCTTGAAGAAAATGAAGTATTTTGAAGCCGATGAAAGTTCACAAAGGAACAACGGCGGAAGAAGGTGCAGTGGCACAACCACAGGGTGCAGGGGAGATTAGCCCTCAAACTTGTACAGAAATCAATTCTAGGAGGTAAGGAAGGCAAACATTGGACTATAGAAAGAAAGGTTGCAGAATCTAAGAGTAGCAAGACAAAAGGATACTCAAGATGGATTTAGTTTTCACGTCTTTCGTGCACTATTTCTTCCAGACGACCAAGAGCACCTGCAAGGGAGCACAGAGGGGCAATTGCCCCCTCTCGATTTCTATCTTTATACCAATTTAAATAAAGTTATATAAACTTGTACAGTTGCTGCTGATTACGGTGTAAGTTTTGCCCGTGTAAGGTAATAAATAGATTTATTATTAATTCTTGAAGCCGCACCGTTCATTTATAAACACACTGTATATGAGTCATTGTGAATTCGAGTCAATTTAAACATTTTGCGTTGTTGCGAGATTATCTATTAGGATAAAATTTGGACATAAATAATCTAAGTAGAAAAAATGCAACTTATATATCAAAATTGCCATGTCCATCTGACATCCGAAAGTAGTGTTTAGCACGTCACATTTCAAATATATGATTGATTGATTTGGTGTTTTGAGTCCACTTTATGCACAGTAAGGCTAATCGGGACTGGACCTACAGTTTGAAGTGGAATCCGAACCATTTGTGCCTCCACCGGGTATCGAACCCGGGACCCCTTGATTACTAGGCGACGACCCAACCACTGCGCCATCGGGGAGGCCATTTCAAGTCCATGATTGTATCTAGTATATGAACGAGATGTGTCCCTCCTCTCAAACAATACGTGGGTTGTCCCCAACGAACGAAGTGTGTCAAATATAAATTAAGTTTCCGAAAGCAGGCATTATGCATGAACAGAACAAAAAATACTCCTGAGAAATTACAAAAAGTATAAGCCAGTTCGTGGCCGGGAGGTATTTACGGTCTTCCCCCCCCCCCAACCTATCCGCTTTAGGTTCCGGGTTCGAGTCCTGGTCTGCAAATATCTTTTTTAGGTGTATCTTCATCAATTTCATCTATTTGTCATCCATCTTCATAGTTTCGATTAATTATAAAAGTGACATAAAAGCAAAGCAAAATAAGAACAAATAAAAATAATTGTAAAATGACTACAATGTCAGAACTACATTTGAAAAATAAAATGCGAGCAGAAGATTCATTTTCAAACAGGTATTTGGGTAGAATTGTGTAGACAGACAGCATGCTCCCGAAAGTTGCCAATCCACGTGTAGCATGACCTTCGATACTGGGGTTGCGCTTTTTCAGGAAAGTTTTCTCGACCCTCCTCAGGCGTCTTATCAAGAATGCCTCGGTGTTCGCAGCATTGCCAACTTATTTTCCGTCGGAAAAAGTCTTTTTCCTCCTATTTAATCTGCGGTTGGCTCTACAATATGCTACCTTCATTTGGTGCAAAGGTACATAAACCTTAATCTCAAAACTCAGCTAGCTTATCTACAGGGTAGGGTTCTTTGTAGACAACGAAACCAGACAGGATGCCTTCCAATGGAGACGTTTAAACGAATATATTATTTAGACACATGATACATGGAGTAAGAATATTTACATGAGAAACTACTTTCTTCTATAATTTTCTTGTTTACAGTCAATTTTCATCTCAATATGATTCTTATTATTTATTTTCTATATTTGAATATTCTTCTATCCTGACTTCCTTCGTAATGGACAGATCTGGATCTGGACTTCCTTCTTAATGGATGGTCTGGATCGGGACTTCCTTCTCAATGGACGGTCTGGATCGGGACTTTCTTCTCAATGGACGGTCTGGATCGGGACTTCCTTCTCAATGGACGGTCTGGATCGGGACTTCCTTCTCAATAGGCGGTCTGGATCGGGACTTCCTTCTCAATAGGGAGGATCTGGACTTCCCTCGTTCTGGATCTGAACTTCCCTCTGAATTTCAATTTATTTATGTTTTGCCTATTTAACGAATTCCTTTACCCTTTTTCAACTTTTTCCTCTAAGCTTTGGGAATAATACTAATATCCTCCCTTGGGGCTGCAATTGGAACGCGCCACCACTAACTAGGTACAACAGAGTGTATACTTGGTGCAGCCGATTGACATGCGCATCCAAGTAGGTGCTACAGTTAAACTGCGCAACCAAAAAGTGCTGTGGGGCGTCGATCGGAACGCGCTCGCCACTGATGTAAACAAAATTTCCGCTACGGGAATGGTAAATCAACCAAACAGATGCAATATCTGTTCAAAGACACAAACTTGTATCAGTGCTTTGACTTCCTTAATTTTCATATTAACTTACATGTGATCACTGATTTGATTTATACAATATATATATTAATTTACTTCTTTCATATTTATTCTTTGTCTTCTTATAATATATTCTATTGTTTTTCATCTTTCCAATTTGCTTTGTTCTCATTTATAAAGTTATTCACATATATTATGCCAATTCTTAACCTTGCACGCCTGGTGCTGCCATCTCTATTCTTCTTTGGCAAACTATTTACATTACTTGGTCCTATTGGGTACGTAACACAATATTCCCCCCGTTGGCCATAAAAAAAATTGTCGTAATATATATATATATATGCAGATATTTTTTTTTTTCAAATTATGTATGTACAAGTCTATTATTTCTTCTTGACGCTTTGTTTCTTCTCTTCTGTACAATTATATCTTCTAATGTTATCTAAATTCTCTCTCCTTTCTACATCTGTTTTTATGTGCTTTAGAAGAACTGTATTTCTAAAAGTACTTATCACTTCATTTGGGCCTTCATATATGAAAAATAGCTTTTTGATAGCTTTCTCTGAAGCTTTGCTCACCGGATGTGTTTTACAAAACACCAAATCTGCTTTCTTGATATCTATTTTCTTAACCTTCTTCTCGTCCTTTGTCTTTCTTCTATTTCTCTTTTTATACAGCTCTAATATCACTTTCTTCATTTCGCTCTTTTGCTCCATCATATCTGGCCACTCCAATTCTTCAAACACATATGGTTCCTCCGTGAATCCGAGAAATAATTCAGCAGGGCTTCTTCCTGTTTCTTCTGACAATGCGTTATTTAACAATTTAGTTATTTTATTAACAACGGTTGACCATCGTGTATGGTTATCGTGGCAGTATGTTCTTAACAGTCTGACTATTTCTCCATTGTATCGTTCTATGGAATTCGAGCTGGGGTGGTATCGCGTTACATTTATTACTTTGACTCCTTTGAATTGCATATAGTCCATGAAATACTCCGATACAAACTGTGTGCCATTATCTGTTAACACCTTTCTAGGAATTCCATAGTGTTTAGTGAAACCGTCTTCGAAACATTTAACTATCTCTTTTGATGTTGCTTTTCTTATGTTGTAACACATTACAAATTTACTACTTATGTCCACGCATGTAAGGATGTATTGGAATCCTCTTGATCTCGGCAGTGGTCCAATTAAGTCTATGGATATTAAATCCAATGGCCTTCGAGCTATAACGTGTAATTCTTCCTTTCTTAATTTCCATTTAGATGGCTTAGTCTGTATGCATACAACGCAGTTTCTAACATGGTCCACAACATCCTTTTTCAGAGTCTTCCAAAAATAAAAACGACGTGCCATTCTCAAAGTTTTGTCTGTCCCAAAATGTCCTGACTCTTCATGTACTGTTGTTAAGATCTTATAGATCATTGTTTTGGGTACACATAACCTTACTTGGTGTGGATTTTCAATGTTCACTTTAAAAATCATGCCTTCTATAATTCTGTAATTCCCTTTGATTCTGGCTTTTCTCATCTTTGTTTCTCTAACAATAGTTTCTCCTTCCAATATTTTAAATATAGTACTAAGTTCTTCATCTTCTTTCATCTCTTTTATCCATTCTTCTTTTACTATATTCTTCATTTCTTCCTCCACAATCGCATTTATGGACAATTTGATTATCTTTTCTGGTTCTTGTTGGGGTCTTATTGGAGCTCTGCTTAATGCATCGGCAATTTGATTATCCCTGCCCTTTATATCAATCACTTCAAAACTATATTCTTGTATTAACAGGGCCCATCTGGTAAGTCTAGGATTCCACTGCTTTCCCGAATTTAACCAGACCAAGCTTTTGTGATCGCTGAATACCTTAAATCTCCTTCCTTTGAGGTATGGTGAGAACTTTTGTATTCCTAATAGGATGGCTAGGCATTCGAGTTCACTTATCGTATAGGATTTCTCAAAAGTCTTAAGAGAACGGCTGGCATACTGGATGACTTGGTCTTCTCCATTGCTGTCCTTCTGGAATAGATACGCCCCTAGTCCTATATTAGATGCATCGGTTCCCAAGCAAAATGTTTTCTCGAAATTCGGTTGGCTTATGGCAGGCGATGATATGAGATCGATCTTCAGTACACCGAAAGCTTTATCTTCTTCTTCTCCCCAATTCCACTTGTTAGTTTTCTTTAATAGCTCATACAATGGTCTGGCCTTTTGTGCAAAATCTCTAATGAACTTGCTTCTCCAATTACACATTCCAAGAAATCTCTGTAATTGTTTCTTTGTAATTGGCTTAGGGAAAAGTCTTATCGGTTCATCCTTATCTGTACATAGCTTAATTTCTCCACCGGATATAACATGGCCTAAAAACTTAACTTCCTTTCTGACAAAAGAGCATTTCTCCCGTTTGACGGTTAATCCTGCTTTTCCTAATTTGTTCAATACCCAATCTATTCTTCTTATATGTGAATCCCAGTCTTTACTGTGAATGCACATGTCATCTACATATATGGCTAACCAATGCTTAGTTTCTATCCCAAATATCTTGTTCAACGCATTCATAAATGCCGAAACCGATGAATTTAAACCATATGGCAATCTTCTGAATTGAAACAATCTTGAGCCATATCTGAATGCTGTATACTTTCTTGACTTCTTCTCGATCTCAACTTGAAAGTATCCCAGGGTCAAATCAAAAGAAGTAAAGTATCTGCTTCCTGCAAATGAGTGTAGCATCTCATCTATTTTATCCACCTGGTTTCTTGGAAGTAATACGTGTTTGTTTAATTCTCTCAGATCTAAGACTGGTCTAACTCCTCCATTGGGTTTGTCAACTACATGCATCGGGCTTACATGTATGCTATTTGAATCTTCTATAATTTCCCATCTTAACCATTTCTGAAGTTCTTCCTCTACAGCTTTTCTTTTCGCAAAAGGTATCGGATACTGTTTAGATACTATAGGTCTTTCTGTATCTACTTCTATTTCGTAGGAATACCCTCTGGTGAGTCCTGGCTTTTGGCTAAACAAATTCCTATTCTCTAACAAAACTTCTTGTAATTCCTTCCTCTCTTCTTTGGAGATATCTTTGCACTCATCAACCTTATTCTTTATCTCTTCAACAGATGCAGTGTATTCATCATTTTCTTTATTCATTTCACTTTCAATTTCTTCACATATATCATTTGGTACTGCCTTCATCTGTCCGTACACTAAATTGAGGTTGCCAATGCATTCTTTTCTCTCCATTTCGTTGTTTACAGTTTCCATAGGAACATCTAGTCTTTCTTCTTCCAATGACTCTAGATTCAATCTTCTCTCTTTGATATAAATATGACCATCATATTTTTCCAAAAATGGTATTCCTAATATCATATCACTTCTTAGACCTTTTACTACGAGAAATCTGACAGGAAAATTTAACCCTTGAAGGTTCATCATTACGCCGACGGTTCCCTGTATTTTATATTCTTCTTTCCCTGCTGCCATGACCAATCTTATTTTATCCCTTTCTGATGCATCTAGACGAGCTTGTGGATATTTTCCTTTTATCCGTTTCCAACAATCATAACTCATTACTTCTACCACACTACCACAATCTATTAGGCACTTTACTTCTAATTCTATAATTTTTGCCTTTACATAAAAAGTTCTCCCTGGCTTCAGGTCATTGAAATTCGGCTCTTCTATTAAATATAACTCAAGACTTTCTCTTTCACTGTGTACATTTCTATTTACAATTTCTCCCTGCCTTACATTTCTCTCTGTTTTTGCTCTCACACCTGGGAGATGCTGCAAGAGCCTTACATGTTTGACCCTCTATTCTCTTCTGCATTCCTTGAATCTTCATCTGCTGTAATTCCCTCTTGGAATCTTCTTGCGTTATTACAATAATTTCTGGCTAATTCTATGGCTTCGTCTCTTTCTACATCCGGAAGTGCATTTCTTCTTTCCACTTCTTCATTGGGCACACTTACTCGGTATTCTCTTTCGTTCTGTTCATATATGTTCCTCCATCGCTGATTTCCTCCTCTTCCATATTTTCGGAAATTATTTCGGCCTCTCACGTTTCTCCAATTTCCTCGATATCTATCATTGTTTCTCTCTCTTTCTTCCACAGAGTCTATGTTTCTTTCATATCTTCCATTGTTTCTTCCTACGTCTCTTCTTTCTGCACTTGGTCTCTGGTTTCTAACTTCTATTCTTCTTACATCAAATTCCTGTCTCCGGAACTTTGGTTTTGAGCGCCCTTCTTCTTCTGAATGTTGCCTCTTTCCATAGAATCTTCCTTCCTTATCGTTCCAGGAAATCTGAGTTTTTGTCAGCACATCTTCGGTTCTTAGATATTCAATCAAATCATCAACTGCTTTTATCTTAACCGCTGCTATAGCTCTCTGTATTCTTAATGGCAATGTTTGGACAACTTGTTTAACCAACTCCTCTTCACTGCATCCTTCCTTTAGGTTTTTGAAGCTTCTAAGGGTCTCCCATGTATGTTCTTCCAGGCTGTCGACTTTTGACCAATCTACATATCTTCTTTTTAATGCTTCTAGCTGCCTTTCCTTTATGTCTTCACTGCAGTAGTAATTCAGGAATTTTCGGCTGAACTCCCTAAAATTTCTAAATTTGTGCTCATTTAGTTGATACCATCCTGCTGCCGACTGTTCAAAACATGTCTCTATGACGTTCAAAATCATTCCTTCGGGGATCCTCATAAGTCTGACATTTGTTGTTAGTTCCTTTAAAAACTTTCTGGGACATTTATCAGATATATTCCCATTGAATTTTGGAAGATGCTGCAATTCTTGTGGCCTAGGTATCCTGGTCCTATAGCTCTCGTCTCTCGGGAATTCATTTTCCAATATGTCTAAGAGCCTTTCATTATTACTTCCATCTTCGCTATTCTTCCATTTCCTTTTCTTGTGACCTCCCGCTATTCTATATCTCTTATGCTTCTCTTCTTCCTCCGTCGTCGATTCATCGCTTGAACTCTCTTCTCTCAGCTCTTTCTTAACCTTCGTTTCTTCACTTTCTCGAAACCTAGGATTTATATTTCCTTCTTTGATGAATAGCTTTCCTAACTTTCTTTCCACTTCTTCTACTTTCTTTTCTGTCTTCTCTATCTTTGACACTGCCCCATTTAATTTTCTGTCTAATTCCTTTCCTTTCTTATCTGCTGCATTAATTTTATTTTGATTTTCCGCAATGTCCTTCTCCATACTGCTAGTTTTTTCTTGAACTTCTTGCAGTTCCCGCGTACTTACTTCTCTCAGTTTTAGAACTTCCTTTTCCATTCTATTGCGTGTTTCCCAGCTTCTATCTTCCATTAGGACCTTTGCTTCTTCTATCTTGCTTTCATTTGCATCTACTCTAGAAGATACTGCTTCTATTTGCGATTTATTTTCAACAATTTTTCTTTCCATACTGTTGGTTCTGTGAATATTCTCCTCTCTAAGTTTTGAAACTTCTTCCTCGATCGTCCTATTTATATCCACGCTTTTGTTTTCAATTAGCAGTGTTGTTTCTTCTATCTTCTTTTCCAATGATCTTCTATTTTCTTCACATGTCTCGGTTATTATCTCGTACATTTTCTTGCTTTCATTTCTTACTGCTTCTAATTTTCTACTATTTTCATCGAGCCTTTATTTCACTTCCTTGTTATTTTCTTCCGCCTTTCTATTACTTTCTTCTAACTTTTCTTCTACTGTTCTATTACTCTCATCAATCTTCGCCTTCAATTCTCTGTTATTTTCATTTATCTGCATTGACAGCTTTTGGAACATTTCCATCAAGTTTATTTCTTCTGCCTTCTTCTGCTTTTCTTTTAGCTTTTCCTTCTTGCATTCCTTACATGTATAATCTTCTTCCCTTTTACTTATTGATATGTATTTCTCCTTTCTTATTCCTTCGCACGTCCAATGTTTCATTTCCTTACATGTGACACAGAAAATAATTTATTCCTTGTTTCCTTCCTCTCCGCAACAAATGAAAGTTTTCCTTTTTTCTCCGTCTTCCTTCATTGTAGCTTCTCCATTCTCATTTCCATCTTTATCCTTTTCCTCCATTTTCAATTATTCTTTCTCTCTTCGCTGTCTGGTTCCTAATTCTCTAGCCCCAAATGTTGGTCGCCATTTATTTATGCTACCTTCATTTGGTGCAAAGGTACATAAACCTTAATCTCAAAACTCAGCTAGCTTATCTACAGGGTAGGGTTCTTTGTAGACAACGAAACCAGACAGGATGCCTTCCAATGGAGACGTTTAAACGAATATATTATTTAGACACATGATACATGGAGTAAGAATATTTACATGAGAAACTACTTTCTTCTATAATTTTCTTGTTTACAGTCAATTTTCATCTCAATATGATTCTTATTATTTATTTTCTATATTTGAATATTCTTCTATCCTGACTTCCTTCGTAATGGACAGATCTGGATCTGGACTTCCTTCTTAATGGATGGTCTGGATCGGGACTTCCTTCTCAATGGACGGTCTGGATCGGGACTTTCTTCTCAATGGACGGTCTGGATCGGGACTTCCTTCTCAATGGACGGTCTGGATCGGGACTTCCTTCTCAATAGGCGGTCTGGATCGGGACTTCCTTCTCAATAGGGAGGATCTGGACTTCCCTCGTTCTGGATCTGAACTTCCCTCTGGATTTCAATTTATTTATGTTTTGCCTATTTAACGAATTCCTTTACCCTTTTTCAACTTTTTCCTCTAAGCTTTGGGAATAATACTAATATCCTCCCTTGGGGCTGCAATTGGAACGCGCCACCACTAACTAGGTACAACAGAGTGTATACTTGGTGCAGCCGATTGACATGCGCATCCAAGTAGGTGCTACAGTTAAACTGCGCAACCAAAAAGTGCTGTGGGGCGTCGATCGGAACGCGCTCGCCACTGATGTAAACAAAATTTCCGCTACGGGAATGGTAAATCAACCAAACAGATGCAATATCTGTTCAAAGACTCAAACTTGTATCAGTGCTTTGACTTCCTTAATTTTCATATTAACTTACATGTGATCACTGATTTGATTTATACAATATATATATTAATTTACTTCTTTCATATTTATTCTTTGTCTTCTTATAATATATTCTATTGTTTTTCATCTTTCCAATTTGCTTTGTTCTCATTTATAAAGTTATTCACATATATTATGCCAATTCTTAACCTTGCACGCCTGGTGCTGCCATCTCTATTCTTCTTTGGCAAACTATTTACATTACTTGGTCCTATTGGGTACGTAACAAATACATCATATTAAACAAGATACAACAACTGAATTACGGCGAAGTAGGTTAGAAACCCTGCGTGTTCAAGAGCAGCTTCGATAAGGCACCTGAATTGTTTCGAGCTGAACCAGGAAATGGGTGATCTTTATTCCCGAAGGCCATTCCGTAAAACTAATGCCAGAAGAAGTTTTCTGTGTGGATTTGAGAGCATGAAATTGTAGGTTGATGATAGTACTAAAAGACGTCAAGTGGATTTGTTTTCTCTTTTGTTATTTTATATAGCTTTCCTACCTATATAGTTTGAATAACTAATCAATCATTTGATGAGCAGACAAACACGAAGAAGCCGATCCCGTGGCAAGTTAGTTAGCGTAATACACTGCGAAGTCTAATGTCGGATTAGAAAATATGGATGGGTCATTTGTCTTGATATAACTTCCATCACCTATCACATCCTTTATCATCGCGATTAACCGAAAGTGGTAGACGCGAAATAAAAATAGAACCTTTGCATGAATGTCCGAAAGAGAGGCAAGGGCACGACCCACCTGGAAGAGGAAAGTCAACCAAAAATTATATATATCGCGCAATTGCATTTTAGCTATAATAATATATGTTAATTATTGCATGAACATGATAACTTCAAATTAAAGCAATGGTTTTTGAGGAGACAACACTGTTATGGGGGAACATGCACCTTGTTTGCCCCCCCCTGGAAAAAAACTACCTTGCTTGCCCCTCCCTGAAAAAAAAAATCCTGCAGACGTCCATAAACCTTTGATATCGACTTCGGAGTATAAAGCTGCAACGTGCCACCACTCGTAACTCCAGGGTATGGAGATCCGAATTGGCAACACACCGCTCCTTGCTCCGGCTGGTCAGTTGGGAGCACCAGTTCTCACCCAGGGATCGGGATTAAGACGATCCACCCTTCCTCCAGGAAGGAAACCACCGAATTGCGACACGTGACAGTAAATAAAATTCCAAATACTTTATAATTAAAATGTCCAAAATCTTTAATCACGAATCGCGCGCGTACATACTGATTCGCACAAGTTAAAAGTTATAATTTATTGGGTCATGCACGCTCGCAGGCAGTCATAAGCAATTTATTTAACACGAGAGTCTTGCTATTACCTTCACAGGTAATAGCAAGACCTTAACTGCTACCTCAAGCGCGATTCGCAGCATAACAGATTGTTCTAACTTACAATACAAACTCATAACATAAAATAACACAAGAAAAACTGATAATTTATATAACACATCAATGTTAATTAGCGATAGTAAGCTAAAGTTAAGATTGGCAACAATTAAAAATGCCAACGTGGAAGTTTTTACATCGCCAAGAACACGAAGCGTGGTTCCCCCACTCCTAACAAACAGCCAATAGGAATACGATATTTTATTGAAAACGAGGGAGAAATACTTTGCTATAATATTACAATATTAAACTATATAGAAATAACTAAACTGATTTTATCAAATAAATCATATTTGCCCTTGTACATAAAAAAATGATTAAATAAAGATTTAGTTTATAACGAAGACAAATTACTTCAATCTTGTACATTGTTGAACAAAAATCGATATTAAGAAGAAATGTACAAGGTTGTACCAAAAAGTAAGGTGAATTTGTCTGTAAAACCCAGAGTTTTTTGTGTAGCTAATTAATTTTTTTTGTATGTGTCAGATACCAAGGTGATGCAAGTCTGACGGCAATTACAGTCTTCTACGTCAACCCGTCTGGTACCTAGAGCATTTCAAAGATGGCGCAACGACTTGAACACTACTCCAAGGAGGAGGTGCGCAGTGTTATTCGTTTTTTATTGTTCAAGGGAAAGAAACCACCTGAAATTCATCGAGAATTGTTGGAGATCTATGGAGAGAGTGTTATGTCGCAGAAACAAGTGTACGTGTGGCGTAACTCATTTGCAAGTGGTAGGAGTACTGTGACAGATGATGACAGAAGTGGCAGTCCAGCAACGTCCATCACCGACAGCAATGTGCGTGACGTGAATGCGATGATTCGTGAAGACAGAAGAGTCAGGTTGCATGGCATTGCTGATGCATTGAACATCTCATATGGTTCAGTGAGGAGTATCGTCCATGACCAACTTGGCTTCAGGAAAGTGTGTGCGCGCTGTGTGCCCAAAAATCTGAGTGGGGACCAAAAACACCACCAAATGGGCATTTCCCTGACCCACCTCACACGATATGCCCACGAAGGCAGTGATTCCTATGTCGAATTTTATTGTGGTACCATGTGTCAAACATACTACAGTTTCATATTTTTTTCTATGCAAGTTTTTCAATAAATCGAAAATTCACCTTACTTTTTGATACACCCTAGTATTTAACTTGTGCTTCAAAAACAATTAAAACGTTGCATATATTATTTGGGATAATCATTAGCCTATAAATTCTGAATAAATGTTGCAAAAATACGCGAATAATATTATAAAATATATAAAAAACGTAATATATACATGAATTATAAAAACAATTAATTATAAATAATTTAATTCAAGTTCTTAACTTGAAAATATACGAATAAGATAAATGCCAATATACAACTGAAATCTGCCTAACATGGCGGACGTTAGAAAGCATTGTTTCTTCAATGTACAGCGCGGCAATAGACCGCGACAGCCTCTTATTTACCAGGTAATATCAACACGAGAACAGGGATAGGAATTCCTCTCATTTTAGATTTTCTCAAACTAATTTCAAGTATGTGGTGAAAATGCCTTCTATTTAGTATGAAAATCGTGGTTTTTAGTTTGTAGTTTCCTAGAGACGATATGAGGCATTGCAGATACGAAGGGCGAACTCAACAAACGTACATTGTGAGGGAAATGGGTTTCAAGTTGTCAGGCACAGTTCTAGCTCCACAAAAACTTGGTAACAGTAGATCGGAATGTTTCATACGTGATTTTAAAAGTTTTTTTTGGAGTTCGCACTGTGTCTGGCAACTTGAAACGCATTTCCCTCACAATGAACTTTTTTGAGTTCGCCCTTCGTATCCGCAACGCCTCATATTTTAAATTACTTTGAAGCATTTTGGACCATTTTTATTTCTATAAGTAACTGCATTAATTATACATATGATAGAATGATCTTAAACATGAAACTCATTGTTTCTTCCAATGATTAACTGTTTTCTTTGCCTTTCATTACGCATGGTCACTCAGCCGCTATCTTTGTTGTGAGCCTAGATTAAGTGTGATTGGAGCTTATCCTCTATGGTTTCTTCATACAGCATGGCTGTGGGCTACATGTTTGACATCTTAATACAACTTCTTTCAAACATCACTCATGAAATATATTTCACCTATCGTCCTACGGGAATCAGAAGAACGTAACTACAATAATGCTGTTTTCAGTTTTGTCAGAAAAAATCCTCGGAAGAGTATTTGGAGTAAATTGACATTTTTCCACTTCTAATTCTTATCTGTAAGGCGGAGTCGCGTTTAAGAGTCATATTCCTAAAAATACATTATTTCCTCTCCTATAAATTTGATAAATTGGAGTTAAGTCGCTCTGGTTCTCACACACGCTATCAGCCCCTATTTTCCAACATTTGGCACGTTAGGTATTACGCCAGATGTGTCATTTGGGTATGATACATTCTTATTATATGCCTGTGGAGATTCGAACAGTGTTCTCGGCTTGCGAGCCAGGTTATATCGGCGTTAGCGTCCAACGTTTGGAGCTCATACATTGCTCTAAGCAGGATGCTCTCTACCTTATGATGGGGAGCAATGGATGCGCTCGAAACATTGGACGCTAACGCCGATTTAAGCTGGCTCGCAAGCCGAGAACACTTCGCCAGGAAAGCTACACTTTTTTACCCATGAGGATTATTATCCGTGGCCTGCAAGCAAGGTTCTTGTATGTGTGACTTTTCTGTTTCTCAGACTACGTGTGACTACCTACAAATTATGTGAAACAATAACAAACAACTTCCCGACCGATTTCCAAGGCTCGTTTCACCCTAGCTCAAACTACCACTTCGATCACTGCATGCACGAGTGAGTAGTGGTATTCGCGTGTTTTCCCTTTAATGCAAAACCACAATTTGCTCCACAGCATGCTAAGATTCTCGAAAGCAGTACTTGTGTGTTAATTTAAATTTTGCCCTGTTCATTCATCTATACAGTATTTACTACTTCCAAATTTGTGTGCCTGTCTTGAGTTTGCATTCTCGTGGTTGCTGCCATATTGCGTAGATGAACGAAAAACACACTCAATATACCAAAATTGCTTGTATGTAGACATCAGACGATAAGAGATGAAACAATTGCAGCCTACAATTTCCCTCAATCAACTACAATTGCCATCTGAGTATGAGAAACCACTTGTATTCTAGCCGGGTTCGATTCCTGGTGGAGGCACAGTGGTTCATTTCCCACTTTAAACTGTAGGTCCACTCCCAATTAGCCTATCTGTGCATACAAGTGAACTTAAAACAAGACAAACTTTCATTCTAATCTCAGTCACTTGTGGGAGCTGCTTAGAAGTAGTAGTGTTGCTGGCATGGTGGACTTCGGTTCTTACTTTTGCTTTTAACAGATAGATACATTTTGAATAATAGTGAAATCAAAGTAATCGATTATTTTACCGAAGGACAAAGTTATAATGGAATTGTGTTATCTCCATTACAGAACAACTACCTAATCTCATTCAATTCCAGTGTTCTATCTGGTAGATAGATATATCAACCTTTGCAATGATGTAAACTTTCAGTGCAATGGCGACAAAGGTCCAATAACTATAATGTCAAAACTTTAAAGTTTTCCTGACAAAATGAAAAATGGACAGATCATTTACATTCTCAATGGACATGTTGAAAATAGACTAATATTCATTTTTTTAAATTTCTTTTTTTAGCGTAGGTAAAAGGAAGTCACATGAAAAAAGTGGGAATATAATCAAAATGTCCATCAGCTATTCATTGATTTCAAAAAAGCATATGATTCGGTAAAAAAGAGATAAATTTTATAATATATTAGTCGAGTTTGGAATACCTAAGAAGCTTGTTAATATGATAAAAGTATGCGTCAGTGAAACAGAAAGTAAAATTCGTGTGGGTGTTAATGTGTCTGACAAATTTACAATTCATGATGGGTTAAAACAAGGAGATGCATTATCTCCATTGCTCTTTAATTTTGCCTTAGAATATGCTGTTAGGAAGGTAAAATAAACTAACGAAGGACTAAAATTAAATGGTGTGACTCAGTTGTTAGCATATGCAGATGATGTAGACTTATTAGGGGATGATATAAATACAATTAAGAATAATGCTAAAATACTTTTCAAAACTGCTAAAGAGATAGGTTTGGAAGTTAACAAAGAGAAAACTAAATATATGCTTACAGGCCGAAACCAAGGGTTAGGTAATAATCAAAATCTAATTATTGATAACAACTCGTTTGAACCAGTTTCCAAATTCAAATACTTAGGAGTAATATTAACAAATGAAAATTATATTAAAGAGGAAATAAAAAGTAGGCTTAATTCAGGAAATGCATGTTACTTCTCTCTTCATAAACTTTTGTCTTCTAGTTTAATAACTAAGAAACTAAAAGTTAAAATATACAAAACAGTAATTTTGCCTGTAGTATTATATGGATGTTAAACTTGGTCCCTTACATTGAAAGAGGAACATGAATTGAGAGTATTTGAAAATGAGGTTCTTAGGAAAATCTTTGGACCTAAAAGGGATGAGGAGACACGTAAGTGGAGAAGGTTACATAATTTAGAACTATATAATTTGTATTCATGTCCAGATGTTATTAGACTAATTAAATCAAGAAGACTTAGGTGGGCATGCCATATGGCACGAATGGGAGAGGAAAGAGGAGTTTATAGGATTCTTGTTGGCAAACCTGATGGTAAGAGACCTGTGGGAAGGCCAAGACGAAGATGGAGGGATAACGTTGAGATGGACATAAAGGAAATCGGTAGGGATAGAAAAGAGTAGATCTTGCTCAAGATAGGGAGGCCTGTGTTGCTGCAGCCATGAACCTTCGGGTTTAAGAAAGCTAGAGAGTTAGTTAGTTAGTTTAAAAGAAAGTAGCTAAAAATGAGTAAATAAAAAATATTACCTGGCAGAGTGGTTAGCACAGCGCGCTACGACGCCAGGGGTCCCGGTTTCGAATCCCGACCTGCTCATGAGTGTTCTCTGTGAGTGTCCCTTCATCAGTTTCAGCATTCGTCGTTCATGCTCATCTTCGCTTTCTGAACCGCCAGGTGTACAGTCACGGACACTCCTGGGTTGTAATAATCCCATTAAATTTCAACTGAATTGTTACAACCCAGAAGTGTCCGTGACTGTACAGCACGTGGCGTAGCGTTTCGCGTCCGAATTCCAGGAACAGGCAACTTACGGTTACCTGACCAAGTAGCGTTTCGTCCGAGGGCTACCATCCTAATAGTGCTTAATGAAGCAAACTCTTGCTAACACTCTTAAATACTCCATCCAAGAAAATATTTTTTGTTGTTTTAATATTTCTTTCCCTCTGGAAATTGCAAATCTCACCTTCATAGTTGTCAGATAGTAAGAAAGTGTTGCCATCTGCCATGACTAAAATTTCTAGATCCAAGTTCATTTCCTCTCGACGATTTGTTTTGATTTGATTTGATTTGTTGTTTTAAGTCCACTTTATGCACATTAAGGCTAATCGGGATTGGACCTACAGTTTAAAGTAGGATCCGAACCACTTGTGCCTCCACCGGGTATCGAACCCGGGACCTCTCTTTCGACAATTTGTCTGAGTCTGCACCTATGGTCTGCACTCCCTGTGCTGCACTCCGCTGTCTATGCAATGTAGTTTTAAAAGTTGTAAACCGAGGTATAGTACTAGTCACTAATTCCATCGCTGCCAGTGGTTAGTCAAGGTGTGACTCATCATCAGCCAGGCTCGGACGAAACACAACTCATTAAACCGTCCCAGACGAACTGTAGCATTTTTCTAGAAATTTCGCTTTCGAACGAAACGCTACTGAACCGTACAGCAGTTCCAATGCCTGCTCCAAGTTGCACAGCTGCTTTCGGAGCCCTTGGTTTGGGAAGGGGGTGGGGATGAGGAAAGGGTCTTGATTTTTTATACTGAAGCTCGTTCATTTCGTTCTCCTATTTCTCTTGGTTGAATTTTCTGAGATACGGAATCTACTTCATTTTGCTTTTCATTACGTTTTATTGCGTCACCCACGGTACGCTTACATGTACTTAACATTTTCAATTTCCCTGTACCCTTTGGTTAGGTACGGTAAAAATAAATAGCTGCCGTTCGTCAAATGTTGTATTTTTGATTTTGTTACCCATTTTTCTCTTACTTCAGTCAGGGAGCAATGCAGCTACTGGTAACAAATGTAGTCAGGAAGTAGCATCAATTGTTCCTTCCCCGCACTGTAGTTGACCAGTAAAAAAAAACTATGTAAAGCCTCGTTTCTATTACCACAAATTTGCCGCGCAACATGACGCGCGGCATGCAAAGCTGCATGTGCCAAGCATTTGTTGATATGGAAACTGTCTGCAACATGACGCGGCGCAAGTGCCGGGGACAAAATTGCCCCAAACGATTAAGACGCACAACATGCGCCGCGGACAATGGAAAGAGCCTGCAGCAAGTTCCTGGGGCATGCGCACTAGAGTAGAAACAGACGACGCGACTGCCATCTGTGGTCCAACAAGATTTAATAACAATGCAAAATCACTTACAGTCATTCTTACAAAGTTTTCGTATCCACTTTGAAGACGCAAGCCTCTCATCAACGAGTTATACGCTCCTTCCGAATTTCTTTTCGCTAGAAAACTTCTAATCCACCATCTAGGTCGTTTTCGCCTCTTTTTTTACAAGTTCATGGTACGCGCCTGCCATAACCACAAAACCCGCCATAGTTGTATTGTTCATCTTTACACAAGTTAAATCACTACCAAATTACTACAATACAAGATAATTGATTGATTTAGTTTATTTTACTTCGCGTTTTGTGTATCTTGGCTAATTTGCGAAGATGGGGATGAGTGATGAAAGGATGAAATTGATGAATGGACATTCACAAACAACCAAGCCCGACCGGGATTCGAACCCGGGACCCTTGGCGTCGCAGCGCGATGTGCTAACCACTCGGCCACAGGGTCGGGCACAATACCAGAGAAGAAACACTGACTACTCTAAAGCGCAATGGAACAACGCTACACTCAAGTCCTGCACTCCGGTGTTGTTGCGGGCGTATTTTGCAGAAGTAGTTTTGAATTGGAAACAGTGCACTAAAGGACGCGCAACATGCGCCGGCACATGTTGCGCGTCATGGGTCTGGAACTTGTCAGAATGGAAACGTAGCTTAACAAAAACAGAAGGCTTTCACGATTTGTCTGAATATTAAAGTGATCTCTTTTTTCACACCCAAACATAAATAACTATTTTCAGATTTGAAAACGTAACAGGGGTGTAAGGGGTGACCTTCCACGTATTACATTCAATCCTCAACTTCATTCCATGTAGTACACCCTGGACTGCTCTTTGCAGACTAACGAGACTCTGGCGACTGGCCCTATGGCCAGTATAATTCTGTGTGTTCGCCTGCTTTCTGTCATATGTGCTGAGGGCCTCTTTACAGCCTCAGCTTTTAACCTAAGTCAGAATATTTTAATATTTCATTTATGCGACATTACAGTTATGTTATTTGTTATGGTAAGGGGCTGCACCCCGTATAACGTGGCGGGTGCAAAATAGCCTAAGTGCTGACGCACCCAAAATTTAAAAAAAAGTTATATATAACTTTAAGAAATGCGTATAAATATTTCACCATAGTTTATATTTATGTACATGTTGTTAATTTTCAAATATTGTGAAGAAATGCAGCAAAGTGCTACGTATTTGATTACTAATGTGAGCCACTGTATATGTTATGTTTTTATTTCATGAACGATGTATGGTCAAACATTACTTTGCAGAGCTCCGTGGCGAAGTGGTTAGCACAGTGCAATACGACGCCACAGGTCCCGAGTTCGGATCCCAGCCTGTGCAGTGCATTATTTTCTTTGTGATGTCCTTTCATCAATTTTGTCATTTCATCACCCATCCTCGTCTTCGCGATTAGCCAAAAGTGGCATAAAACCAAAGTTAAATATAACAAATCAAAATCAAACATTTCTTGGCATGACAAGAATGGATAGGTTATTTTGAAGCTGCTGTTATTAAAAGCAAATTGTATGTAGCTTTCCTAGACAGAAGTTTCACACACAGAAACTGATTGGATAACGGCTGCGGATTCCTACTCGAGCAGAAAATATATATATTTCCATTTATTACTTACAACAATAGCAGACTGATTTCCTGCTAAATCAAAGAAAACTTGCATTCACAGTTACAAATTGACGTGTTGAATGAACTTAATTACAAATTTCTCTCACTTCAATTCTGATTAATCGAACAACACACCACAACGTGGGTCATTATATATTTCCAACTTACTCTCGAGTTCCTCAACTAAAAATAAATTGACTGCGAGACAAAAACTCCTCTCCGATAACACATTATATGCAGAGTATACGTAAGTTGAAATTCCATCATAATAATAATTTGAATTCTTCAAGTAGTAGCTACAAATATAATTTTTTCATACATATTTTCCTAGCAAAATATGAAGTTCCTCACTTCACAAGGATAACATATACACAGTATTTCACAAGAGTTTTTAGTTCGAGCTAGTCGTAGGCCTAATATGAATATAAACGTCACTTCATTACTTAGTTAAAAGAAAAGTGCCAGGCAATCAGAATTCGAGGGTATGCCTGAAATTATTTGTAGTATCTCATGTATCAAGGGGGCTTTTTAAGTAAAATGAAGGATACATACCACATGCTTTGGTCAATTCAGAGTAGTAGAAACGTAATTATACTGCATGTTGCAACTGAAACCGTAGCCTCGAAGGCCGAAGTCGTTTAGTGATCCACTCATACACTAGGTATCAAACATTTCAAGTTCGAGTAGACATTTGGGCATGGCTGATTTTTTGTAAGCATCCCTTCATAGATTTAATGTGATCATCATTCATCTTCATCGTCGTGATTATCTACAAGTGGCAAAAAAGCGATATAAAACATGAATAATACAAAAGTATAACAAACAAAAGAGGATAAAAGGATGAACTGAGTTTGAGTTAATGATAGGAAGTTTTATAAAATTACTGTTTCTTGAATAATCTTGTCCTTTGTTCCGATTGTATTTCTCAGTCACACGTTGGTCAATATCCATGTCGACTGCCGTTCTTGGGTTCTTGAAAATTACTTTCTTGTCTGTCTATGCCCTTCTTTCAAACGTGGTAGGTAGGCGGGGGGAGTTCTACCTGTTTCTACACCAAAAAGTTTAATGCACCTCCTGTCCAAGAAGACAAGAATTACTGAAAGTAATTTTCAAAATTGTAAGCGGATGAGGGCCCTTGTAAATGATAAAATATGCTGTCCTTTTATTCGCTTAGTTTTGAGAATCACTTTCCATACAATTCTTGACTTCTTGAGAGTCCAATGGCCCTGTCTAGCTACAGACCAGTTGCACAAACGCGGTTTCGTTTGTTTCGTACAACAATTCCATCTAACATTTCGTTTCTACGCATTTTCTACTTGCCAAAAGTACCTTTCATATCGCCCCAAGGCGTTGTCTACTCGGATGCTTCGTGATCGAAGGTCACTTGTACAAAGTTTCAGGATTCAGATTTTCCGATTTTGCATGGTGCTGCTGCTATCAGTTCGGTTCGCCTTCTCAAGGTCGCGCAGCAAGAAATTATTTTTCGTCTTCCGATAGGAGAAAGCTTGCCTCACGCTTAGGTGGACGAACGCGTGGCACGGATTATTTTTTGGCTCGACCATGGTTGGTCCTTTATGTTTCGTCCTTCAGCAACTTAATCTAAGCACGAATCATTCTCATCGCCAAACAACTGTATTTTTTTTAAAAAAAATGATGTAACACATGTAAACAGAGAGAGAGAGAGAGAGAGAGAGATAGAGATAGATAGATAGATAGATAGATAGATAGATAGATAGATAGATAGATATAAACGTTTTCCCTCAACAAACGTTTGCTTTGCTATCGTATAAAGTTATAAAATTCATCTTGCATAAATAATCAAATTAGAACAAATTCACATAAAGCGATTAAGTATGCAGAAAAGAAATATATTTGTGATAAATACATAGTTAATAAGTAAATTCCAATAACCAGAACTTTAGTCACGCTGAATCTTGTTTACGGATGTTTTCAAACGTTTTGTTTTACAATTTAATTTTTTCACTGACATCCGAAACGAAAATACGTATTATAACTTAGTTACTTTCAAGGGGTCAAAGTACTGTAATGTTAGTATGCTGCCGATCATAATTATGAGGCTTCTTCGAAAACGCCTTCGATAACGGTATTTGCTATTCGTAACGGACATGTGTATCACTTTTTTCGAAACAGACTTTTGTGGAGGAAAAGAACTGTAACGTTACAAAAGTAACGAGCACAATTATACGAGAGACCTATGTTATTCTCTCCGGAACACGGCATCGGACACGGTATTGCACATCGGAACGTCTGTATGATACCAGCTATAAATAACGTTGTTGCTTTGAAAAAAGGAGTGTAACGTTTTTACAGTCGTGACCTCAATTAAGTTACTGGTTAATTGTAACGTTACTATCACTTTCCACAGACACTAAAGTTACTAGTCAATACGTGACGAACCTCTTTCTTACCCTGTAACGTTACTGGTTGCCGGCAAGGGATGTAACGTTGAAGTGTCAGGTGAAGACCTACTCATTTAGAGATCAGTTATGGTTCGGTACCGTTATGCACACCTGTAACGTAATGTTCATATACCTGAGGTAACGTTTCTGTTCACGAAAAAAGTTATTCTGTTTCTGGTTGTAACGTAACGGAAACCGTAATTGAAAATACCGTTCCATTTCGTTACGTTACGACTCCCTGGTTCTCAGTGATCTCTTCAAGAAATGGTACAAGCCCAAGAAAACAAATCATTTCGTGCCTTCTCTCTTCAACATTACATCAATTAACGTTGATACAATGGAAGAATCTATATTTGACATGACAATAACGATGTGTCCAAAATTAACACACATAAGTTACAATTACTTCAAACCAAATACGCCTTCTACATTCTCGCTTAATTCATTTAATCACTTCAAATGCATTGAGTCTCTGAACGTTAACCTCGAGACATCTACTCTCCCAACTGAGAATTTTGGTGATTTGTCAGAAGAAGTACGAGGAAAGTTAACAGACATAAGCATTGAGAATCCTCGTGCTGCAAAACGTTTCGATATCTCTGGTGTACAGCTATGTTCATCGCTACGTCGTCTGGATCTATACTTCTCCACCATTGTGTGGAGTGGTTCTTCAAATAGCGATCTGATTGTTCCGCACGATACAATGCAAAACTTGTCCTCCGTTGAACTCCAAGGGAATGTAACGGGCAAGGCTGTCCTTTCCCTTTTGGAATGCGCGCCGACTTTGGAGTATTTGACTGTTTCTGATATTATAGAAAGAAAGTACCATTTCTTGCACAGATTACTTGAGGTGAGAGAGATGCCGAAGTTGGAGACGTTCGAAGTGCTTGAAGGTTTTTACTGGACACAGAAGATAAACTACGATCCTTCATCACACACTTTGAGAGAATACAGCACGTGGGTAAAATACTTTTTCTATCAAATTAGTTGCCGTGGATCTAAGGGTGGTTGAAAGTAAACTGCTTCTATACATATTGGTATTCCTTACATGGTAATTCACAAATCTCCATGTTTTGCTTACATTTCATGTTTTACATACCTAAATACTCATATTATGCTGCAGTGTTTCTGAATAAATAATTCTAGATCAGCCGTTTTTAATTATATTAATATATATTTGAAGTATCCTTCTCAATGAATCAATTGTAGGATACGTATATCTATAAAATGTTGTATTGATTGAATTAAACTTTTTACGTTCCCTTACACAGTTGAACCCTTTGCTCTTTCTGTCTGGAGCAGGGACTGTTTCAGACCTGCACTGAAGCCATCTTAGGATCATGGAATCACGAACATTGATATATAGTTTAACTGTTAATTGGAGTAGATCAATACAGTCAGATTGGTTGGGTGAGAAGTAGGGAGTAAACCTCAAATTCAATGGCGACGTTTAATTGAATACTGAATGGTATATTACTGAATTTTGTAAAGTCTATCTAGAACCTGTCCCACACAGGCGGTCTACTTCCTATTACACACAGGAAGTTCTTAAATTCACTATTCCTGCTAACTGACTGACTGATTATCCTAATTTTTTATTGGTTCCAGTGTCGCTTCCCTGACTTCGATCTCTATTGGTGGTTTCATAGTGGTGTGTTGCAGGTGATTATGGCTCTGGTTGACTCCTGCGACCTTCACCCCAAGCTCGGTGGGTGATGATGGTTCTAAGTAGAACCTGCGTTTTGATCCTTATAAGAGCCGACTTGAGTTTCTGGTCCTTTGTAGGCCTACAATTTGCTGTGACAATTTCTCTCGTTTTACTTTTTGTGAGTAATGTCTGATCGTCTGTCGGTTTAGAAGACTCCTTCACAGATGATCGTGATCGTTTTCTTTTGTAGCTTGTCTTTGGCTGAATTTTCGAAATTTTTAAGTCGTTTGTCTTGAAGTTCGCTTGTTATTCATTGGATTACCTCGTCTGTCTCTTGAGTTTTTTTTGTTTTTTTTTTGGAGCTTGAAGTTTCTGGCTGTATAGTAGTTTTGTCTCTGAGGGTGTATATTGCTGCTGTACTTCAGTTTTCTGTTCTTTACATTATTTTTCATTGTTTTCTTCTGTTTTGTATGTAGAGTTTTGTCATTTTTGTTGGACTGACACGAACATTCTGTAGCTCCTGTAGTTGCCTGGGTGGTTTCCTCCACCGTTGCAGCACCTTGCTTCTGGTATTCGGCGGTGAGGTGATCCGCTGCACACTTCACGCATCTTGGTTCGGTCCTGCGTTGTCCCTGGGAGTGCCCGATTCTCTGACAAGTATGGCATTGAAGTATCCCTGGAGACCGGTAGGGTACCACCTGGATCCTGTAGTGCAGTAGATATTCATGATTGTAGATATCTGCCGTTGACTCGGTTCGTCGTAATGCAACAAGTAATAATGGCATTATTATCCTGCCATGGATCTTAATCTCAGCTTTAGCAGAACTACCTTGATTCTTGGGGGGCTTTTCTGTAGCGTAGCCGAGTGAATGCTCCTTGCAATCAGTGATGAGCTTGTCGTACGCCTGTTTTGAGTTTCGCTATAGCTTCATGCCATCATGGAGTAGTCGGCCAACGTTTTTCATCATTGTTGGGATGAGTTGCTAACTCTTTTCTGCATTGTAGACGCAGACAGCTTGTGGCTTCTTTGTCTTGTTGTCTGTGGATCCATCTTCTTCGTCGTCGGAGAGATGGTATAAGGTATTTGAGGTGTCAATAGGGTTGTCTTTCTGAGTTATTTGGGTATGTACACAGATTAGCTTTTTAGAATAGATGAAGTTTATTCTGTGATGTTGTCCACGTCCGAGGTGTTGCAGTGATATTAGTTTTATTACTGTTGTTGCTTTCTTGCGTGCTTGCTTGTCTTGGTATTGTTGCGCTTCCTTGGAATGAGAGTAAGTGTTCTCGCCGGCTCCTTGAGTTATGGGGCTGGTGACTTCTGACCCCTAGTTGGCTCTTTTCCCAGTTTCTGAATTACTCTGTCCTGATTGGTTCATGATGACTTCTTTTCTGATTGGCCCTTTGCCAATTTCTCTGATCTTCGCTGATCGTACAGAGTTCTCTGCATCTCGTATCTCTTCTCGTTGGCCTCCCGGCAAAGAATACCGGTCTGCTCGGATCTGAGTCCCAACGATAATTTTTTGCAAATCCCTATCCCTGTTAACGAAAAGTGTGAGTTATTTATACCTGAGGTTTTACTCTCCACCCCTGTTGGTTACATAATTCTCATATTATAATAAAGTTACTTTCATAGAAGTTTTTTTATACATACTTACAGTAAACGTTATAAACTTCTAAAGTTCAGTCATTATGAGTTTCTTTATTTTGTCTTGCTTCTCAGAAAAATAAATTTTAATTTACAAACTGCAGCCAAGGAATATATATATGAAGATAACCCAGCCCCATAAGCCATGGCGAACGCGGAGAACACTAAGAGGATACGGAAGTTGCTATACGACATTTCCGTTGGAGACGGAAGTTGCTAGCGCCATCTAACCACTTGGACAAAAATTAACAACCATGTCGAGGTTTCCGTTAGTCCAGGATCAGAGGCTAACTCATAAAACGATCGTATATATTTGGGATTTATGTTATAAACTATATTTGTATTCAATTTATGTAGTACTGCGTTACGTCGTACATATTCAAGAACTTGAAATTTTAATGAACTGTTGTAAAGATTTGAGATTTTCATAGAAATTTGTGACGCATTTCACTATTCTCAAAGTTGATTATTGACTAACCTATAGTAACGCATCGTGGATCAAGTTTTTGTCATAAGTACATACATCAATTTAGTGTGGCTATATTTTACTTTCTGAACCAAAATTTAGGTTCATTGTGGAGAATTTAAAAGCTTCCGTGATTATCCTTATGCTATTCCTGGAATGTTTAGGAATTCAGTAGTGATTGGTTTTGCGATTAAGCCTAGTGCTGTGATAGATATGTTCCATGTGTTTTATGTCTTATGTCAAGAATAGTATAGAATAGGCTAGGAATTGGGTATTTGTGTTTAACGTAGATATCTCATTATAAAACTTCCACATGTGTCGTTTACCTTCTATATTGATTAAATACCATCCTCTAAGAAGTCTCAAAGCACACATGTTGAGTTTGATCGCTCTAAGCAAAGGTAGAAAATCTACATATTTTGTGTGTGTGTGTAATTTAAATTCGTGTAGAATTAAATTTAAGTTTAGTTGGAAAATAAAGCTTTCTTGTATCCTACAAATGAGATTTGGCTGTATTCGTGAATAGTTATTGTTTTAAAGGAAAACCTAGACATTTTTACATTTTTGAATGGTAACAGTTTAGTATATTGGAAACGCATTTCTTCATTTTTACAGAAGAAACTACTTAAGGAAATGAGTTTGTCTAAGGTTTACAATGTTCGTCGAGGTATTTTCTTTCATCGTGGAATATATTTGACCGCGAAATCATGTATATTTCAAAAGAAATATCTCACCGACAAGAAATTGCAATTATTTTCATTTGCCTCCCGTACCTAAACCTGATGCAGCTTACGTTTGATGACGTAACCCGCTGTCAGTGTTTCCAACCTCTTTTTTTTCACAATGCTTGCCTAACCTAACCTTATCGGAAATGGTTCGTGGGGCTATCCGTCAGCTACCCATGCATAATGTACAATTTCCACCGGTGACGAACGCGATAGTAGGTATTTTTCGGTGCAGAAGGTTGGAATTACTGCTCACCCACAACGTGAGTCAAGATGTGGCCGCCATATTGTGTGTTACGGAAGCGAGGAAAGGAATCAAAGAAATCACTCTGTATGTGAAAAGTTGTGTTTGTTTTCGTGTAAAAAGCATAATGGCAACTTGAACTTTGTTCCGCAATACACAATTGGTATGTACGAACCACGCGAAACACAAATATCCTATTTTAATGTGTTTCTTATATACTAAACTGTTACGTTTTGGAATATTAAAAGATTTTTAATTAATGCCAGTAAGAATAATTATTTTTGGTAAATATGCTGCGTTACGGGTAGTTTGTTATTTTATTGCAAGGGGGAGATATTTCGGTTCTATTATTGTTCATCTCAATGCATATCACGTGGATTGCAATCATTAAACTCCAAGGTAAGTAATATAAAAATCTTGAAATCAATTACAATAATGAACCATCAAGTAAGAATTAAAATATTGTTTCTTGTCTTGAATTTTACGAAAACCAGAATATGACTCAATATCATATATGTTTAGTAAATGTAAAGAAATTAGAATATTTTTCTAGATATTTCCTTTGGGCAATCCAAGACTAGACTACAATTTTAATTTTCCAAGTATAGAGCTCAAACATCGATATGCGTATTAATCGATAGTTCCTCACTATTCGAGTACGTTATCTTCCCCCACCAGATGGTTCTGCTTGTACTGGATATGAATAGCCTGTGGTTTATAAGGCCTTAGAAAAGTGTTCGCACAAGTCAATGGAGAATATGCTCAGTGTCCCATCCTGTAATAGATAACCCTTGCAGCAGCTACTAAAGTGTAAATCACCAACCCTGAGACCTTCTGTAAACAAACCGTCTCACCGATTCGATGTTTCACTCCGCGTCAGCTGATTCATGACCTCCAACTACCGCATAGAACTCGCCATGTTGAAAGTGTTCCTTGCTGTTCACATGATTATTTTTAGAAAATAACCAATGTTAAAAATATCATTATTTACACAAATCTCTAAGCTCATTCAAAGTTACAATGCATATTCCTACAAAATGTTCACACTTATCTTGCCTTTCATGTCATAAAATCTACAAACAAATTTCAAATACACTCCTATCTATTGTTGTAAGCCCGTTTTACCTGGGCTCTGAGGTCACAGGGAAGTTTCATTTAAACATTTAGGTAGAGCTTAATAATATCTGTTGGCTGAACCTGCTCCGTTAGGAGGGTAGAGATATGGAAAGTTGGTGTAAAAGGTTATTCACGCTTGTTCATACCTGGTAGATGTGTGTGATGTCTTGTCCTAATGCTTCTCGCAGACCGAATCGTGACAGTTTCCAAGTTTCTATCCAGCGACCCTCAGCTCACAAAACCGAGCAATCCCTTGCGCCTTGTAGCATGCTAGGCAGCGGTAACTCCGTGTTCCATCGTCGTAGTTCAGCAGTGTAAAGTGTTTTAAAGTAATCGGACTAATTATCCATGTAGCGTCGATGAGTGTCAGAATCCAAAAGAGAGCGAGCTCCGGGTAGGGGCTTGCTTTTATCATTCTAGGCGTCGAAAGGTTGTTAAACCTTTCAAACGCGGTAGATCCTGTTTAGATCCACGCGTTTGCCTTTCCAGTTCCTGGTTTTACGGAAGTTACAAGTTAGCGCATTCTTGGGATCACTCGTTGGTCGGACAAATTCAGGAAATAAACAAGTGTGCATATTAACATGACGAGGTTTTCTCGGTTTAATAGTCTCCATATCTCTACACTATATCAAACCTTATAACGTTACCATGTTATATCATTTGTCTAAAAAAATGCAAGTAAAATATATTCAATTCGCTTGCAAGAAAGAAGCCAAATTTATGGGAAATGATTAATGGTGCAAAGAGTTAACCATAAAAAGGAAGCGATAAGTACAAAAAAAGAGCATTGTGTTTAAAGTGAGACGTCATTTGCGTCAGCGAATCCCATACTACAAATTGGCCGTTGTTTTACCTTACGTAATGGATCCTGTAACAACGCTGGATTTTCGTGTAAATTATTTAACTTCTATGATTGATTGATTTATTTATTTGGTGTTTTATGTCCACTTTATGCACAGTATGGATAATCGGGACTGGACCTACAGCTTAAAGTGGGATTCGAACCACTATGTGCCTCCACCGGGTATCGAACCCAGAGGGGCCACTCCGCGACTTGCACGTTATTGGCTAGAGCTTGTGACGTCACCAAGAGGACATGAGCGGAAGAAAGCTATCGGAGAATGTATCAGATGGGCCATGAAACGCTGTGTTTTCATGCATCATTTGATATTATGCACCAAACCTGTTAATTTAATTTGACAACAAGAGATGAAATACGCGATAGAAGAATACATTTATTCCGCAACAATGTATAGTTTATTTTTCAGACATTATTTGTGTGATATATTGTTCCTGTAAGTTGTTTCTTTCCAGCTAACATATTACTAGGGAGACAAATTTATGGTAAATAAAAACTGAGGAGAGCGGTAAATAAAATGTTAGATCAGCGGTATATACCAGCGGTGGAAAAATAAACAACATACTAATTTTTCGCTCCTACAGCTAGCACGTTCAATGAAACTGGAAGTTTAGTAGACATTCGGGGGAAGAAAGGAATGCAGCTTGACAAGGAGCGAAGTTTTCGAACTGAGATTATGTGTATGGGAAATCCCAATTTGCAGCGTCCTCCTAATGTGATCGAAGATAAAACGTTCTTCAGCTGCAAGTGGTAGAAAGGTTTAGGCAAACGTTTCGTTACAAATCGACAGTTTGCGCGCACAACCTCGATTGCCGGTTTTTGCGTGTTTTGTACTTAATTTGATGATATTTCACGGTTATTTCGCAAAAAAGCGTTCATTTCGTGGAAAAGCACACATTTCGCATTATTTAGCGAATAAAACTCATACATATTTCATCATTGGGGTTGTAGTTATTTCCAGAATGTTCAGAATTGCATCTTTTTTTTTTCACATTTAGCGATTTAGCTCATCGCGAAACTTCAATGTCCCTACCTATTACATTTATTTCAAATGTCTAATTCTAAGGAAAGTTTTTGTGCTGACATATTCTGATATGACTTTTTCCTGAATATCCTGGAATATCACTTTAATATTTTTACGTTACTTTTCGGATTCTCCAAGTCGACCGTAACGATGAGGATACATTTGTATTAGTGTTTTTGTTATTTAGCGTCGCTTTTCTTCCACTTTTGGCTCATCACGACGAACATGATTAGTTACATTTGATGAAGGGATAATCGCAGAGAACCCCTGTGCCCATGCTGGGACATGAACCCTTGATCTTTGGAGGCGAAAACAAAAGTCTACCACTTAACGCCCTCGGCTATCGAGCTGGCGAATGAATTGGATTGGCTATTGCATAAAGGGTGTCTTTTCGGGAAACATTCAAACGTCTTCCACGTAATAATATATCCTAGGATCTTCATTCTTGCGGGCTTACCAGGCTCTGCCATCTGGGCCAACAATCTGTGTATTACTATGTAGGGTTTGTGGTCTTTGTTTCGTGATCTTCCCTTCATCAATTTCATCTACTCACCATTCATTTGCATCGTTGCGATTAGCCAAGTGGTAAATTATACGTAAAATGAAACAAAATCAATACAAACACAAAATAAAAATAATGGAACGATTATGCTGTTACGTTTTCCTGTATTTTAGGCACGTCGCACTAATCAGCCAAAAGTCACAGATTGCTTTTCGGTCCAAAGATTCTTCTAATAATGGGAGGTAAATGCAAGCTGAGAATTATAATTTGGTCTTTTATCCACCTGAGTTGAGTACCTTAATTTTTAGATTTTATTTGTAACGATATTTTAATTTAAATAGGGGAAAGTGGGGGTAAGATCGGGTAGCTAGAGTTTGTCAGATTTAAGTAAAAAATGCATTGTTTAACTGAGTACACTAGATATCATTCCTGAAAAGTCATAGTTGCACAACGTTTTTTTTATCAATGATTGTTTTCTGAAAAAAGTCAAATCACCCGGTCTTACCCCACTAGTGGGGTAAGACAGGGTGCATATGTTAACTTTATGGGAGAATAGAAAAACGAGATTTTCAGTGGAAAAGTAGCAGAAATTTTTATTTTATACCTATGACAAGTTGGTTCATGCCTTAGCTGAACAATTCAAGACTATTAGTTACAGAAATTACAAGTAAAGTAGTTGTCTTCTTCCTCCGCTCCACTGCAGCTTTCGTGGGCCCAGCCAAGACACTTTCCACATTGGATCCACCCTTCTCCTTGTTCTGAGTTAGAACATTACAAAAAATATAATTTAGTGTTAAATGATGGGGCAATGATGGGTAGTGCCCGGTCTTACCCCGAGTGCAGAGGTTATAAAAACCAAACAGAACCACGCTACTATTGGACTAAATCCGTATTGGTTGTTAGGGTATAAATCCTGAGTGATGATATGACGAAAATGATGAATGGACACTCACAAAAACCCATACCCAGGCTGGGATTCGAACCTGGAACCTCTGGCGTCGTAGTGCGATGTGCTAGCTACCCTGCCACGGAGGTAGGCTATTAAATCTACGTGAAAAGTGTTTCTGCAGTGTGATTGAGTTGAGTCAAAAAGTTTCCTAATGTGTCAGTATTCTCGCGGCATGTACACAAATATGTACTAATACATGGGATGGTTAAGGTCTACCTACCGACTGCCGGCCTCACTTCCACCTGCCGAGACAGGAGATCATCCAACCTGTTACGAGGTGACGTGTGGTCAGCACGACGACCCCCAGTAATTTTTGTAAGTTTCCATTACCGGATTACGCTACTCATTCGTAGCTCTCCAATTTCCTCACAATGGTGGGTGGCCACCGGTCCCATACACAGTCCGAAACCTCAGAAGGAAAGTTGTTACGCTTCCCCTAGAAGACTCGAACCTGCCCGTTCCGTAGCCGGGACCAAAACGCATGACGTCTTAGACCAACGGTCACGGTGTGCGACTAAATATGTACTAAGTTTAAAAGCAAAAGTGCCTCCTGCGCATTGCAACATGCCATGAATGAATATAGGAATTATGATTCACAATCTCTGCCATTTATGAAGGTGGTGTTAACATCAAGTTTCGGCCCCAAAAATACTATTTTTTAGACTCCTGGTGAATCGCAAAGCAGTTTTGATGCAAGGACGTTGCTGAGAAAATCCCCCTCGAGACCAACCACCCAGGGAACAGAATCCTTCAGACTATTTACCAACTGAACCACCGCGACTTTTCAAAGCACATATGAAATAAATGAAAGCCAGTAAATTAGTATTATACGAGGCGTATTCGGAAAGTAATTACCGAAAGGGTGTAAGAAATAAAATAAAATAGTTTTGTACCTTTTTTTATTTGCATTGCATTCTACAGACCTTAAACTACGTTTCTATGTAGTTTCCACCATTTTTCAAGCATTTGTCATAGCGTGGCACTGGTTTTTGTATCCCATCGTCATAGAATGTTCCTGCCTGTGATGAAAGCCATCGATGCACTCCTGCTTCGACGTCATCATTCTCGTCGAAACGCTGACCACAATTTTCGATATTCCAGGCCGTCTGTCACAATTTCGTAGAGGACTGTTTTCTTGAAATTTGTGGAAATTCCATGGAATTCGACGATATTGTGAAGCGTCTGTTTTCACGAATTTCCGCGTCGACCGCAAGCACCAAATCCTCGGTCACAACAGATGGCCGACCGCTCCTTGTCTCATCGTGAACTGTCTCACGACCTTCTTTAAACATAAAAAATAAAGACCTCTCACAGTTGACGGTGGATGTCTACCGGTTTCATGTTTCTTGCATTGAGAAAACGAATCACAGACCGGACTTCACAGTCGGCGGGCCGATTGATTTTCTTGAACATTTCAAACCTTCATAAACCTACGAAGAAAAAGCAAGACCTGCTCCCACGACTGCCTGTGGCTTACTAACGGATGAAGGACGTCAGCGAGAACTCACACGGTCGCGACTGCAGCGCCACACCGGCAATATTTGCAAACGGTACTTACTTTACGAATACGCCTCGTATTTGTACGATATCTTTAAATGATTATATAATGGACGTGTATACAACATATTATATTGATAACACAAAAGTCATTGATGCAATTTTCCTTGCTTTCATAAGCATGCGTTACATTGAATAGCTTCTTTGGGCATTATTTACATGACAGCTGTTCTCATTGTTTGACGAGAAGGTTGAAAGAATGTGCAAGGGCAAATCGTCTGTCCTGTAAGACCTACATTATATTTTCAGCACATAAAGTAAAGTAACACAGTGCAATTGTCATTTAGTGTTGACTATCTACGAGATGTTCAAAGTATTATTTTCGCGGTTGATGTTTCAACTTCAACTTCTTGCTCTCAATATTCAATAAAGCAATAATTAGAAACAGAGTTCCGTTTGTGTAATGGCTTTTGAAAGTTGCATACGTGATGATGCGGAAGGCGAGTGTGGAAGTAAGTAGTTTGGAGGAAAAAATTGAATCAATCCTGCTACAGCAACGTGTTTTTTGGGAAGCGATTGTTACTTTATTCCAAGCGATTTTCTTCTGTGATTATTGCACGTGGCAAGAGCACAAATAGGATGATTTGTACTCATTCTAACAGCATTCGAGAAAAGGCGCGTATAAGTAAAAAAAAATCGACCCATTTATTTCAAGTTTCCGTATACGCTAAACAAAGGAAGTTCCATTCTGTCCTCTTATTGACGTCATAACGCGCACAGAATCATGGGAGAAAATCTCGGAACCTCGGGAATGGCCTACCTAATAAAGGTACCCTGTATCGAACCATCATCTTATCAAACTGGAGAAAGCCGAATGGCTTGTTCTAGTCATGTGAGCGACGTCATCATTTGTACGCGAGACAGCCGCCCTGTTTGATTTATTTGGTGGAAGTAATGTTGGATATTTTTTAGCGAATGTGGAATTGGAATGCAATTTTAAGAAAATCTCTGTGGCCAACTTCCCTAGAAAGACAAAACGTGAAACTAGTTGTTCAAGTTTTCAACCATTGAAGGTTTAAAGCAACAAGGGCCAAAACACAATTTCCGGACTATAAAGACACTGCAATTCCTTGATTGGTTGGAAAACTGGAAAAATTTGAACATCTCGTCAGGAAAACTCACCAGAGAAACTTGCAGTGCCCTGAAAATAACCACACATGAGCTAATTGAAATAACCCGATATTGTACAGAAGAGTTAGGAATGCAATACCTATTTCCAGGAAAATTTCAATCAGACACACTTGAAACTAGATTTGGCCAATGCCGGCAGTTGGCGGGTGCGCAGTACAACGTATCTCTCCGTCAGATTTTTGAGACGGAACAAAAACTGCGTCTTGCCAGCAGAATGAAGTTGAAACTGAAGTCACTAAAATACGCTGACATCTTTGTATATCAAATTGACGAGCATGGTACATCTGAATTTACGTGGGCCTTCCCGATGGCGCAGTGGTAGCGTCGCCGCCTAGTAATCTAGGGGTCCCGGGTTCGATACCCGGTGGAGGCACAAGTGGTTCGGATCCCACTTTAAACTGTAGGTCCAGTCCCGATTAGCCTTACTGTGCATAAAGTGGACTTAAAACACCAACTCAAACTCAAACATCTGAATTTACCCTGGCAGTTACAGACTTGGCTATGTTTCAGAGTTTGAAAATTTGTGCTGCGGATATTGTGGAAGCGAAGACAGATCTTCTTATTGTATTAATCCATATGATTATATTTTATTTATACTCTCTCTGGATGCCTCATGTTGACCAGGGCATTCACTTGTTTACTTCAGTTGTCTCAACCTCTGTGGTATGTAAATAATGCACAGTGTTGTGCCACGCAAACTTCCTGATGTATTCAGGATATAGGAAGTTCCATCAGGTTTATGGAGTAAGCTGTTTGCAATAGAGGTAGTAAAAATCACGATTAGGCATGGAGGAAGGTCTCCATGGCCTGAGTTTCATGGTCTTAGTTTATTCTATTCTTCGAATTTATCATCACTCTTCAGATAGACAGGTAATTATCCTAACCCAGCCATGATTCAGGTTCTAAGGTTCATAAAACCCAATGAGTGACCATTGTCTTTTCTAGTTGTTAAGCTCTTTAGATTTAGTTGTACCTTTCGCACTGCCAAGCATTTGACTTGTCATGTTAATGACGAGTGCTCTCATCATTGAGGATGAATGATGAATAAGTTACATCACCCATTTATTAATTGTGGGAGTGACTGGTTTTGATCCCCATCATTCTGTAGAATGATACGTGGTGGTGATGCGGGCCTTTTCATTTTTTTCGGAAATGAAAAGAGTTGCAGTTAATTGTTAGCATTGGAATTTTCATCTATCTCTTATATTGCAAGAAAAAAATTGACGTGTGATGACTGCGGCAACATTCTAGTTTTGGACAAGACTATGCAAGATCTTCCCAATGATTCATTGGATTTTATAAAAAGTTTGGATAGAGGAGGATTGTTGTCTCCTTCAGAGATGGTTGTGGATATTGTGCTGATTTATGATGTTGTGAAAAAAACTGATAAGCTGTGAATGTGAAGTGGAATTCTTGAAAGCAGTAAACCAACGGGAAGTGGCATTCAATCTCAGTCTTGTAAAGTTAAGAGAAGATGGAGATAAGTGGTGGATGAGCTCCAATAATGGACACGAATGCGAAAAGGTTTTCAGAATAATTTTGTGGTCCTCAGAAAATGCTTTGTTAAATAATTATTGTAAAAGAGTAAATAACTTTCTTGAAAGCCGATACAAAAGAAGGAAACTCTCCACACTCTAAACATTTTTACTGTGTGCCTTATTTAATTGCTGAACAATTAATTGAGTGTTGGTACTACAAAGTGCTATCTGTCGTCATCTTTTCATGAACGGAAAGACAATTATATAATAATAATGAAAGTGGTAGCGATGCTTCTGTGAGTTTATTAATAGGTTAGGCAACTTGGCGAATTTCCTCTGAACATGCGGGTTTCAATTTATTCTATTTGTTTTTTTCTTTTTTTTACAAAAACTGTAACGAATTTTATGTAAAATTTGAACATATTACGGATAATATTTCACAAAGAAACGCATTTTTTAAAAAATTTACCACCAGGAAGTTTGTAAAGATTTTCAACATGAATTTGTGTGATATTAGGAATTTTTTGTGGTGGCCATAGTTTCTTCTTGAACAAAAAATGTTGGTGTAAATATTAAAAATTCTCTACTATCTCTTCTAACTAAGGTAACCGGCTACACTAACGCCACCCTTTTCACTTTTTCTGAAAAAAAAGCACATGTAATAGCAGAGAAAAAATAATGCTACATACTTTTAGTAGCTGTACATCTCGTGATTATACAGGATATAACTATCTTTCAACAAACTTAATACAAAGGAAATAAAAAATAAAAATGTTGTTCAAAGTGTAATGGCGGTATTGAAGGCACTAAGGATACAATAACGCCAGGGTATCTTTACCCATATATATTATAAGGAAAAATGAAAGATGGACGAAAAAACATTCAAAACAAGAAATATTAGTTTGAACAGGAATAGCAGTACCCAGTAAGAGGTAAAATATTGTCACATGATTCATGAAACCAACCGTTACAATTTGCCGTTGTAACCTTTCTTTCCGGGCACGCCTCGTATATATGGAGTAGAATTTAGTTATGTGTTAAACTTGGCTGGCTAGCCAATAAAGCTGATCTACTTCTTGGCTTTATCAATGCTCGTACTATTCACATTATCATGTATGGAACGCCTCTTGTCAAAGTAAGAGAACATTGATTAGTAATTGTTACTTGGAATGCAATTTGAAATCAACAACAATTCCTCATTAATGATAGTTCCGCAGCAACAATTTTCTATTTCCGTCAGACATCTTTAAGAACAGGTAAGAAACTGTGCATGGTACCAAATAATTGTAACTAATGGGTTGCTCTCAGAAATTACCAATGGAAACGAAATATTTCAAATTCAATCTCCTTGTTCTTCAGGGATACAACACTCTCTTGGAAATAGAAAATTGACACTCTTGAGTGTCAACAAAGTCCTGTCCCTTGAACTTTGAATAGTTGTAAGTTGATAACGAAATGTCGGAGAGGAATACGACTTTAACACAATAGACCATGGTCTTTTGGCATGTTTTTGCGGTTGAAAGAAATACACCACGTAACTGAAGAAACGCAGCAGGGGGAGTGGTATCGTGCAGGGTGGAGGAAACAATGGAACAAAATCATATTTTGCCCCAAAACCTTCTGAATTCTTGGTTTTCGACATTTTTCTCTGAATTTTAGTCTCTACGTACACAGAAATGTTGAAAGAGGCTAATTTTGTTTGGTTGCAATGTGTAGGGTGACAGAGAAATGAAATTTTATGACGCCAGCAGGAAAACCTACCTTTTGCATATTTTCACGGCAGTTTGCAACGCTGCGAGCGTCAAATTGCACGGCGCGATGCATACTGGGTATCTACACAACATGGGGAAAAAAGTACTGACATTGACAAATACATATTTATTTTGATTTTTTTTGGAAATTAGTAACAAACAGTAAACTTGTTACATGGGTGGCAACACTGGTCTTTAATTTTCACTCAGAATGAACTTAAAAGTAACGTAATTGAAATAAAGCAAGCTGTTGAGTTGTCAGTTGAACAAGACTTTGAATGCGCCGCGATTGAAATAGCTATTTACAACTTATGTGTAATATCAATATATAGAACGCCTAGTGGAAATATGGATGTATTCTTAAACAAGTTAACATTATTACTAGATCTCGTAACAAAAAGCTCCAAAAAGAATATTGTTGTTTGTGGAGATTTTAACATTGATATATCTAAAGACACAGCAGAAAAAAATAGTTTTCTGGATGTAATGAACTCTTTTGGTCTGTTTCATACAATTACAACTCCAACTAGAATCACCAACAAAACAAAACGTACAATAGACAATATTTTTACCAATATAAACGTTAATAAATATTCAGTAGAAACTTGCATAGGTTTTTCTGACCATGATTCTCAGCTTATTAAGGTAAACGTAATAGAAGACAAGCGGAATCATAAACCAGAGTTCAGAGTTATTAGACCTACAAACAATGATGAGAACATTTCAAAATTCAGAAACGCACTTAAATCAGAAACATGGGATTTTATAAACAATATGGCTGTAAACGTAAACGCGAAATTCGAAAAATTTCTTGATACTGTAAAATACCATTTTAATATATGTTTTCCCATAAAAAAAGCACGAGTTCACAACAAAACCAATTGCCTATGGATAACCAAGGAAATTAAAAATCTTAGCAAATTAAAACGATCATTGCATAAACAGAGTGAATATGCAAACAGCCCTACCCTTAAAGATCATTACAAACAGTTCAACAAAAATTACAAGAAAACATTAAAACATTGCAAACAGTTGTATGTTGATAAAAAGTTGAATAATTCAGAAAACAAAACTGCAGAACTATGGAAAATAGTTAATCATATAACAGGTAAAAAAACGACCACGAATCAAGATGATATATTAGTAGAATCAGGCAATGTAATAGAGACAGATCCGCAAAAAATAGCTAATACTTTTAATAATTATTTTGTAAATGTAGCACTTAACCTGCAACGTAACATCAGCGTAACGGACACATACAAAGATAAGTTAAATAACGTGAAAAGATCTTTCACGCATTCTTTTTATATGACCCCTACTACAGACGAAGAAATTTCCAACATAATTCGAAATATGAAAAACAAAAAGTCAACAGGACTAGATTCAATGCCGATTAACGTGATCAAAGAGGTTTGCACGTACATTAACGAGCCTTTGGCTAAATTAATTAACGAGTGTATGGAAAATGGTAGCTTTCCAGATTGTCTAAAAATATCAAAAGTAATACCCTTATATAAGAAAGGAAATAAAACAAAAATTGAAAACTATAGACCAATTTCCTTATTGTCAATTTTTTCAAAAATTTTCGAAAAATTAATTTATAATAGGATAATAAAGTATGCAGAAGATAAAAAGATACTCATAAAGCAACAAAATGGGTTTGTGAAATCGAAAACAACAAAAAATGCCATTTTTGATGTAATTGATAATATTCTTTCCGCTATAAACAAAACGTATTCTGTTGTTGGAATTTTTTGTGATTTATCAAAAGCGTTTGACTGTGTGAATCATCACATACTACTAGAGAAATTAAAATACTACTGAATCCGCGGTCTATCAAATAAATTAATAGAATCCTATTTATCGAATAGAAAACAGAGCGTTGCAATAAATAGCTTATCCAATAATGGGACGCAAACAACATATTACTCCGAATTGAAAGATGTGGTTATTGGAATCCCCCAAGGATCGATACTAGGACCCCTATTGTTTTTATTGTTCATAAATGATCTTCCAGCAAATGTTGAAACTGCCCAAGTTACTCTTTTCGCTGATGATACTACTGCTTTAGTAGATTCTGTTAACGATGTAACTTTAATTAAAAAAACGGAAGAAGCTCTTACTGAACTACAAAGCTGGTTTTCAGCAAACAAACTTTCTATGAACAACGAAAAAACTAATATAATAAAATTTGGTGTATCTAGAGCCAAAAACTCTTCTATTAAGCAAGATAATTTCACAGTAGGGCATGCCGTTATAACAGCTACTAACAATACAAAATTTCTTGGAATATTTATAGACGAGTGTCTAAACTGGAAAGTTCACATAGATCATTTATGCAAGAGGCTAAACACCGTATGTTACCAATTAAGAACCTTAAAAAATAGTTTCAATACAGTATGTATGCTAAGTATCTATTTCTCAAACTTCGAAAGTATTTTGAGGTATGGTATCCAATTTTGGGGGAACTCGGCTCAATAGCAGAGGATTTTTAAAATTCAAAAAAGAGCATTGCGTATTTTGGCAAATGCACACAAAACTGATACATGTAAACCTCTTTTAAAAAAAATCCGTATATTAACACTTCCAAGTTTGTACATACTTGAAACACTTACTTTCATACACGAAACAAAATCGAACTATCCAAAGAACATAGACACCCACAATTACAATACCAGACAAAAAGATAACTTCCACATTCCCAAAATGCGGCTAACTGCATACCAAACGGGACCTTTTTACTCAGGCATCCAGTTATACAATATATTACCAAAAAGTTACAAAAATTTTGCAAGATCCACAATCTTTAAAAGTAAAGTGAAAAAATTGTTATCGGAATACACATTATATTTAGTTCAAGAATTTCAAGAATTAAATAACTTTATAAAATAAATGTAGATTGTATACACTATATAATATGTACTTTTACAGCACTAGTTCACTTCAAAAAATAATTTGTCAATGTATGTTTTACTATTATATTATGTTATATTATAAAAAATTCTGCCAAATTGATGTATAGATATATATTATGTGCGATGTCAACATGTTGTATTTTGTAATGTACATGCACTAATGCCCCTCAGGGGTACTTTCGGTGTGAAAATTGCTCAATAAACTCAAACTCTCATCTAAAGCAAATGCTGGATATGCCCACCCTTTTGTTCCAAGGCACATTGCAGACGAGGCCGTAACTCTTTTCACGACTTGTGGGCTGATGTTGTTTATGATATGCGCAATGTTTGCCTGTATATGTTCTAATGTTTGCGGATTGTCTTGATAAACAACATATTTTAAATCACCCCACAAGAAGTAATCTAGTGGGGAGAAATCGGGGGAACGAGGGGGCCACAAGCCCTTTCCAATCAATTTGTCACGAAAAAGTTCTCTCAAGAAAGACATTGTTTCGCGTGATGAATGACTTGAGGCCCCATCTTGTTGACACCAAACGTCTCTCTCATCCTGCTCTAACGTCGACACAAATTCCTGCACAATGTTCACATACACGGCACTATTTACAGTCTCTTTGAAGAAAAATGGTCCAACATTGCGCCGCCGTGATATCGCACACCAGACATCTATTTTCATGGAATGAAGTGGCTCCTCATGTAAAACACGAGGATTTTTGGTAGGCCATATCATACAGTTCTGACTGTTAACATAACCCGATAGGTGAAACCATGCTTCATCGGAAAAATAAACTTTGTCAAGGTCTTTTTGAGACCTGAATGTCTGAAGAAACCATCTAGCAAATTGTATTCGTTTGCCCATGTCCGGAAATGTAAGTTCATGTACGACACGAAGACGGTAAGCATGAAAGTTTAACCTACGCAGTGCTTTATGTATGGTAGATTTGGGGATATGCGATTCTCTCGATAACGCCGGAGTGATTTCTTAGGCGAATAAGCATACCGACGTTCCAAATCTTCCAAAAAATCAGCTGTAAAGGCACTAGGTCTTCCACTTCGTGGCTAAAAAGTGAATGTTTGGTGTGGCTTAATGCACAACAAAATTATTGGACCGTTCTTTTTCATTGAGCCTACCATTACGTCAACAGTTTACCTGGACATGTTGAAACTTTACGTTGCGCCTAAGTTACAGGAATGTCAACCATGGGCATAGGCGTAGCTAGAACTTTATATTTGGGTCTGCACAAATAAAAAAAAATGAGGTGTTGTACCTTTTTAATAGCATATTTTGCAACACAATCGCTTGGCTCTTTAACTGCACTGATGTTTGTAAAGGAATATAAATTCACTAAATGAGAGTGTTGAAGATTTCTGAATATATGTAGTAGAAAAAAATCAAATTGCATAGAAATTACACACACACAAAATGTTCATAAATGTTACAAACAAATACATCAAAATACACGCCATCTATAACAAGAGACGTCTGTAAAAAGATACAATGTTCTTAAACTCATCAATAACTCCATTTACATCAAAAAGACGAAGCTTTTTCCTGTTCCACAAATAGCAAGAGCAGGGCTTCCAATCTATCCTGCTTCCGAGTTGCTCTTAATTTAGTTTTAACTTGGGTAAGCTTGGAGAAAGCTCTCTCACACGTGCAGCTTGTGACAGGTATAGAATAAAGGCGCTGCAGTACAGAGTAGAATGCAGTAAATATATTCTTTCTCCAATGACATCAAAAAATCGAAAAACTATAGACACTCGTTTCATCAGCGATAATGCACACGTTTGTACCAATTGATGACATTTTCAACTTCTTACAAACTGCCGCTTATTTTCTCTCTTATTGAAATATCAGTCTTAAATTCTCTTTCATTAAGCAGCCCATTAGGGTGTGCCTAGGCACACCCGGCACACCCCGTAGCTACGCCTATGACCATGGGTAGTGATTCAACAAGATGGTGCACCGCCACACTGGGAATTAGCTGGTCGCCAGTTCTTGCATGACACCTTTCCAGACAGATGGATCGGTAGAGACGGTCCCATATCATGGCCACCGCGTTCGCCGGACATAACCCCTCTTGACCTTTTTTATGGGGTTATGTTAAGGACATAGTGTTTTGTTCGCCAGTTCCTGATATGCAAACTCTTCAGACACGAATACGGAATGTTATAGACACGGTGACGGAAGAGATGTTGGCAAAGACATGGAGAGAAATTGAGTATCGGCTAGATGTTCTAAGGGCAACAAAGTTGAGAAAATGTCGAAGTGTACTGAAGTGTACTGATAACAAAACATTATGAGTTAAGCTACCATTTCCAACAAACCGCATATCTGTATCTAGCATAGTTCTTTAGCAATAAACGTTTGTAATCAGGGAAAGACTTTATGCTCACCCTGTGGCAGCCTTCGTGACGGGGTGGTTATTATACGACGGCAGGAGTTCCGTGTTCAAATGTCGGAATGTTCGAAGCTGTATTCGTTAGTGTCCCTTCATAAATGTCATCATATCATCGGTCATCCTTATCTTCGCGATCAGCCGAAAGTGGAAGAAAGGCGAATTAAAATAAACACCTTCCTTCGCTTTTCCGCCACATCTTGCTAATCGCTAATATGAGAATGGGTATTGATGATATAAAATTGATGAATGTACTCGCAGTAACACCCATGCCAGGCCGGGATTCGAATCCGGAATTCCGAACGTTAGTGTGCTGTGATAACCACTCCGCAAGAAGACATCGAACGTGAGAAATGACGAGAATTAACTTAAGACAATGGAATTAGGAACTAGAAGAATAATAATTTAATAAGACAATATGAAAATGAAAATTATTTAGATGTGTGTATGTTTGTGTACACATATAACACGAAGTGTGTCAATTGACAGAAATATGTTGTGCTCCAGTACTATGTTAAATTGCGTATATTGCTAATGAAGAAATTTTGGTACATCAAAACACACAGAAATACGCAAAATGGTATTTTTATCATCTGCTGTCCCTTGTGTAGCACTAAAAATCCATCAATTGGCACGCTCAATGCTTTCAATGAACTATGAATTCTGCACGACAATTGCATCATCCTTCATTTCATGCATTTTTAGTTTTTATGACATTTTTCGATAGCATAAACCTTGCATTTTCAGTGTTTGTGTAATGCCAGCCAACACATATAAAGAGAAAGAAAACAAAATTACCATCTGAAGTAACTAGATTATCGGAAAGTATACTCCTCTCAGTGAGCTGGAAATCAAAACGTTTCTTCCGCGTCTCACCAGAGTTCATTTTCGCAATTCAGATTTTCACCAGAAGTTTTAATTCAATAATCTCTGGATACGACTCATTAACTTATATGATGTCACGAATAAGAGCGACATCTGTTAATTACCCCGGTTATTAAAATTGAATTAGATGAAACACTTAATTGCGACAGGTCTATCACCGTTAACATCTGGGTTGAAACAATTGAAATAAACATTTTAACCCCAAATGAAGGGCAGGACTCACCAAGCGGGCACTTGCTGAATCCTTTACACAAGGATAGGAAGTTTATTAAGTGCGTATGTATATTACTATGTAAATAGGCTACACAGAAGCTTTTACGAGATTCCTGAACATGTCACTATTCGCATTTTTTACACTGTCATTTGAAGAAAGTGCGTATGTGAGGCGCCTGCATGAAATGATATTTAAGCACATGCTACGGGATAAAAAGCGCATGAGATATTCAACATTCATTTCACATTCTGCTTTTAAAAACTTGCTTTTGAATTCTTTGACAGGTGGCAGCATCACTCGCAGCGTGTATGCGGTGTGTGTTATACTATAAGAGAGGTAATTTCCTTGTCAAAGCAAGCTCTGCTTTCATCACAAGGTAGTGATCGAAATACCTATTGCCCTTTCGGCCCTAAAATAACGTGTCTCTTTCGAAGCAATTGAAAGTTTGGATCAGCACACGTTTGCAATTTTCTTTGGCCATATGCTGACAGGCTGCAAAGCTATTTCGAACAATACTATTCCATCTAGGTAACATGAACACATGCCGTGCTTTCCTCAATACAACACAGAAATATCCAGGAGCTATCTGTTGAATATCTTCTGGATATTCATGTCTGATTTCTGGATATTCTGAGTATATCCATGTATATCCAGTATACATCTATTGGATGCCCCCTGGATATGGACATAATAATAAACGGGGAATCCCCTAAAGAAACCCGCTTCCACACGCATACATTCAGGGGGTGTGCGCTTATGTCGTGGTGCCTTTACACAATAAACCAAGACGTCATTTCCTCAGAATTTCGGTTCCCCTTTTACTATGTACTAATTTATTTCATTTTTTGTTTTCCAATTTACATTTAAATAAAAAAAAAAATTTAAAAAAAACTTTTAGAATGATATTTAAGATTACAGTAATTTTGATTTAAAGATATAGGTACCTTGGTTGTTCTGGTTTCCGAAGTTTCCAAAACAATCAAGATTTACATATTGTAAAATGTTAGGGATAAATGCGTAAGTAATGTTAAAAAATTAGTATCGAGGTTTACACATAAAAAAGTTGGAGATAAAGGTGAGTAATGTTAGTAGGAATACGATATAGTAAGATACAGAAGGTCGTTCGATATCTCTGAGGAGAATGTTTGAAGGGTGATAAGTTCATGAAAACCCATGTCGCCACCAACGTTCATGTTCAATTGGAAAACCAGCATTCCGCGTTATAGCCCGACAACGTAATTTCCATTGCAACAGACTTTTCCGAAGAGTTATCATGTCCAACTTTTCCCACTTCTCCTGACAGGCTTTCCAGAGGCCATTGAGAGTGTGTGGACGTCTCTTTCCTAAGGCCCGTTTTAGGAGTCCAAATGCACAGAAGTCCATAGGTGACCCATCTGGCGCCTTCGCTGGAATGTCGCTGTAAGGAATTGCACGGATGCCAGTTTCCACCTCCATTCGCTGTAAGAACAGACGAGTCGAACGGGAGGCATGGCTGGATGCTTTATCTTGGTGCACCCAGACCTGGTTTTTGGCTCCCCCATACAGTGCCAGGATATATATGTTATAAATGGGTGTTAAAACCTCATCCTGATAGTACGTGGAGTTCACCTTCACATTATTAGCTACACGACGAATTGCTAGCTTGCCATTATAGCAGTATCCAGCGATTATCATGAAACCCCGTGGAAAACTTTCCTGGCATTCTCGATACAATGTTTGATAATTGTTTTTGTCGCGAGGGCGGTAGTAAATCGCGCGGGGTTTGGTCACTAAGGTAGACATATGCTTCGTCTAATGTCACCACATTTTTCCATCTCTCCCCTGCAAGAGCTTTCTAGTGTTCGTGCGACGTTCCGCAATGTGACGAGGCAACAGCTTGTGAACTCGCCGCTTATGCCGTATTTCTAGTTGCAGGTCCTTCTTGATTATGGTGTTCACTGTCGACACAGACATTCCCAACTTACGTGCGATACTCCTTTGGGGGGGCAGGGTTACCACCTGACACAAGGGCCTTCACTTTTCTCACTATGTCCGGTGTACGACTCATAGCTGCTCGTGGATTTGCCTGTTTCTTCCCCTGTGGAATTAGGCCCAGTCGGCCTTTGCCTTTTTTGTTCAATACCGCACCGATCCCGTTCTTCGATATCACAAAACCACGCTTATTGCACATTCCTTTGATTGCCGAATAGCTATATTTAACATCGGAAAGGGCTGTTATGTAGCCCTCCCAGTATGGTTCAATTTTCTTCGGCATCGTTGTAGGTAAATGGCACAACACTCTGCACACGTGTTCTCGGTACTGACGTGACTCAACATGCACCGTTTGGACGGACTGACGTTGATAACAGCGCCGCCAGCGTCTTTCAAAATCGTCACCAGAGATCCCGAACAACCTTCTGTATTATATGTTGACCAATTATTCATTTGGTTGAACAGATCAAAGATTGGTTTAGAAATGATTAGGGTGGGTTATAGGATTAGTTATATAAAGAATATATGTATGGAATGAGAAGGCGCTGCTGAAGGTTGGGATAGCAGGGACTGAGAGGAGAATCGTCAGCTCTTGAAGAAAGGGTCTCCTAAGAAAATATATGAAATTGATGATTGGTAGGTGTGGGTAAAATCACTCTGAAAACAACAGCGATAGCTGGGACTGGGAAGAAGAAACGTCAGCCTTGAGAAGAGAATTTCCTAGAAAAGAGAAGCCGTCAGGTTCCTGGGAGACATCAGGAATAGGAAGAGATAAAGTAAAGATAAATGAAGAAATGATGAGTTTGTCAGAGTCGGAAAAATTAGAAATGAAAAAAAAAATGTGTATATATAAAGTATGACAATAAAAAAAAATACATTGTCATAACAACATTTGAAAATGGTTAGGCTAAATTCAAAGTTCCACATTTGTGCAATATTTATAATAAGTTAGTCATAACAGTATTTTTGACTGGTAATATGAAAAACAAATGTCTTCAATCATATGTGTTCTTTCAGACAAGAAAGATATGATATATTCAAATTTATAATTAAATTTTTGAAATTGTGTACATTTGCATTGGCTTCAAGGTTTATATACAAAGGTCAACTCTTTAAAATTGTTCAATGTATAATATGATGTCATACTTGGTATTTTGTATCAACATTAAAAAAAATGGTAATTGTAATCATTAGATAAGTATATTGTAATATACATAGTAAAATAGCTGTAACAGAGCAAATATGTACATTTACAACACAAACATTCAAGCTGTTAAGCACTTATGGACAAAAATATAAAACAAAAACAATTGAAGATAACACATACTAAAAAATCTGGCTTGAACTAGTTGCTCTAATACTAGTTGTCTGTGACTTTGAAAAAGGCTGAGGATGGAACAGGATAAGGACAGATATAGCATATGGGATGGTGATATATTTCTACAATAATTGTTGCTTTTAAACCATTAAACGTGGTAATGTTATAATAACTTAGATGTTTAAGTTATATAGAAGCCTTTTATGACTTGAATGAACTTTGATCATGATATAATCTGATCAAGATTCGAAAGTTGTGGAATGACACTGATATGTATAAAAGATGCCATGTTGATTTTGAAGCAGTGAATAGGTATCTGTTTTCATCTTCCTTAACGGGCAGGCTTGTAAATATGACAGTTCCTCAAATGAGTGCTTGGAGGAAGGTTGCATAGAGTGACACTTATATGTTCTACGTTTGGATGTGCTTTGGTCAGATGATGAATTTTGAAAACTGAAGCTCAGAATTGTGAATACAAAGACTTGCTTTATCCTGGAAGGAGATAACAAAGAGATATTTTCTTCTCATGTATAGCATACATAATTTGATGCTATTATAATTTTTGTTGTTTCTTGTTTTTATTTTATTTATATCAATATAATAATTATAAAGGTATTTATTATTATTTGAACATAAACACTACTCATCAGTATATGTAAATTTAATTTCCTTTTCAATATAGCACCATAGCTACCTATTGTGCTGATACTGAGTTTGAATTATACTGACTAACAAGGTTAAAACAGGGTGTTTCAAAAATACTTTTGCAAACTTTGAGGGCTGGTTTCTCAGACCAAAACAAGAAAACAATTAATATAAACATATGTCCGAAAATCCTTAGTTTCTCAGTTATTAATGAAAGAACATGATGAGAAATCTGTTAGACATTGCCAGCTTATTAGCAAGTGTTGCAACTGTCATCAACTCAGAAACTCATAATAAATGTTCAAAATGTCCTCCTCTTGCTTCCACACACGCATGCACACTTCGGATCATGGACCGGCGCACCCTTTCACATACTCCCACACGGTGGCGAACGGTTTCGCAGGCTTTCATCACACGTTGATGAAGTGTCTCTGCATTAGAAATGTCAACTGTATAAGACAACTGTTTTCGGTGGCCCCACAGATAGAAATCCAAAGAATTGAGGTCGGGGGAACGTGCAGGCCATGAAACTGGTCCTCCCCATACCTATCCATCTGTCATGGTAGATATCAGCAGTTGCTTCTCAAACAATGCGACTGAAATGTGCTGGAGCCCCATCATGCATAAGCCACATGCTTATTTTTATTTGCAAGGGCAAATGGTGGATTGTACCTTGAAATGCGTTGAGCGTAAACTTTCATTAATAACTGATAAACTAAGGATTTTCGGACATATGTTTATATGAACTTTTTTTCTTGTTTTGGTTTGAGGAACCAGCCCTCAAAGTTTGTAAAAGTATTTTTGAAACACCCAGTACATCCGAGTTACTTATGCACTTTCACTAATTTCTATGCTTTCACTAATTCACTGTTTCGCTTTCACTATCTGTGCTACCATCAATTTACCATATAGTCACTCTTCCTCATCTTCGCGATTAGCCAAAAGTGGCAGAAGAGAGAAGTAAATTAAACCAAATCAATGAAGGAGCCAAAATATGGTTAAAATTTTTAAAAATGAAATTTCAATTCGGATATCCAAAAGTAGCGACATGCAGTGTTCCCAATATTTTGCCACCTTTCTCAACATAAGATTGTTTAAAATAAAGTTGGGCCCGAAGTTTGCTATATCTTGCACTTTGGCACCACCTCGCATCCATCCTTGCATCCTGGATCATGTCGGTTTGCTATGTTTGGAAGATCCAGTCGTGAGGCTTTGCCTTCGTATTGCGTTAGTTAGTCGTATTTGTCTTTTGTCATGTCATGTCATAATTTCACTTGCAACTGTCGCAAGTGTAAGGATTGACGTAGGTAATAGGATTTAAACTTGGCGTGTTGTCTAGGTAAAGTATTACGTAGAGAAATGTGAGGTGTAAAGGTGACAGCAGGTGTGCTGCGAAGAGAGTGACTTAATTAAGGTGATGCCCCTGAGGGGAGTTGGAAAACGTACATATTGTTTTGGGTAAGGGGCTCTTGACTGAGTTGATTAGGAAAATTTTGGTGTTAGAGTGACTAGTGTCTAGGTATTTAGGTTAAGTGTTTGTTGAAATTAGAAGTTCTTGAAGTTCTGGAAGATCTGTCGGATTGCCGGATGACGACTAGGTCTTCTCGTGTGGAACGGTCACCCATCCAAGTAGTGAGCAGACTCAGCACTGCTTGTCCTCAAATATCGCTGTCGCCCATCCATGTAGTGACCAGGCGTGACACTGCTTGCCTTTGAAGTTGTACTGTTATTGTAATCCTGGCGTCCTGTATGTTCTTCGTGACAGTGGTACCTGGCCAATAAAGTTGATGGTGGAATTCTGGTGGTGAGGCTGCGATACCCAGAATGTTGTCTTTTCCCTCATCATGAAATCAAAAAGGGTTTCCATGTCGAGGTCGTCGTGGATTTGAATGTTCCTGGTGTATCTGTCGTTATCAAACAATGCCCGGAAACAATTTTTATAAAATAATAAAGTTGCACATCCCCACTCTGTGGTAGAAATACATCGTAACATTTTCATGATTTTCCATCCTTTTCCCTTCAAATATTGTATTCCAAGTTTGTTTCCACGATATTTAATACTTTCAACCACTGGGATGTAAATAAATTAAATTAAAATTAAATTATCCTTAATTTATCGAAGTGCGAAGTGATGAATTTCTGTAATATTTTGAGGGGAAATGCCGGTGATGCGCAGTTGAAGATAATATTTTTTATCAAAGTATTCATTTGGTTAGTCCCATTGTTCTTAATTGGGCTGTAAGAGTTTTTAGTCAGTGCCGGATCTACAAGCCACAAAACCTAGCAGTGCGGGGGCGGGGGTCGGAGAGAAGTAAGCCTTTAGAGGGCACTCAGCCATTGACATAGTAGAGGGTTCGCATATGTAGAAAATAAAAGTAGAATGACAGCATTTCATTCCTACGCGTCAGCAAAAATTCGATGCCACTGGTGTTATGTTACATCCGGTCGTAGCGGAGTACGAGCGGTTTTATTGTTGAGTCAGCAGAATGTGTCTGATCACGTTGAAGACGTCGGAAGCGGTGGGGGGAGGGGGGCAATGGATCTGTGATGTTGTTTGTTGATGTATGCTAACCTAACACGTGCGTATGCTTATGTGTGTGTGTGTGTGTGGAGGAAATGCGCGCGTAACCATTGCGTATGATACAAAGACATGAAGAAATGATTTAAAGATGGTGCCGAAGGTGGTGTACCCCCGAAAGCTTAGCGGTCAAGGTTATTGCTCTGTAAAACAAGAGGCGTCGAGGGTTCGATTGCTGGTAGAGTCAATATTGATTGATTGATAGATTGAGTTAGTTTTTTAAGTCCACTTTATGCACGGCAAGACTAATCTGGATTGGACCTACAGTTGAAAAGTTGTGATTCGGACCACTATGTGTCTCCACCGAGTATCGAACCTGGGACCCCTTGATTACAAGGCGACGATGTCAATATTGAATGGTCTCGATTAGCCTGTGTGTACATAAAGCCAACAAAATAGCTGAGTTCGAAAATCGAGTTGGTTAAGTGGTTAATGTTGTCACCTGGCAATGAAGAGGTCGCGGGTTCCAATTTCTAGGTAGTTAAATGAGGCCAATTGTTTTGTCCCGCCATTATAGGTCCCGATTAGTTTATCTGTGCATAAATAGTATTTGAATAAAATCAATATGGCGGCCGCGTTTTGTGTTCAGCGGCGGCGACGGGGCGCGGCGCGGGGCGGAGCGGCGCGGCCAGGCGCGGCGCGGTGTATTTTTTATTCCGCGAGATGTTTTAACCAAGTGGTTGAGGGTTCGATTCCCAATGTTGGTGAAAATTTGATATTCAATTGTATTTGTTTAAAAGTTCCGATTAGCTATTGTGCACAAAGAGAAAATGAACTAATTGGAAATAGGATGTTTATGCTGTAAAGAAAAGGTCCCGGGTTCGATTCACAATGTCAAATTGGCTGATAATGATGTTGTTTTTAAAATAAATAAAAAAAGTGTGTTGAGTCCCTATCAGTATTTATGCAGGAACAGATATTAAAAATCAAAACAAAATGGCTGTGACTGGTGTTTAGTATTCGAATGGTTCCAGGTTCGAGTTCCAATGTTGGAAAATTGCAGAACAACATTGATTTGATTAGGAAGTGAGTTACTATTATTCCCTATTAACCTTGATACACAAATATAAAATGTCTGACTTTGGAGTTTTGCAACCAAGGGGTCGAGGGTTTGATTTCCACTGGGGGGGTTAATGTTGGCGTTTTTTAACGCAGTCCCGATTAAGCGTAATGCATAAAGTTGTTTCACCGGATATCGAACCTGGACTCCTTTTGATTACAACGCAAAAACGCTAATGTATAAAGATAAATTAGAATCTGTTGTTTTGCTGTGTGGGGCCCCAGTACCGATTAGCTTAAATGCATAAAGAGTAGGTAAGATAAGCAAGATGGCCGTCACTATTGTTTTGTGATCAAAGGGGGGTCACAGGTTCGATTCAACCAAAGGAGGCAACATTCTATGTTTCAATTCCATGTAAAAGTCTAAAATTATGTTTCGATTAACCTCAATGCATAAAGAGGAATTAAACAAAAAACAAGCAAAATGGCGACAGATGTGATAAAAGAAAAATTGAATTAGTTTTTTTTATAGTGACAAGAAAAAATAGCGAATCACTGTTAGAAATAGAATGAAAATAAAGATACTCGCCTTTGCGTGTCCAGCGCTGTGCAGAAAAGCTCTCATGCTTTATCTCCGACAAGTCCACAATACACAATTTTTTTTTATTGTATAGTTAATTATTAATGTTGTTATTAACACAGATTCTTACTAGTGTGAAGAAAAGCTCTCATGCTTTATCTCCGACAAGTCCACAATACACACTTTTTTATTATATAGTTAATTATTAATGTTGTTATTAACGATTTTTACCAGTAAAAATGTAAACCATGAGGATTTTTGAAGGGTTGATAAGTGAAAAAAAAGCCAACACATATATTTTACCCCTGTTTATTACCAATATTTACAAAATTCAAAAGAGCCGCACACACACACACACACACATACATATGTAAAATGTTTATATTGTGTCACCAGTTTATCAGCATGTTATTTAACAAGTTTTTATTCTTCAAGTTTGTTCACTCACCCACATAAGGAATTGTGTCACTATCATATCCATTTTCTGCTGCAACCACTGAATTAAAATGTTTCACTATTTTTTCCACAAGCATGTTCTCGCAAAAAACAAACACTTCTTTGGAAAGTCTTTTTCCGTCGATGTTTTTGTATAGACAAAGGCTCAGGTTTTGTACATCCATGTAGGTGGGAAAGCACAAACTTCTCCTTATTACATGCATGGACAGGGGAAATATCTGTGCAACCGAAACATTGTTCGCGAAGGTCGAGAATGCAAGATTCCACACAGTTTCCAAAATATGATTTCAGATACGGCGACACTGTTTCACACATAACTTTCGCATGCTCGATGCACACAAATATGTTCATAAAGTTCCGCCACGAACTTTCTGCGATGAACACAATCTCCAGGGAACCGTAAGCTGTTTTTTTTCCTTATAATGATCTGACGGCGATTGTACAGTGTGGTTATCAGCAATTCATGTTGCTCACTTAGTGGGTAGGAAACACGAGGCTGCTCACCTGGAATAGCGATATAATTGTCGATTACTGGAAACAATTCCTGAAGAGCGTGCCACTCCTGCAACTGTAGTTCAACACCGGCCGCCCCGCTTCTGTGTAGCCTGACCACAGGTTGGAAATCCAGATGAGAGGAAAGTCCGATTGAGATAACCTTTGTTTTCGAAGCTTTCAAATAGTAGACGTGATCAAATAATATCGACTGGCGTATAAGACTAGTTACTTGTTTTTGTTCTTCAGGTAAATGCTGATCGCTCTCTTTCTGAAGAACCCCCTTGAAATTAGTGTACGGTTGAAATCTTTTTTTCAGCGGCATCGAAATAGAGGATTCCATGACTAAGAACTGCGAGATGCTGCATATTGCAGCGTGCAGGTATACATTTGAAGAAATGCGTGGGCGTGTTTTTGAGACGCATGCGCGCGTAGCAAACCAAGCATGTGCTGGACAAAAAGGTGGAGGGGCGGAGCCTTACAAAGATCAATGGTTAGAGAAAATTCAGCAGAATATCATAAACGTCATATTGAGGAAATATTGGATAACAAATATTAATTAATTTAATTAAAGCATCAACCGCATTGTCGATCTGAAATTAGGTTTATAGACAGGGGGCAAAATGGAAAATATCGACGATGTTCTAGTATTGGATTGTTTCTGTATTTCCATCGGTATAATCCTCCACCACATTTGAAGCATACTGTTTTATCCTCTTTTTGAATGTAAAATAATCCTGCTTCGGACAGAGCTTCTACAAACGGGAATTCTTTTGATTGACAGTTTCTGAAAGAGGACAATCTAGCATTGAAAGATCCCATCTCTGGATATTGCGTCATTGTTCTGTAAAGACACAAAACAAGATAAATATTATAAATAAGCTGTTGTAAACCGTAACGCTACAAAATTATTAATATACTATTAGGACTATATGTAATTTGTATAAAATTTCAAACAGTATTTACTGTCAATATTTTCTAGTATACGTACCGAGTATTATAACTTTAATTTACGAGTCAGCAAATACGTTGTTATAATATTGTCGTTTTTTACAGGTACTGGGAATAAAATTTGAAATTTATGCATGGGTTAATGAGAGGCTCTATGGGATAAATACAGAAAACAGTAATGCCCACAGTACACAGACCCGTAATTTTGTATCTGATGAGTGTTGTACGTGTAGAATTTAGAGTTACTTTCCAAAAATCGCAAATGGTTATGCACATGTGGAGGTTTTCCGTAACTATCAAAAAATTCCCCACGGGAGTTACTGTCTATGTAAATTGCTACCCAGTGCTTCCCGGGGCTATCCCTGGGATCTGTATTTACAATCAACGCTGCTGGTAGTTCCACATGTACAGGTAATTCATTAGCTGCGAAAACCCCAACATGATGATTGTCAAAGGCTCTATTTGATATTAACCCGTGAAGCAAATTTAAAGTCGACAGCATTGCTGGACACTAAATAGTAATATTGTGCAACTCACCTTTTTATACTTCAAAGTAGACGGTACACGTCACAGTAGATTCCAGAACCAATTTGATCTTGACCACCAAGATGTTTATCGTTGTTGAAACATTGGAGAGCTATCTAACACAACGCTGATGCTCGGAATATGTAGGCGGGTTTTACAAACGCGCATGCGTACGGTGTTAATGCTACCTGGCATTTTTGTGCTGTTGTAAAGTGAATTTTTTACTATAAGAAAATTGTCTGTATGTGTTTGTGTGTGTGTGTATATATATATATATATATATACAGACACACACACATATTTATTTATTGATGAAGTATATATATATATATATATATAATACAATACAATATAATATATATATATATGTAATTTGAAGATACAACATATCAGTAAAATCTAACTAGAAAAATATTCATAACATTCGATTTTTATATTATATGTAATTTAAAACATTCTTCACAGTTTGAGAAATGGAGTGCTTGTGGAAACACGCGTTCTCTGCAATATTGGCTGGTCCATCAGGATGCGGAAAAACATATTTTGTGAAGCATTTTCTCCAGTGTTTACCCCAAATGTTAAATGTAAAATTCAACAATATTTTCGTGTGCTACGGGGAATGGCAATCTGCATACAATGATTTCCCTGGTTTTGTACAATTTCGGGAAGGAATGCCTAATATTGACAAGTTTGTGCCAAATTCTGGACCTCATCTTATTATTATCGATGATCAGATGAGGGAAAGCGATCAAAGAGTCACGGATTTATTCACAAAAGGGTGTCATCATCGTGATATTAGTCTTTTCTTTATCACTCAAAATCTATTCCATCAGGGAAAAGGGAATAGGGATATATCTTTAAATAGTCATTGTGTTGTATGCTTCAAAAATCCAAGAGACAGAGCCCAAATTAATTACTTATCTAGACAAATATACGCGGAGAATCCAAATTTTATAAAAGATGCATATTACAATGCCGCCGCTGAACCCCATGGATATTTGCTGTTTGATCTGAAGCAGAACACTCCGGAAGAAGTACGTTTTCGGTGGCGGATATTTCCCGACGATGATCTCAATTATGTATATATTCCTTCAAAAAAAGTAAGCATAATCACTAGTCGTTTATTCTGTCATCATGGCTCCAAGAGTGAAACACGCTAAAGTGCTCCAAGTTTTGTCGGATGCTAAACCAGCTCTTCGCACTGCGATATTACAAGCTGCTGATTCTTCCTTAGTTAATTCAATCTGTGAGTGTTGTTACAATGTTCTAAAAGGGAATGTTCCTCTTTCAACACCTCAGAAAACAAAATTGAGCCGGTACAAGAAGGTGATACGTAATCTCTCTGCCAAAGGACAGTCTACAAAGCAGAAGAAACAGATACTAGTGCAACACGGAGGATTTCTACCTGCGTTATTAGCCCCTTTAATAGGAGGTGTGTTATCAAGTTTATTTAAGTGAAAAAAATCTGAACATGGAGCATGCCAAAAAATGGTTATAATACCTCAAGAATTTATGGATAACATGAGACATTCTGTTATGTCTGCACCGTCTACATCCTTATCGCAATTGGATCAGGATATGCAAGTAATTTTGAATCTCAAAGGTCTTTCGGATGATGAAAAATGGAATCTTTACAGCATTGTGCTCCAAAAATTTCTGTCTATTACTCGAAAACAAAGAGAACCTGTGTCGCTACCGATTGCAGAATCTACTGAGAAGTTGACTGATATAAAAGAAGAAATTCTATCTGCTACACCTAGCATGTATCTTAGAAAAGCCGTACTGTTGTATGAACGTCTTTTACATAATAGTAATATTGATTGGGATAAATATGGGGCAGTTTTTATTAACAATAATAAAATTGAAGGCTCAAATATTGTCGATCTAGTATCGGATATAATTCGACCACGAAAAACAAGCAATCCTATTGGGTGGCAACTGTTCAATAGAGCTCTGGCGTTATCTAATATTCCTCAAGAATATATTGGAAACCCACGGAGACAGGAGTTTATTCAACAGATTGTTTTTGGCAACCCCGGACGCCATGTTCCGCTGTCCGGAGCTAACCAAGAAGAGGCACAAGAAGTAACAGAAGCAGAAGAAGAGGAAGAAGAAGAAGAAGAAGAAGAAGAAGAAGAAAATGAACCAATTTCTTTTGTATCATCATTTCCAGGGCACAAACGTAAACGTTCTGTTCCAGTTTGGTCAAGATACAAACCATGAGCGAAAAAATATTACAGAATATCTGGTACAATCCATCTCATCCAGCATCCTATTCTACAGCTTCAACACTATGGAAAGCTGTAAAAAAATTCCATACCATTGTCAACAGTCAAACATTGGTTGACAAAGCAAAAGCATACACTTTGCATAGACCTGTAAAGCGTCGATTTCCGAGAAACTTTTATTTTGTGCATAATATCGATGACCAATGGCAGGCTCACTTGAATGACATGCAGAGTTTGCGGAATCACAACAAAGAGTACAGATATATACTCACAGTTATCGATATTTTTAGCAGGCATGCTTGGGCTGTCCCTGTAAAAAATAAAACTGGTGTATGTATAAAAAAGGCTTTCCAGCAAATTTTCAAACAAATGAAAAGAAAACCTTTGAATTTACAAACTGACAAAGGGCGTGAGTTTACTAACAGTATTGTGCAGGAATATCTCAAAAAACAAAATGTAATTTATTTTACAACAAAGAATCCTGATATTAAAGCTAGTATTGTTGAAAGATTCAACAGAACTTTAAAAGAACGCATGTGGAAGTATTTTACTAAGGTAAAAACCAGCTGTTATGTTAATGTACTCCCAAAGCTTTTGAAAGCTTATAATCATAAAATTCACTCGAGTATTAAAATGGCACCAGCAGATGTTACTTCTGAGAATGTTTTGAAAGTATGGCACAATATGTATGACAGAAAACTCAAATCTGATTCATCTCCACTATTGTCACCTTCGGGAAATATCCGCGACCGAAAACGTACTTCTTCCGGAGTGTTCTGCTTCAGATCAAACAGCAAATATCCATGGGGTTCAGCGGTGGCATTGTAATATGCATCTTTTATAAAATTTGGATTCTCCGGGTATATTTGTCTAGATAAATAATTAATTTGGGCTCTGTCTCTTGGATTTTTGAAGCATACAATACAATGACTATTTAAAGATATATCCCTATTCCCTTTTCCCTGATGGAATAGATTTTGAGTGATAAAGAAAAGACTAATATCACGATGATGACACCCTTTTGTGAATAAATCCGTGACTCTTTGATCACTTTCCCTCATCTGATCATCGATAATAATAAGATGAGGTCCAGAATTTGGCACAAACTTGTCAATATTAGGCATTCCTTCCCGAAATTGTACAAAACCAGGGAAATCATTGTATGCAGATTGCCATTCCCCGTAGCACACGAAAATATTGTTGAATTTTACATTTAACATTTGGGGTAAACACTGGAGAAAATGCTTCACAAAATATGTTTTTCCGCATCCTGATGGACCAGCCAATATTGCAGAGAACGCGTGTTTCCACAAGCACTCCATTTCTCAAACTGTGAAGAATGTTTTAAATTACATATAATATAAAAATCGAATGTAATGAATATTTTTCTAGTTAGATTTTACTGATATGTTGTATCTTCAAATTACATATATATATATATATATATTATATTGTATTGTATTATATATATATATATATATATATATATATATATATACTTCATCAATAAATAAATATGTGTGTGTGTCTGTATATATATATATATATATATACACACACACACAAACACATACAGACAATTTTCTTATAGTAAAAAATTCACTTTACAACAGCACAAAAATGCCAGGTAGCATTAACACCGTACGCATGCGCGTTTGTAAAACCCGCCTACATATTCCGAGCATCAGCGTTGTGTTAGATAGCTCTCCAATGTTTCAACAACGATAAACATCTTGGTGGTCAAGATCAAATTGGTTCTGGAATCTACTGTGACGTGTACCGTCTACTTTGAAGTATAAAAAGGTGAGTTGCACAATATTACTATTTAGTGTCCAGCAATGCTGTCGACTTTAAATTTGCTTCACGGGTTAATATCAAATAGAGCCTTTGACAATCATCATGTTGGGGTTTTCGCAGCTAATGAATTACCTGTACATGTGGAACTACCAGCAGCGTTGATTGTAAATACAGATCCCAGGGATAGCCCCGGGAAGCACTGGGTAGCAATTTACATAGACAGTAACTCCCGTGGGGAATTTTTTGATAGTTACGGAAAACCTCCACATGTGCATAACCATTTGCGATTTTTGGAAAGTAACTCTAAATTCTACACGTACAACACTCATCAGATACAAAATTACGGGTCTGTGTACTGTGGGCATTACTGTTTTCTGTATTTATCCCATAGAGCCTCTCATTAACCCATGCATAAATTTCAAATTTTATTCCCAGTACCTGTAAAAAACGACAATATTATAACAACGTATTTGCTGACTCGTAAATTAAAGTTATAATACTCGGTACGTATACTAGAAAATATTGACAGTAAATACTGTTTGAAATTTTATACAAATTACATATAGTCCTAATAGTATATTAATAATTTTGTAGCGTTACGGTTTACAACAGCTTATTTATAATATTTATCTTGTTTTGTGTCTTTACAGAACAATGACGCAATATCCAGAGATGGGATCTTTCAATGCTAGATTGTCCTCTTTCAGAAACTGTCAATCAAAAGAATTCCCGTTTGTAGAAGCTCTGTCCGAAGCAGGATTATTTTACATTCAAAAAGAGGATAAAACAGTATGCTTCAAATGTGGTGGAGGATTATACCGATGGAAATACAGAAACAATCCAATACTAGAACATCGTCGATATTTTCCATTTTGCCCCCTGTCTATAAACCTAATTTCAGATCGACAATGCGGTTGATGCTTTAATTAAATTAATTAATATTTGTTATCCAATATTTCCTCAATATGACGTTTATGATATTCTGCTGAATTTTCTCTAACCATTGATCTTTGTAAGGCTCCGCCCCTCCACCTTTTTGTCCAGCACATGCTTGGTTTGCTACGCGCGCATGCGTCTCAAAAACACGCCCACGCATTTCTTCAAATGTATACCTGCACGCTGCAATATGCAGCATCTCGCAGTTCTTAGTCATGGAATCCTCTATTTCGATGCCGCTGAAAAAAAGATTTCAACCGTACACTAATTTCAAGGGGGTTCTTCAGAAAGAGAGCGATCAGCATTTACCTGAAGAACAAAAACAAGTAACTAGTCTTATACGCCAGTCGATATTATTTGATCACGTCTACTATTTGAAAGCTTCGAAAACAAAGGTTATCTCAATCGGACTTTCCTCTCATCTGGATTTCCAACCTGTGGTCAGGCTACACAGAAGCGGGGCGGCCGGTGTTGAACTACAGTTGCAGGAGTGGCACGCTCTTCAGGAATTGTTTCCAGTAATCGACAATTATATCGCTATTCCAGGTGAGCAGCCTCGTGTTTCCTACCCACTAAGTGAGCAACATGAATTGCTGATAACCACACTGTACAATCGCCGTCAGATCATTATAAGGAAAAAAAACAGCTTACGGTTCCCTGGAGATTGTGTTCATCGCAGAAAGTTCGTGGCGGAACTTTATGAACATATTTGTGTGCATCGAGCATGCGAAAGTTATGTGTGAAACAGTGTCGCCGTATCTGAAATCATATTTTGGAAACTGTGTGGAATCTTGCATTCTCGACCTTCGCGAACAATGTTTCGGTTGCACAGATATTTCCCCTGTCCATGCATGTAATAAGGAGAAGTTTGTGCTTTCCCACCTACATGGATGTACAAAACCTGAGCCTTTGTCTATACAAAAACATCGACGGAAAAAGACTTTCCAAAGAAGTGTTTGTTTTTTGCGAGAACATGCTTGTGGAAAAAATAGTGAAACATTTTAATTCAGTGGTTGCAGCAGAAAATGGATATGATAGTGACACAATTCCTTATGTGGGTGAGTGAACAAACTTGAAGAATAAAAACTTGTTAAATAACATGCTGATAAACTGGTGACACAATATAAACATTTTACATATGTATGTGTGTGTGTGTGTGTGTGCGGCTCTTTTGAATTTTGTAAATATTGGTAATAAACAGGGGTAAAATATATGTGTTGGCTTTTTTTTCACTTATCAACCCTTCAAAAATCCTCATGGTTTACATTTTTACTGGTAAAAATCGTTAATAACAACATTAATAATTAACTATATAATAAAAAAGTGTGTATTGTGGACTTGTCGGAGATAAAGCATGAGAGCTTTTCTTCACACTAGTAAGAATCTGTGTTAATAACAACATTAATAATTAACTATACAATAAAAAAAAATTGTGTATTGTGGACTTGTCGGAGATAAAGCATGAGAGCTTTTCTGCACAGCGCTGGACACGCAAAGGCGAGTATCTTTATTTTCATTCTATTTCTAACAGTGATTCGCTATTTTTTCTTGTCACTATAAAAAAAAAACTAATTCAATTTTTCTTTTATCACATCTGTCGCCATTTTGCTTGTTTTTTGTTTAATTCCTCTTTATGCATTGAGGTTAATCGAAACATAATTTTAGACTTTTACATGGAATTGAAACATAGAATGTTGCCTCCTTTGGTTGAATCGAACCTGTGACCCCCCTTTGATCACAAAACAATAGTGACGGCCATCTTGCTTATCTTACCTACTCTTTATGCATTTAAGCTAATCGGTACTGGGGCCCCACACAGCAAAACAACAGATTCTAATTTATCTTTATACATTAGCGTTTTTGCGTTGTAATCAAAAGGAGTCCAGGTTCGATATCCGGTGAAACAACTTTATGCATTACGCTTAATCGGGACTGCGTTAAAAAACGCCAACATTAACCCCCCCAGTGGAAATCAAACCCTCGACCCCTTGGTTGCAAAACTCCAAAGTCAGACATTTTATATTTGTGTATCAAGGTTAATAGGGAATAATAGTAACTCACTTCCTAATCAAATCAATGTTGTTCTGCAATTTTCCAACATTGGAACTCGAACCTGGAACCATTCGAATACTAAACACCAGTCACAGCCATTTTGTTTTGATTTTTAATATCTGTTCCTGCATAAATACTAATAGGGACTCAACACACTTTTATTATTTTATTTTAAAAACAACATCATTATCAGCCAATTTGACATTGTGAATCGAACCCGGGACCTTTTCTTTACAGCATAAACATCCTATTTCCAATTAGTTCATTTTCTCTTTGTGCACAATAGCTAATCGAAACTTTTAAACAAATACAATTGAATATCAAATTTTCACCAACATTGGGAATCGAACCCTCAACCACTTGGTTAAAACATCTCGCGGAATAAAAAACACACCGCGCCGCGCCTGGCCGCGCCGCTCCGCCCCGCTCCGCCCCGCGCCGCGCCCCGTCGCCGCCGCTGAACACAAAACGCGGCCGCCATATTGATTTTATTCAAATACTATTTATGCACAGATAGACTAATCGGGACCTATAATGGCTGGACAAAACAATTGGCCTCATTTAACTACCTAGAAAATCGAACCCGCGACCTCTTCATTGCCAGGTGACAGCATTAACCACTTAACCAACTCGATTTTCGAACTCAGCCATTTTGTTGGCTTTATGTACACACAGGCTAATCGAGACCATTCAATATTGACATCGTCGCCTTGTAATCAAGGGGTCCCAGGTTCGATACTCGGTGGAGACACATAGTGGTCCGAATCACCACTTTTTTACTGTAGGTCCAATCCAGATTAGTCTTGCCGTGCATAAAGTGGACTTAAAAAACTAACTCAATCTATCAATCAATCAATATTGACTCTACCAGCAATCGAACCCTCGACGCCTCTTGTTTTACAGAGCAATAACCTTGACCGCTAAGCTTTCGGGGGTACACCACCTTCGGCACCATCTTTAAATCATTTCTTCATGTCTTTGTATCATACGCAATGGTTACGCGCGCATTTCCTCCACACACACACACACACATAAGCATACGCACGTGTTAGGTTAGCATACATCAACAAACAACATCACAGATCCATTGCCCCCCTCCCCCCACCGCTTCCGACGTCTTCAACGTGATCAGACACGTTCTGCTGACTCAACAATAAAACCGCTCGTACTCCGCTACACCTGGATGTAACATAAGATATTTGTATTACAAAAAGTATAATGTACCATCATACTATAATAACTTATCATACAATGACCTACTTAATGAGTTTAATTATGAAAGTCTTATTAATAGAAGGGAAATAACACAACAAATATTTCTGTACAAAACAATGACTGGCATCATAGATAACCCTACTTTTCTCCAAAAGATATGTTTCAATGGAAAGAAATGTGGCTTAAGGCTGCGGCAATTGATGTCTTATGATATTCCTAAAACAGAAAGATTCAAGAATTCGCCATTATTTAGAATGTCCTTTGCATACAACAAAATATCTATATTGCAGTCTAATCTTGATTTTAGTATCTCAATCAATGAGTACAAAAAAATATTAAGACAAGTGTTTATAACATAAATTATATTGGGTGAAGCGCTTCTAAATTGCTAATTGAGTGTTATTGAGTGTTATATGATTCTATAGTATAGTTTAGTAATTTATATTACATTATATTTGCGTATGTGTTCTACCTGTCTTATGTCTCACTGTATTATATTATGTGTTTCTCTTGTTTATGTATTTCTATTTTTATTTGTATTTTTATTGGCTACCTTCTGTAAAAGGAGAAAATTTCTCTGTTGAAGGAAATAAATAAATAAATAAATAAATAAATAAATAAATAAATAACACCAGTCGCATCGAATTTTTGCTGACGCGTAGGAATGAAGTGCTGTCATTCTACTATAAACGTAGTTACTCAGGGGTACAGAAACGAATACAATTACGTATACAGGTAAAGTCAAAGTTAAAGTTTAGAGTATGTGGGGGTAGGGCCGCACATGTTATCGATGTCGGACATCTTGGAGGTGATGTGATCAGTACCACGCTCCGGCCACCTATACTCCCCCACCGGGTACCATTTGATTTGAGGCTGGGTGGGTCTTGGAGACGCTTTATGCGGGGACAAAGCCGTAAAAATTTCGCCCTTAGATCACCCACCCCGGGGTTTCCCGCGTGACAGACAGACTACAATCAAATCAGCCTAGAATTTCACGAGGGATGCCGGGGTGAACCTTATTTAATTCAGGAAAGAGTTATGACTACATGATTGTAACAAATGTATTATTTTACATGCGTGAGAAAAGTGTCATATATATATCACATCACCACGGGCATCGAAATCGGGAGTGGGGCTCGGGCCCCTTCAGTTCTCGTTTGGCCCCACCTATATTACATAACTCTTGTACACAACAGGTGGGAAATTACAAAGGTTTCTGCTCTAAAATGGGCAGAATCAATGATGTGGGACTATCACTCAGTTTGAGTGTGTTTCTTGTGCTTGTGCGTTTACTATTTCAGTATTTCCTTTTTCAAACCGACAATGAATTAAGGAAAACACATGGTATATTATGAATGAATATGTGCAAGAATAGAGGAAGAAGCATGGGAATGCCGTAGACTTCATGCTTTTGAGAGCCAGTCCATTGCAAAAGGCACCTTTGCTTCCCTTCGGAAAAGTCAAGCAGAAATTGAAAATATTCTGTTTTCAATATGCCACTGTTTTATATATTCAGAATTAGTATCTTTTTTTTACATGTGCCTGTAAACATATGTGCTACTTCATACTGCATTGATGTGGCTGGAAGTTCCGCAGTGTTACATATTTATACTAATGCTTAACAAACGTTCAAATCAATACTTGTATGTGTGTGTGTGTGTGTGTGCGTGGCTTAAGGGCCGGACGACCCAACGTCCTCGACGGCGCCAAACCGAGGCGTCCCGATTTAATAGAGCCAAATCCTTATTTTTGATTACATAAATATGGATATTTGCTTTGTAAAGAGTTGGATTTGTGTACAGAAAAATTAATTGAAGTTACTTCTCATTGACTGCAAAATCATGTAGAAATTTTAACTAAGAGACTACTGATATTCTGATATCAACCTACGCGTTCTTTCACATTAAGGTATTGAAGAAACAAGGCTATTATTTATCGTCGTTAAAGCCGTAAATATGCAACAAGGTAATGTTTTTTTATTGGTCGAAAATGGAAAGTAGTGGGTTCAGGGTAGACATTTGAGGCGGGGGGGGGGGGGGTGACAGGGTGGACAGAGGGGTGCCAAAAATCGATTTCGCCTGGATGAAAATTTTATCTTGGGCCTTCCTTTTTTACTTAAATATGTGTGATGATATTAAACTCCTATAAAGGATTGTATGCATAAGTATTATAAACCGAAGATGATAATCAAAGTCTCATTTAAAAGTTACATGTAAAATATTATGTTCTATAATTACATAATCACATTAGTACAGTGAATTTATGTCCAGCTAATAAAGTTCGATGCACCCTGATATATATGTTTTGTTGTAAAAGCTAGTTATTGTAATTACAATTTTTCAAAAGTTAACTGAAGTGTATTGTCCCCCTTAAAAAAAATGTCCCCACAAAAAAAGGTAAAGTGCTCCCCTATGCATAGCATCACGCCATGAAGGCGTATAGGAGGTGTGGGGGTAACGCCCCACACTTTCTTGATCCGGTCATGAGTGGGGGTGATGTGATCAACATCACACCCCTGACCGCCTTTACCCCCCAGGTTTTCCCCCAGGTACCCATGTTATTAGACGCTGGGTGGGCGCCGGGGCCGCTTCCATCGTTAGAAAAGTTTATTTACCAACTCGGACGACGTTTACAAACAATGAAATCAGTGGCGGCTTGTAATCACACATTCGCGATTATCTCGAAAACGGCTCGTTTACAGACCCATGTTTACTGAGACTTTTTTGCTTCTATTATCGTGTACTTTCACCTGTGTCAGTTTGCACTATTACTTTTGAGACACCCTGTATATAATGTGTGTAAAGGTAGGTAGGTAGAGGGTGTCGTTTGGTAATATTTTGCGGGGAGGCCCAGGATTTGTAGATCCGGCACTGTTTTAGGGCTTCGGTTAGAACTAGTATCCCTTGTGTAGCGTCAGGGTTGTGACTATTTCTGTGTTTCGTGTTTGGATAATAAGTAATTTTATGTTGAAGAAGAAGAGGAAGGCATTTAGAATCTTGAAAATCAAATAGTAAAGTAAGGTTTAATTTTGGAGAGTCAATTTGCATGTCCCGAACTTTCAAAATTTTTAATTTGTCCGTAATCATGTTGTGAAAAACATGTTGCATAAAGCAATGAAACGTAACAACCCTACTTGGTCACGATACCATGTAGGAGGAGAATTAAGCTTTTTATATATTTAAATTGGCGATAAGCAACATAGTAATTTGAAGCCATCGAATAGCTGTGGCTTTAAAGACATACCCACTGCGCTGCGTTCTGTATGAAGGCAACTTGTGGTGTGTTTCGTTGCTACATGGACATCTCTAAGTTTTATGGACGTTTATAATCACACAACTACTAATTTGGGGTCTGTCATTGATTTGAACTGTGGACGTTTTAACTAACTCTCTAGCCTTCTAAAAGCCTTAAATTGTATGGCTGCAGTAACACAAACCTTCCATCTGTGCCTATCCTGGGCAATATCAATCTACTCGTTTCCATCCTTACGTATGTCCTTTCCGTCCATCTCTCCATCTTCATCTTGGCCTTCCTACAGGTCTCTTACCATCAGGTTTCCCAACAAGAATCCTCTAAACTCTTCTTTCCTCTCCATTCTTGCCACGTGGATAGCCCACCTAAGTCTTCTTGATTTAAATATTCTAATAATATGTGGACATGAATGTATATTATGCAGTTCTAAATTATGTAGCCTTATACACTCACCTGTCTCCTCATCCATTTTAGGTCCAAATATGTTCGCAAGGATTTTATTTTCAAATACTCTTAATTTATGTTCCTCTTTTAATATAAGGGGACAAGTTTCACATCCGTATGACTTTCTCAGATATTATACGAGAAGATACATATATACGAAGAGAAATGTAACACGCATTTCCTGAATTAAGTCTGCTTATTATATCCTCTTTAATACTATTTACATTGTTTTAGTATTACTACTAAGTACTTGAATTTGGAAACTGATTGAAAGGAGTTGGTATCAATAATAAAATTTTGATTATTACATGATTTCGGCATGTAATCATATGTCATGTTTTCTCTTTGCTAACTTCCAAAGCTATTTCTTCAACTGCTTTTAAAAATATTTTAGCATTATTCTTAATTGTATTTATATCACCCTCTAATAAGTCTACATCATCTACATATGCTAACAACTGAATCAAGCCATTACATTTTAGTCCTTCAATATTTTCTTTTACCTTCATAACATAATTTTCTGAGGCAAAATTACAGATTAATGGAGACAATGTCTTAACCCAACATCAATTGCAAATTTATCCGACATATTAATACCCACACGAATTTTACTTTCTGTTAATTAATATGTTACATAATTTATCTGTCTTAACAGAATCATATGCTTTTTTTTTTATTAAAATCAATGAATACCTGATTAACATTTGGATTATATTCTCACTCTTTCTCAAGTGTCTATCTGATGTGAAAAATTTGATCTGTAGTTGATTTGTTACGTTTAAATACACATTGATAATCACCTTTAATATTAGTAGCACATGGGGTTAGTCGAGTTAAAAGATTGCTCGTATGATACTTCGAAGGTTTCCAACTTGGGCATCTATTGCAGTTTGTTTTATCACGTTCGTAAAACAGAGGAACAACGATTCTTTCCACTGGTTGAGAAATTTCCTCTTTATTCCATATTAAACAAATCAATTTATGAGTTTCACATATTATGAAATTCTAATCATATTCAATTAACGTAGCTGGTATTAAATCAATGCCAAGTACTCTGTTATTATTTGGCATTTTAATAGCATCTCTAAATTCAGTCAAGTTTCAAAATGCAGCATGGAGTGAAAATTAGGACTTACCAAGTTAAGTTAATCATGCTTGTCTGAGTTTCATTAGATTAAGAGTTTTACAACTAATTCAAACCTAACATTTGTATTTTTCAACAAATCTAGACTTAATCGAAATGCTACTCTTTAAGATTATGGCATTGATTTCAAGAGTACATATTGATTAATGTGCATAAAGTTTCTTCTTTTAAATAGAAAGGTATTTAATAGTAAACTTTCTTGGAAGCAAAACATCAACTAACTCTTAGATCAAGTATTTCACCTTGAAGAGGGAACAGTTAAATCTCCTTGAATATAGACCTTGGTAAAAATAAAATAAGACGACGATGGAAGAAAATAAACCAAAAGATTGAATTAATTCGCAGATGTACGAGAATATAGGAATATTTTCTAAATTAATATCTTTTGTGTTCAATATTTAACTAACTACATGCAACTTTTAACGACAATTCTTCTAATCAATTCTCTGAGAAGGCTAGTCAATTATCTTTATTAATGAAATTAGAAGGCGGATGTTCTTAAAATATTTATTCAGAAAAATATAGCAAAATATGAGTATTAAGTATGATTAAAAAAAATAGTTAAAGCTGAAGATTTCTGAGCTCTGAATAACCAAGCAATGAAGACCAATATGCAGAGAAGTTTAGGTTCATTCACCTTTAGATTCGCAGCCACTAATTTGACAGAAAACGTATTTTACCCACGTGCTGGATTCTCTCAAAGTGAGTCACGAAGGATAGTAATTCATCTTCTGTGTCCAGTAAAAATCCTTCAAATACTTCGAAGGTTTCCAACTTGGGCATCTTTCTCATCCCAAGTATTCGCTCCAAGAAATCCTCCTTCTTTTCAATAATATTAGAAAGCGTCAAATATTCCAAATTCGGGGCGCATTCCAAAAGCGAGAGCACAGTCTTTCCTGTTACTTCTGCTTCCAGGTCAACAAGGGATAAGTTTTGCATTGTATCGTGGGAGGTAATCAGTCCGCCATTTGAAGTACCTTTCCAGAAAATGGTGGGGAAGTGTAGATACAGACAACGGAGTGCTGAACATTCCTGAACACTAGAGATATCGAAAGGTTTAGCAGCATGATAATTGAAAATAGTAACTTCTGTTAGCCCTTCTCTTATATCTACTGACAAATCATCAAAACTCTCAGTTTGGAGAACCGAAGTATCGTGGTAAATGTTCACAGACTCAATGCATCGAAAGTGATTGAATGAACTCAGCGAGAAAGTAGATGGCGTATTTGGTTTGAAGGTACCGTAACTTATGTGTCGTAATTTTGGACACATCGTTATTATCATGTCGAATATAGATTCTCTCATTGCAATAGCTACAATAGATGTGAGATTTAAGGGAGATGGCACGAAATTATTATTTCTTTTCTTGGGCTCGTACCATTTCGTGAAGAGATTACTGAAGAAACAGGAACATGGTATAATTGATTCCAAGGTTTGGATGAGTTCCGTGACGGCAAGCATAGGTTCATACGACGACGAGTTATTGAAAGATCCAATTTCCAAAGACTTTAGCGTGGAGCACAGGGAACTCTTCTTCCTCTCGTAAAATTTCACAGGTTCCCCTTCCGGCAACAACTGTTCCAGTGGCGGGAATATTTCTGGAACTCCCCAGAATTTACTCTCCCACACCCTGCTACCTCCGTCAGTCTCGGTTGGATGTTTGACGAAGTTTTGAGTCAGGTAATGGAAACCTTTAGCAGTAATCGACGAATGCGACAGTTCCAAGTTCTGAAGGCGGGTGCAATTCTCACCAATCAGCTTCATAATGACGTCATCGCCAACCCAACTTAATCGAAGATCCATAAGGTACTCTGCAGATGAGAAGGTATGCCCGATGTTCTGGTAGATTTCTGGAGTAACATGTATGTGAGTTGCCTCTTTCCTACTGTAATCGAATATCAATGTCCGCAGTCCTTTTCCCTCCGATGAAGCCAAATGCATGAATTTTTCAAAGTGAATTTGCTGGAATTCGAAACCTACGAGCAAATATAATTTTCTCATACCGGTCGAGAACAGGACCTCATCCCTATACAGTCCGAACAGGTAACTCCCAGGCATATAAAACCTAGGTATATTTTCCAGAATATTTTCTCTTACGGTGACAGGAAGTTGGGAGAGAAACTGCTTCATGGTGCTTCTGTTCTTCTCAAAATTATAGAGGGCGTTAATTTCCCTCGTGCAGGAATACTCGATCATTTTGCTCATCTTCGAGTAGCATATTCCCTGGAGTGACTGACATGTTGCAGGAAGTGACCGATAAGCGGAACCTTTGTGATGCAAGCACCTCATCAATTTGCTTTTCTGGTCCATGTTTTTCTTCCTGTGAACAGATATTTTTAAAATTTGATTTAGTTGAAGAAAAATATCAATATTGATTTTTTAATATTTTCTTCATTTGTACTCTCCTTCTTTTAGTGTTGTGTGAGCAATGTCATATTTCGTCTAGGATGTGCCTGAATGTTTCGTGTTGTCTGATTTTCATGTATATAGAGGACAGATAACTATCCAAATATGTGTAGAAGCGTGTACCAAAAACAGGATATGTACTAATTAATTACTATGTTTGGTATTATTTTAAGGTAAAAAGCTCAGAAAATATTTTACACGATTATTTTCAGTCACTTCAGTGAACTGTGAAACCCGAAAATAGCTTGTGTTTTTGGAATGTTCTAAAAGTTTCCAGCGCTTTTCACAATATGTTCCCAACCTCCATAGCGGAATGGTTAGCGCAATACGCTCGTACGCTAGAGGTACCGCGATTTTTTCCCAGCCTTGACAAGGGTGTCTTGAGGAGTGTCCCTTCATCAAACGCATCACTTATTCTCATCGTCATGATTATCCAAATGTAGCAGAAAATTAACGCTGCTTAACAAAATGAAATATAATCAGTAATGACTCACAAAACTAGTAAAGATAGCAGCTTATTTTTTTAAAAAAAATTGCTATCAGCAATTCATAAGGTAGCCGCTACTTAACTGCCTTTATGTTCTCCTATCAGAGATTTTGTTCAAATAAGACACGAATTCATTTGATGTTTTTCCCACATATCTTCTTGTCAAGGCCACTTTCGGTCTCTACAAACTTTTACTACGACTTAAGACATTTTGCGGAATTAGGGTCCTACCGATAGCTTGTTCTGAAGTTTTCTTGTATTTGGATAAGAGAATTGGTTTGTTCACAACCATTTTTATGAACAAACACTGACACGGCGTTGTTACGAATACTACAGACATCCAGTGGAATATAGTGAAAGCTTCTTACATTACGCGATCAATTGAAACACGATTTGCAACCCTCACTAGATTTTGAATTTACTTGTATTCGTCATGGCCTTCTGGAAAACGTTGCAGTGAACTTCTCTTTATAACATGTTAAGGACAAGCACGGTCACATCGAATCCTATGTGGCCTTTACACTCTATGTTTTTTCCTTAATTGACAACGATTTGAGGTAGCACAAATACTCAAATTCAACAGGGAGAACATATTTTGCGAGCAAAGGCTACACAATCAAGCTTTCCCCCTCACTCCATCAAGTCTTGCCCTTCTTTCTACCTCTCCTTCGAACAGAGTGGCCCGGTTCAGTGTTGTCAGTAATATATTACTACGTATCACTAGATCCATCTGCTCGCATTCTGCTCAAATTGTACATACACAATCTAATGACAAATTTTATTTTGCACTGGAATATGCTTGCAGTCACATATATGATTTCTGTGGACAATTGAGTCTACCGAATGTTCCGCACATTTCTACCAGGCAGTTTGTAGAAATCAATAGACTTGCAACACTGATGCTAAGTCCGCCGACCGAATGAATAGCAAAGTAACAGCTCTTAAAATTTGTTTAACTGTATAGTGTGGAGATCTGGGGATTGTGGTATTCTACAACAGATGAGAATTTCTCTTGGTCGTATATAACACCGCGTGCTTCTATATGTTCAGGTGAATATATACACTATCGCTAAGCTGAGACAAGCCAACCTCGGTGGCAGAATGGCTATCACAATGCGCTACGACGGCACGGGTCCCGGGTTTAAATGGATGCTCTTTTTGACTGTCCCTTCATGAATTTAACCATATCATGACTTATCTTATCGTCGCGATTAGCCAAAAGTTGAAGAAGAGCGACGGTAATGAACCATAATCCAAGGAGCTAACTTGAGAAAAAAAAGTTTCGATTTCTAGGACAGTTTTCTATATTTTGAACAAGAATTGTTTTCGTGTCCGAAGCACTGAAAAGTCATTGGTATGTAAAAAGGTACAGTAGCTTATCCTTAAGGTGAAAGGGGATTGAATGGGAATGTTTTGTTTCCAGATATAATCACTGAGTCACGTTAATTAATACTAATTATTTGGCGTTGTACAGAGATTTCTACCTTGTTTTTAAAGATGTTTGACGAAAATATATGCTTAGTAATTCATGTAGTCAACTCCAGGTACCAAGCAACCGTTATGGCAGCACATTATTTGGTAATTGTTGCTGGTATCAAGTTGCATTCTTGGCAACAATCACTGTCCATGTTAATTAATGTATGTAAAGATTTTTTTTAAGAAATAGAAAAGTATTAAAGAGTGAAATTTTTGGGAGCAGGGCAACCGTACCGTATCATATTAGTTTAATGTTTTGACAGTGGCGGCGATTAGGGATGGGGGGACATGGGGAGCAGTTCCCCCACCCCTATTCACACTTTATGTCCCAGTACCATGATATCTTAATGCTAAGCCTTGTCTACCAGTGGATTTGATCCAAAATCATCTGCCCGAATTCCATTTTCAATACCATTCTTTCTAATTGCAGTCAGTAGAAAATAAATTATCCTATCCCCTTCAATTAAGATGCCTAATCGCCGCTACTGTGTGCATCCATTTTTGAACAACAAAAGCAACATGTAAGTAACAAGCGCCACGTGAACGAAACACTGCATAAAACAATGTATTACGTTCTCACCAATATCATAATGGCGCTACGACATTAGGGATCCCTGATTCGAATCCCGGCCTGGGCATGGATGTTTGTGAGTGTCCATTCATCAATTTCATCATATCATCATCACTCATTCCCATCTTTGCATATTAGCCGAAAGTGGCACAAAAGCGAAGTGAAATAAAGTAAATAAACCAATCAGCCAATATCATAAGAAATGAACCCCTGATTCTAAAAGCACGAAACAAAAATCAATCTCAAGAGGAAATCATAAGGTATGGATATGTTTTAGTGACTTTAGGACGTGAATTACATAGTTTCTTACATATTTGCTGTTTTTGGTGTCAGAAACCAACTTTTACACCAATTATAAAAATTAAAGAAGATATTTGAATCTTTCTAATTTAGTTAGGATTTATGGTAGCTCTATATAACAAAACCCCTAATTTAGTAAATGTTCTGCTCTTTCATTTTGGTTATCTTCAGTTTTTATGTACAATGCACCGTTCTCGAGATATTATATTTTGTTCATTTTTAAGTCGAATTCTTGTCGCCACTTTCCAAGATGGCGGATATTCCCCAAAACATTTGGATGGCGGATTTCCGGTTGAAACCGTATATTTTCTCTACTATTGATTGACTTGATTTATTTTATTTCACTTTCCCTCCACTTTTAGCTAATCGCGAAGATGGGGATGAGTAATGGTATGATGAACTTGATGAAGGAACATTCATGAAGAATATCCATGCCCAGGCCAGGTTACAACCAGGCACTCCTTTTGTCGAATCGCTCTTTGCTAACCTCTCCGTCAAGGAGATATGACTGTCGTAGTTGAAGAATCATCGCAAGTACCACGTGCTCAGACACCGAACTGGAAAGGAAGGCAAATCCGTTTCAATGTCGTGATATAACGTGAAATGATACTGGACCATATTAGTGATGACGTCACAGTAGACGACTTATAGCACGATTTGAGTCCAAACAAATGGGGAACGTGGTTTTCTCTGATCCAAAATCATCGAATTTACCATTGCGAAGGGTAACTTTAAGAATCATGACAGCAGTTAAGAAACAAAATTGTGATGTGTATCGTACATCCATGAAAGGATGAGATTTTGGAAAATACGTCGATGCACCGTATACAGAGCACAAGTTAAAGAATAACTGGAAAATGAAAACCATGGATTTTTATAGAAATTCTAGACATTATACTTCCGAAACACGTCTGAAGGATCCAATGGGCTTGTGGCTGCACGCACCGGGTCTGCACATGCTCCTATCTCCAGGAAGGAACGAAATGTCTGGCCGGGTGTTCTTTTCAGATAGCCCGGCCCCGTACGAAAAGTACGAATTGTCTACGAATTGTCTCCCTTAGCAAGACGGCTGTCTAGGGAACATGACTGAACGAGTACCAGACACTAAGGCCTAGCGGAACGAGCTCAACCCTTTTCACCAGGCCCGTGAGATGTAAGCAGGGGAACACCACCAGCGAGCATCGTATGGGTTGGATTAGTGATGGGCATAATCGATTAAAATAATCGATTAATTCGATTATTTAATGATTCGAAATATTCGATCTTTTTTATCAATCCTCGATTATTCTGAGAACATTTCAAACTACCGTAGCCGAATTGTAACGTATTAATCGGCTACAGCAAGGAAAGAGTATCCGATTCATTCAGTTGCCGAATCGAGTGATTTGAATGAGTGAAATCGTATGGTCCAAATCTATTAGGTACATAAGGTTCATTTTTCATGCAGTTAAGGAGAGAAATTAACCTAATGTCAAAATGGAATAAGGGCCAGAAACAGCGGTTAAATGTTTGTGAACGATTATCTTTCTGCCAGTTGAGGTTGAACTAGAGGTGCGTGCGGGCTGCTGCCCGTGTCCTCTCCTTCGGTTCTTTTGTGTCCATGTGCCTCGCCGCAATTTACGTGGGAAGATTATCTGTTGTATTTTGCATGCGTGGGAGGGGTTGTAGACTAGTATTGGCATTGCTCTGTGATTCTGTAATCTATATTCAGATGGAGTAAGCCGGAATTTTTTTCTTTTAACGCTTTTAAACCGAAGAACATCAATTGGGGAAGGGGGTAGTCGGCAAATAAAACTTTTAAATAAAAAAATACTTTTTTCACTTTTTTGAAGTCGGGTCGTGATTGTGTAACTCGTCAAGGCATACATATGTAGAATCAAGTCCCCAAGCTATGAACGAAGATCCTATGAACACTACTAGAATTCATCGCCAATTTCACCCCAACTTTTCTTTTCTTCTTCTTTAGTCGTGCTATCACTGTCCTACACGGTCATATGAAGAACTATGGGTCTTGTCAGTAGCGGTTATTGCGTGCAAACACTGGGGGGGGGGGGGGGGCGGGTGGGAGGGGGGTCAATGACAGTTCACTTCTTTCTCTTGGTGTTCAAGGCTTGAGAGGCCATGGTGCGGGGCCAGAGAGTGGTGAAAACTGCCCTAATCGCTGCCGCTGGTTCCAGTAATGTTATTTACTTTATGTCGTTTTGCTCCGTAATTGTGGTAGGTCAATTGTTACGACGAGGATGATTACGTGGAACTGATTTACAGATTGTGGGGAACATCCACACGTGTGCATGGGCTCGACCACTGAAGCGACAAGTTTCAGTACGTAAGAGCGCGTTACAACTGGCACACTTGTAAGCGGCATGCTCTTGTCAGTACAAGAGCTTCCAATCGAATGATACCATCCCACCAATCCGCTCCTTATATAGTTTCGATCGCTGTGCATGCGCAAGCACAATCGATTCATCTAGTTCAAAATCACACATATTCCATAATCGTCTAAAAATAATTCATCATCCATAATCGTCTAAAAATCATTCATCATCCATAATCGCTTTAAAAAATCATTCATATTCCACAACTTGTTTCAAAATCACTCATTTCCACAAAATCGTTCGATTATTCATATTATTTTCTCCAACAATCGATTGTAATTCGATTATTGAAATAATTCGATTATGCCCATCACTAGGTTGGATGGCAGTTGGGCGAGCTCACGGGCTGACCAGGGAGGGAGAACGGCGGAAACCACTGCCTTCGAGAGACGAAAGGGGGCGGACCTAACGTTCGCAATCCTGCTGAGGCCCTACTGGGGATCTATCCTTTTCACACAGGCGATCGGGCTGAAGTAAGTCGTGAGCACTAGGAGGTTTTGGGATTTAGTCGACTATAAAAAAACCTGGCCCGGTTAACTTGTGGAGCAAGGCCGCGCATAGCGTCAGAGAAGCGAGGGAAATTGAGTGGCCCGAGTGGAGGAGTACACGCTGCTGAGAAGGCACTCGCTTTCCCCCACTCCACGGAATTCTTTTCCTGTCAAGTCTTCATTGGTGGAGCCATATCCCGTCACTACTTGAGCAGAGACTTGAATTCGTTTGCCTGCTCTACAGTTAGCTGGGACAGAGTATAGTTGCAATATAGCAAACAGCTCGTGAGTCAGTCATACCGTTTTCCAGGCTCCCGGGTGGGTCAAGGCAGAGAAATGGGCAGAAGAGAGGTCTCCCTGGCTGTCGATCTGGGGTGGCGGCTGAAGCCAGGACATTTCTGCGGTCCTCCCGCTAAGAGCAGAAGGTGAAGGGGACAGGTGCCCGGCGACGCTCTTGCTGTCGATGAGCGAGGTACGTATACCCAGACTGACTCTGAATCAGACTCTTCTAAGACAAAGACGTCTTTCATAAATCATACTATAAATAACTAACAACAGAGCCCCACTAAAAGTCATATAAAATTCTTGCAATACACTGCATTTTCCCACTAATAACCCATAGCTTGCTACACAACTTAAACCCATTCTTCCTAGGCTCCACTACCCAAATTGTATTAGACTCTCACACTTGCAAATTAAAACAATTCCCATAAAGTCACATCCCAACTACATTTAAAATGTACACAATTAAATCAGATCACGAGTTATTCAAATTCATAAATTGAAATTGGAGGGTTTTTTCTGCCCCTCAGTCAGGTTTTTTGTTCTTCATACGCCAAGCATATTCTCCTAGTCTCTTCTTCTTCTTCGCATTTTGCATCTTCCTTCATTTTCCTTCTTCTCAATGAGATTCCCTAAAAGTGCTGTAATGCAGAAGTCAGATGTTGCTAACACAATTATGTGAGCTTTCAAGTAGTTAAATAATCTAACCGCATGAAGCATGCCACAGACAAGGAAGGTTCTCTAGAGTTCTACAGTACATGCCTCACAGGTTTTTAGGGCCAATGAGAGGTTGCCTTCAAACTGCAGTGCCGGTTGAACTGGTTCGACCACACTCAATGCGACGGAGAACTTTGGGGGCCGTATTATTCTATTATGTTCTATTATATTCTACCACTTCCGAACACAACCGGGCCACACGGTAGCCAACGAGAGTAACGCTGCCGCAAGGGATGACAGGAACTCACGTGCCTGCAGTGACGACGCCTGTTGGCTATCGTTTCGGATTGGACACTGGTAGGAGCATCCGCTTTACTCTATTTCCTGATTCATTTATTCCATACCTTCTCCTCTGTAAGGTATATGAGTATATCGACGTATTCTTCGAAATCTCATCCTTATATTGTGCCTCCCCGATGGCGAAGTGATAAACTCACACAGTGCCACGTATAATTCGTGACTCTTTCACTCATAATTGGACACGGATATGGAAACATTTCACAGCCAAACATCTCTCAAGTGCCGGACAAGCAAGATGGTACAAAGTGGTCCACCGTGTTATTGTGACAGGGGGTAGGACCTACCAATATGGAATATGTGACTCTCCAAACTGCTTCTCCTGTCAAGTGCCTGACTCGTTAACTCATAAGATCACAAAGTGCAGGAATTCCTCTCAGGCATGGCCAAAACTAAGAACTATGCTCAGTCGTATATGTCGTACATCAATAACTCAGTTCACGGAAACAGACATACTGTTCCCTAAATTTAATGATTTCCCGCCCACAAAACAAAATGCAGTGCAACGGATGAGAGCCCATTCAATGAACAGAGCAGTTTTCCAAGATACTTCAGTTTATTCGAAATCCAAGTTTATTCATCCAATATCCAGGAATAAATGTTACGCAGATTTCCTGATAGTATTTTATACATAAATAAAGTTTATACAAAAATGTAGTATACATAGTAAGGTAGAACCAATTTTGTAACTGTAGTAAATAACATGTAAATAGTAAATATAAAATGTAAATTTAAGTATGTAAACAGTTGTTCGAATAATAATAAAAAAAGTGGCAACGCCGTCGCTTTGTAACCAAGGGGTCCCGGGTTCGACACCTGGTGGAGGCACATAGTGGTTCGGATCCCACTTTAAACTGTAGGTGCAGTCCCGATTAGCCTTACTGTGCATAAAGTGAACTAAAAACACAAACTCAAACTCATCTTTACATTGATGTACGATACACATCACCATTTTGTACTGTTAATTGCTATCACGATTCTTGAAGTTACGCTTTGCAATGATAAACTCAATGGTATTTCAATATGCTAAAACCGCGTGTCTGGCTTGTCCGGACTCAGTTTTCAAGCGTGACGTCGTGATAATATGGTCCATACCTCCAAGCAAGCAACAATGTTTGGAAAATCCGAATCCTCAAACTTGGCCTGTATGGTATTTGTCCACCAAGCATAAAAGAAAATAACCCCTACTTAATTTAAAACGCATGTTAAGCATTGCAATAGAACTAATAGACAATAGAAACTAAATCTTAGATAGAATTGTTGTCCGAGACAGATATGAAGAGCATGTCTTTGAAGCAAACCTAAGGAAGTGAGAAGTTCTTGAGTGGTCCCTGCGTATACTGGAGCCGCGAAGTCAAACAATGCACGGGAACAATTTTTATAAAATAATAGCATTCTGTCTGGGCGACCTCCCCACTTGTGGTCGAAATGCAGCGTAAAATGTACATGATTTTCCTTCCTTTTTGCTTCAAATGTTGTATTCCAAGTTTGTTTTATGTCAAAGTACATTCCACAATATTTATTACTTTCAACCACCGGGATGAGATGAATTTCTCTAATGTTTTTGAGGTAACTTCCGGTTTGCAGGAGTTGAAGATAATATTTTTTTGATTTAGGCAGAGGCGCAACCACGATTTTTTGTGTGGGGACAAGCACCAGAAAAATCGTTCCAATAATAATAATAAAAACATTATTATTATTAGTGGTGGTGGTAGTAGAAAGGGGGGTAAAAGTCGGTGCTAAGCATTTGTGTTGGATAAAAAGATTTGAAATATTTTTTCAACATGTTCAGTTCCACGTTAGCTAATATTGAAAAACAAACAACTAAATTTTTGGAAGGTAGAAAGTGCATGATAGATGCATTCTCAATATGATTCTTTATGTACATGTGACATGAATAATTTTCATGTACAATATATGTTTTAGCCATATGCAACTTAAGATAAAAATAATACTTATGCAACATGTTAACACCATATTGTGTACGTATTCAAGGTTCATTTAATATAAGGATTGAGAATCCGCATGCTGAGAAACCTTTCAATATCTCTGGTGTACAACGATGTTCATCGCTCCGTTGTCTGAATCTACATCTCCCCACCATTCTGTGGAGTGATACTTCAAATGGCGGACTAATTCCTCAACACGATACAATGCAAAACTTGTCCTTTGTTAACCTAAAAGCGAGAGTATCAGCAAAGGCTCTCCTTTCACTTTTGGAATGCTCCCCGAATTTGGAAGGTTTGACTGTTTTTGATATTATTTAAAGGAAGAGAGATACTTGGGATGAGAAATTTGCCGAGGTTGGAAACATTCGAATTACTTGAAGGATTTTTACTGGACTCAGAAGATGAACTACGATCCTTCGTCAACCACTTTCAGAGAATACAGCACGTGGGCAAAATACGCTTTCTATCAAATTAGTGTCTGTGAATATAATGGTGAACGAACTTAAACTTCATCTCTATATATTGGACTTCCTGCATAATAATAATGAATTCGCCATACTCAACTTTTTGTGGAATCATACCTAAATACTCAGAATATCTTCATGTGTTCCTGAATAAATATTTTCAATAACATACGTTTTTCATTATATTAATATATAACGACTATCCTTCCCAATGTTTCGATTAGAGGAATTGTCGATGAATTAAACACAATAGATTTTAGTTCCGATATATTCTGAAATATACCTCCTTCGATTGATTGGATTGCTAAATTTTATTTCGTATTTTGGGCGACTTTTGGTAAATTTGTGAAGATATGGATGCGTGATAATATTATGAAATTGATAATTGGACACTCACAAACATCCACGGCAAGGCCAAGATTCGAACCCGGAACATACGAAACTACATGTTTCAATCCATTCAGCCCAACCAGGTTTCGACAATGGAACATTATTTTCTTAAGAAATGAGTCAATAAATGTTATCAACATCATAAGAGAATATTTCTCGCAGCAAACAAAACACCAGTTTTATTTAAACATCTACATTTTTTCCGTCAAAATAGTGTAAGGGGAGGGAGATACAACAAGTACCAATGAAAGAAAAAAGTAGTAGGTTGCAGAATGAAGAAGGACGTATTATTCCTGAATTTAAAATATAATGTAGCCTACCCTCAAATAATATTAAAATACATACTTGGAATTTAAAAAAAAATATTTAATTTTGAAATTTGCTTCTTTTTACTGGAACGGTACACAGGGTTGGGTGGCGACTTTCCATCTGGCGTTGTCATATATTTCGGGCACAAGTTAATTCTTTATGTGTTCTGACTCTGATGTGTTCACAAAATAATTGTTGAACTTCAGTCCACCTATTTAGTCTTACCAATGCTTATAAAGTTTACATTATTCACATATTCATGTATGGAGCGCCTCCTATCTAATGAGAGTGCATTGTTTAGTAATTGTTAGTTAAAACGCAATTTGAAATCAGCAACAATTCCTGATTAGTGATGGTTGCGCAGCACCTGGTGTTGGATACATGAATCAACAAACATCTATTTCTGCCAGACTTCTAGGAAAGCAGAGTAAGAACCTATGTATATATGGTACCATATAATAGTACATAATGTGTTGATTTCTGAGATTACGCATAGTATCTCCTGTTTTTGCATTTTTAATGTTAAGGTAGCCTATTTAGAACGTGGAAACATATTCTGTTGCAAAATGTATAAAAATGCCTTTTAAAAGTTTAAAAAATCTTGACACAGTGTAGGGATGGAGCATGTATTCTACTTTGCTTCCGAAAATCTTCACATTGCTTAATAAAAAAGACATAGGTTTTTTTTTACTTACATAGCTTTCCAGCAACTTTTGGCTAATCACGACCATGAGGATGAGTGATAATATGATAAAAATTATGAACGGAGATTCACAAAGACAATCCATGACCAGACTTGGATTCGAACCTGGAATCCTTGGCGGTTATAGCTAGCCGTACAAACCACTCCGCCACTGAGGTTAGTTGCAAATCTTTGCTTGAGCATACAGCGCGGCATAGCTTGAAAACTGCCAACGAGAAATTCTCAGCGTTTGTTTGTTACTCTCTCTGTCCCATAATTATAGTCCGGTATGCCAAAATGGTAACTTTTTATTTATGTTCTTTTGGATACTTGATCAGCCAATTTGTACTGACCATTGAGTAATAACGTTGTATGACTCATTTCCGTGTTTCATTTTCTTCTTCTGTATACACCAATGTCACAGTTTGCATATCGGATAGTTATTATGGGACAACAAACAAAATTGTACCGGACAATAATTATGGGACAGAGGGAGTACTTTTTAAACACGCTACACTACTCTGTCCCTAACCCCAAACGGTGATAATATTAATCAATGTTATTTTCTTCTTAATTCGCTCGACACACTCACCCTCACTGTGACCGGTCAATTCTTTTCTTACGAAGTGTCTGGTTGAAATATTATGGACAGAATTGGAGTGACAGATATATCTGTAATACTCAATAGATATGCAACTGGCAACCTTGCGACCAGGACACTATACTCGAAGGAGGGAATGGAGAGAGACTTGGTAGAGGAATGTGATTAGAATATTGAGGTGGAACCCCCTATATTGGGGAAGTTCAATACAGCCTGTTTCAAAAGGCATTGACGAATTTCAGTCATTAATAACTTAAAAACTGTTGAAGATAGCAACTTACAGTGTTCCTAATTGCTTTCGTAATGCCTAAAGGTTTCTGTATGCTTTGTTACATGCTTGTAGTATTCGTAACAGCAGTGTAAGTGTGTTTTTTTTTTCAATAAAACGGTAGTGTACAAAGCAAAACTGTTATCCAAACACAAGGAAAGTTCAAAACGAGGTATCATTAGGAACTTCCATCTGAAAACTGCGTGAAGACTTGGTGCAACATGCGGAAGTGGTCTTGACAACAAAAGAAGTGACTAGTGAAGGTAGGAAGACGAAAAAATTCGTGTTTCATTTGAGAGAAATTCATTCATATATACTGTTATTTAAGTCGCGAATAGTTTGAATTGTGATTCCAATAAACAACACCGTAAACTGCTATCTTCAATAGCTCATGAGTTATTATTGGCTGAAATCCACCACAAACTACTGGAATACCCGATATATCCCATATTTCTGATGTTGAACAGGAATTGAAGTGATTAAGAAATACTTCTTTAAAAATATATTTTGAGACTTTTGCCTCAAAATGATACATAAAATTGATCCAGTTTGCGGTATAAGTTTTTATGTTTGTGTATTATCATCTAGAGACCATACATACGAAAACCCGACAACACTTTCTTTCGGGACTCGTACCTTACAAGATCCCTAGACAAAATATTAGGTTGTTCATGCATCGCTAAAAGCGGGCTTGCTAAGTGTCCAGGAACCCTAACGTGTTCTATTGTGTTTGACAACACGTACCGGCATCTTTTTCTCGCACAATTTCAATATGATCTAGCCAGGTTGGGTATTTGTTTCACTTCTGTACGAAAATTGGACCATATTTAAATTCTTTCTGGAAAAAGGTTCTGTTTCGGTTCCGAATTGATTTCTCTGCTCTACCTGGACGGAATTAAAGTTGTGTTCTAAAAGGGTCCGCGAGTACGTTTTATATAGGATTGACAGACATCACGGTTGTGGGAAACGTACCGCAAGGGAACCACTGACAACGATATTGTTCTCACTCATGGTCCACGTTCGTAAACCTCCATTGGCGATGTGTTAACGCAAAGTAAATCCGAAGGACGGTGAAATGTGGTTGTTGGTTGATTTGGTGTTTTAAGTCCACTTTATGCACAGGAAGGCTAATCGGGCCTAGACCTACAGTTTAATGTGGGCTCCGAACCACTATGTGCCTCCACCGGGAATCGAACCCGAGACCCCTTGATAACAAGGCGACGACGCTACCACCGCACTACGTATTCCACTTCCGAGCAGGTTTACGAAAGTACCCCCGTTCTTGCCCGGGCTTCTCGGCGGGAATTTTCAATTCGAACACTCTTTGGAGGAAAATTGTTATAACTCGGGCACTATGGGAGCAATCTACTTCGGATAACTTTTGTTTTTCAGCTAAAACATCAGCGCGTGCAACCGGGTACAATTCAGAACACCGGACCGAGGAAGGGGAAGTGGTGGGCTTGGAGGGGCACGACCCACGAATTTCAGTGGAAAAACATAAAAATCTGGAATTTGCCCCTCTTCGCCCACTATTTTGGAGAGAAGGCGTAAACCGTAGTATTCGTTTCAAAGAATGGACGTTTCCAAAGATAATGAAACATGTTTCATGTTCCTGTGTGCCATACAAGTTGAATAATGAGCCAAAATGTGAAACTCTGTTCGGAAATGTGGCATGGAAATGTTGCGGAGGGGGGAGGGGGACAGGGGGGGAGAGGGGGGAGGTTGGTCATCAATGTGAATTTCACAGGCTTGCTCCAGATTTGTGTCATAGTTTCCACAATAACATAAGAGTATGAAGGTCCAAAAATCACATTCATTTCGTAATCAGAACCATGATACCATATGGTATCAGCGGGTCAGTATGACCTTACTCTGATGATACCGTATGGTATCATCGGGGGAATAAAGGTTAAATGTGGAAAATGGCTACATAAAACCCAAGTAAAGACCAGTGCAAGTGCAAACACCTCGTTAGAATCTTCGGTTTCATTTAGATTAAAATTCTCATCATTTTTACACAACCAAACATAATTCCAAATTCACTATCAGATTGACAGAAACAGCACTAAAGCCGGAGGTAGTACGTGGTTGGAACACAAAAAGAGAACTGATCCGCTTACCTGAAGTACAGTATTGCAGCAACTGCCTAAGCACTTAGATTTATTCCTGTTGGAGTCGGACTACGAAGTTGAAAGGTCCTTGACCGTCGCGTCACCAAGACTGTTGTTCTTACATGTGCGCAGAATGTTTTGTTTTAGACTACACCCTGGTCCTGGAACTCTAGAGGAAATTAAAGAAAACACGTTGTGACTCGGGAGCTCTTGGCTAACGAATGCGAGAGTCCATGGTTGGAAAAACGCTGCTGAAACTACCAGCCGCTTGCAGGAGCGTGTACTGTTTTGCTCAGCCCACTCGATTTCGCACATTCTCTGCCATTATGCCCAGCCTTGGTACATAGATTTCCCAGACATAGTATAAATGGGCTATTGTAGCTTATCCCCTTGCTGTGATTTCTCCCATACACATTTGTCTAACATTTGTGCTCCACCACTAAGCTTTTCGAAATAGCCAGCGAATGACTGTTGTCTGCAATTGCTTTTATTTTACCACTGGTCACATGTCGCTGTTTTGAATTACACAAAAGGAATGTTTAGGACATGTTACACTATATTCTTGCGTCTCATCAGCCATCAGTGCTTTATATTCACGAGTGGATAATTGTCTTTCGTCAGGTCTTCAATGATGTTCAATATATCAGGAAATCAAAATGCTCCATCACACTTTTTACGATTGAGCATACCACGCTTGCTTGAGATTAAGCAACGACAGCTTTCGCTAATGGGCTGGACAGGAAACAGGGCTGAGGCATGTCGTGAACGCATGTAGTGCATGCTGCGCATGCGTCAATTGTGGGAAAAAGGACAGCTTGCTCTGTGACGACATTCATGAGCAATTCTTCATATAGGAGAAGTATTTATTTGCGCAAGAACGCTGAACTAAGCTTATATTACATTTCTTGGATCTGAAGTGAAAGAAAGTAATAATTATTTTCCCACAATTGATGCATGCGTCACTTCAGATCCAAGAAATGTAATATAAGCTTCGTTCAGCGCTCTTGCGTAAAATAAATACTTCTCCTATATGAAGAAATTAGAATGTAGAAATGCTCATGAATGTCGTCGCAGAGCAAGCTGTCCTTTTTGCCACAATTGGCGCATGCCCAGCATGACCCGCATGCGTTCACGAGCCGCCTCTGCAACATGGAAAGGAGTATTACAGTAAAACTTTACGCAGAGAATTAAGTTAGATCCGATTTAAATGGGAACATTTTAGGACCATATGTTTTGGGTTAGATTTCGAAACTGATATATTCTTCACACTCTTAGGATCTTAATTACACTTGCTGATTTTACTTTCGCACCAGAAGAGAATTAATTTACAGTTTATGGAACTTTATCAACGTTGACTGAAATATCAAGGTGCACAAATATAAGGAGTTAATATTGAGGAAAGAATTAATATTGATATTAATGTTCAACTAAACTAACTCTAAAACAATATGTTCACAGGAAAAGCAACATGGAACATTTAGTAAGGTGCGTGCGTCACAATGGTTCAGGTTATGTGCCACTACCTGAAGAACCTCAGCAACTCCAGGATATTTGCTACTCGAAGATGAGCAAAATGATTGCGCATTCTTGCAATAAAGAAATTTACGCAATTGTTGATTTTGATAAGAACAAAAGCACCATGAGGCAGTTTCTCTCGCAGCTTCCTGGAACCGTCAGAGAAAGAATCCTAGAAAAGCTAACAAGGGTGTATATATACGGAAGATACCCGTGCCGCCGGTATCTGGATGAGGTCCTGTTCTCGACGGGTATGAGAAAATTAGTATTCGACGTGGGTTGCGACTGTCGACAAAATCATTTTGAAAAATTCTTAGATTTGGCGTCAGCGGAGGGAAAAGGACTACGCACGTTGGCATTCTATTACGTCACCTACGAAGGTATCCTTGTCCACACCACGCCGAACGTCTACCAAAAGATTGGGGATACTTTGGCGTCTGCTGAGCAGCTTGTGGATCTTCGTTTAAGTTGGATTGTCGATGACGTCATTATGAAGCTGATTGGTGAGAATTGCACCCGTCTTCAGAATTTGGAACTGGTGCCTTCGTCTAATACTGATAAAGGCTTCCACTACCTGACTCAAAACTTTGTTAAACATCCAACAGAGACTGAAGAAGGAAACAGAATGTGGGAGAGTAAATTGTGGGGTGTTCCTGGATTATTCCCGCCACTGGAGGAGCTGTTGCCAGAAGGAGAACCTGTCAAGTTCTACGAGAGGAAGAAGAGCCCACTGTGCTTCACGCTAAAATCTTTAAATATTATATCCTTCAGTGATTCCGAGTTTGAATCAATGCTTGCCGTCATGGAACTCGTCCAGAGCTTAGAATCAATTGGAAAGTGTGACTGGTTCCTCAGTGAGCTCCTCAAGAATTGGTACGAGCCCCAGAAAACAAATAATCATTTCGTGTCTTCTCCCTTAAGTCTCCCATTGATTCAAGTTGATTTAATGGAAGAATCTATATTCGATATGATAATAACGGTGTGTCCAAAATTACGACACATAAGTTACAGCAACTTCAAACCAAATACGCCATCTACCTTCTCGCTGAGTTCATTCAATCACTTCAGATGCATCGAGTCTGTGAACATCGAACACGTCACCTCGACTCTCCAAGCTGAGAGTATTGGTAATTTGTCAGCAGAAATAAGAGAAAGACTTAAAGAAATTAGCATTGGGAATCCGCGCGCTGAAATACCATTTGATATCTCGGGTGTACAGCTGTGTTCAACACTCCGTCGTCTGTATCTACGCTTTCCCACCATTTTGTGGGGTGCTTCGTCAAATGGCGGCCTTCTTCCTCCTCATGACACAATGCAAAATTTGTCCTCTGTTAACCTACAAGGGAAAGTAACAGGAATGGCTGTCCTTTCGCTTTTGCAGTGCTCCCAGAATTTGAAAAGCTTAATTGTTTCTGATATTATAGAAAGAAAAAAGGATTTCTTGCAGAGAGTACTTGAGGTGAGAGAGATGCCGAAGTTGGAAACTTTCGAAGTACTTGATGGGTTTCTGCTCGACACAGAAGATGAACTACGAGCCTTCGTCATTCACTTTGCGAGAATACAGCACGTGGGTAAAATTCGATTTCTATCAAATTAGTATCCGTGAATCTAAAGGTGAATGAACGTAAACTACTTCTATATTAATTGGTCTTCCTTGCATGGTAATTCAAAATTCTCTGCATTTTAATCAATTTCTTTTGTAGAATCATACATAAATACTGACGTTGTGATCAAACATTTCTAAATGAATATTGTAAGATCATCCGTTTTATTATAATAATATAAGTGATTGACTATCGTTGCCCATAACTTTATTAGTGGATATGTTGATGAAAATTGCATAGAAATAAATTTAATACCTCCTTTGAATTAATTTAAACTTGTTAAATTCACTTCTGCAGTAGTTTTTTCCTTCAATTTTACCGAAAACTATAATCCGTGAAATTGAACAGAAATCTACATAATCTTGTTAAGAACAAGTCTTAACGGTAGTGTGTACAGACCACAGCTACAAATTAATTGCCACCTGACAAGTTATGCGTTCAGCTGGTAGGCGTACGCAAGGGCTGCAAAGGAGGTATGGGAGTGCCAGTTATCGCAACTAATATTTTCATCTATAAATTTAGTGTACAGAAATCTTATTGCCGTTAATAGACAATATTATATATTTTGTAGCGGTAAGTCATGAGTGCGGATGCCTAGTCTCCCATGTTATTAGAGACCCCCATCATCTAACCTCAAGTCCTTAAATTTCAAAATCTAAAGAAAATCGTTCTAACCTGGTTTTGTTACGACAGAAACGGCGCACGCCAATTGGAGTTAAGTAAGACTGACTTCAAATAATTTATTTCTTAAACGAACAAATAAAAAATTAAAATTGAAGATAAAGAAGATTCCCTTCTATCTTTCCAGTCTGACTAACGCCTTTTATAAGAACTTCCATCCACGATTTAATTTAAATAATACATATTCTAATTGTCTTTACTTATTAACAAAAGTTGGGAAAATTTTATTTAAAGCGCCCTTTAGTTATCTAATATAAAAGATGAGACGATAAGTATACGCATCCTCCTTATTTAGATTAGACATCAAATGGATGTTTATCATACACCACTTCAACTTTACTCTAAAAAGAAATTAAACAATTTCAAATTATCCACTTGCGGTACTCGAGATCAATTTCAACACAGCACTACTTATTTTTAGTTACAGAAACATACGAGCATTCCTTAAAAAATTAGTAGCCAACTGTCCACTCCAGTGCACGCATAGAAGTCCCACTAGCCGAAAAGAATCCAAAATTACAACATATAAATACATGCAACACTGTGACTTGTGTATATTGGTTTAAATTTGAACACGGATGTACAAGAACGAAGGTATTTGTTAATAACAAACTTCTTTGAACTATGAATCTTAACGATCCGTAGTATCTTTTAATTATTATGGACAACGAACTCCAACTTCCAGTCATTCAACCATCGTTTTCCAATCAGGAAATATTCAGAAACATCACAGGAATGCAGTGTCAGACAGCACTGAAGCTCTTCCTGGTCATCAGCTGTAAGCAGACGAAATCCAGGAAGAGGCTACAGGCCTGACTGTGCATTTGTTTATTAAATTGAATTGCAATAAATGTCTGGGGGGCAGAGAGTTCGAGGTCAGTTCTAATTCAGTTATTGAGGAGCAAGTTACGATTGAATAGAGAGAGAGGAGGAGGTTCTAGGGAGGTGACGGACTTTGGAGATTGAGTGGAGAGGAAGAAGGTGGTCAGCAAGGCAGTAGGTGAGGAGTAGAACAACGCTCTGGTCGACAAATAGGAGAGAAGCTTACAGAGGACTTCGCTATTTTCATTCAGCTAAAGACTTCAGATAGACAGGTAATTATCCTACACCCAGCCATGATACAGGTTCAACGATTCGCAAAACCCAACGAGTGACCATTGTCTTTTCAGTAGTTTAATTCCTTTGTGTAATTTGTACCTTTCGCATGCCAAGCGATAACTCGTCATGTCAATGACGAGTGGTCTCATCAAGAGGATGAATGATGAGTAGTTTACATCACCCCATCAATTAACTGGTTAACCTGCTAGATACTCTTAAGATCCCACGAACTTTAAGGTTCGTTACGGAATTACAAGATTGTTGATAAGATTAACAGGAATACAAAAGTGAGCAAGCTCTTAAGTATCGATGCTTGAAATATTTTCGACGACAGGCGTATGCTGTCATGAATAACTAACATGGATCTTTAAAATATCGCGTGAATAAACAGTTTGTTGACCCTTTCGTTACAAATTAGTATTTTGCTCAGTAGCTCGTGGTGAACCAAAGTGGAGGGGCGATAGCTCTCAAATTTGCTCTATTGATTTGCTTTATTTTACTTCGCCTTTTGTGCCACATTTGGCTAATTTGCGAAGATGGGGATGATTGATATGATGAAATTGAAGCAAGGACACTCACAAACATTCATGCCCAGGCCGGGATTCGAACCCGGTGCCCCTGGCGTCGTAGCGCGGTGTGCTAACCACTTCGCCACGGGGGCCGGCACAAATTTGCTCTACTAGTAATGTCAATTTAAATTATCAATTTCGTATAACAGCCAACATGATAAGAAATTGATATGTTCGTGTTTACCGAATATCATGTTTTACAGGTTTGCACATTTTACAATAAATTAATAATTATTTAACAGTAATGTGAAGAAGATGGAAGAAGAAACAGAATTCTAACAGATTTAGTCGTTTAACAGAAGGAAAAATTCAGAAGAGGGGATATTAATTTTTACAGAACTTGATAAGCGCAATGACGAATATTTACGTCCATTGTTCGTGAAAATTTCTAGATGTGAAATAGGGCACCAAAATAAATATCTCACTGGAAAGGTGATATCTGCGTTACCAGAAGCTCTAAAGTAAAAACTTCAAACTTACTAGAAATCTTCAGACATGCTTGTAACTGAAATTCACCCTTCTGTCCTTCAACGCGAAATTTACGAGTGAACTCACGACCTCCCTTTTCGGCCTAGGTTTCTTATGTTTATTTTTTCATCCAGACTTCTTCAGACTTCTGGTAGAAAAACTTCGCACCAACAATTTCTCCACGCTGTTCATCGCGACAAATGCACAACTAAAGCAAAAGTACCGAAAAAGCTTCACTTTTCCATGGAAAACGAAGAAACAAGTGTCAATACTACCGTCTTCCCATCCGATCGTTTTATTGCTTCGGGGTTGCCAGACAATTTTGCCAAATTTTAAGAAATTTGTAGTTCACAGGTTCCTGTATCGGCTCTTGGTGAGTTTAGATGACGAGTTTCTAATTTATTTAACATCCGCCTTGAAAAGAAATTGGACAACTTTATCACATTATCAGGATTTTTTTCAAACGTGCTAATCGAAACATGTAATTAAATCTACATGATGTACTCCACATCATTGTAATCCAAATCTACTTTTCACTACACTCAGAAAAAAATACAACGCATATATACGATAATTTTGCTTGTAACAAGAATCTATAGCCGACTTCCGTGACTGGCATACCGCATTACAAAGCCAGGGCTCCTGGGTTCCAATCCCGGCATGGGTATGTGTTCTTTGTGAGTGCACCTCCATCAATTTAATTATATCATCACTCATCCCCATCGTCCTGATCACCGAAAAGTAGCAGAAAGCTACGGTAAATAAGAAAAATCAAGCAAGAGTCTGTATATTTTCAGTTGCCGATATTTTCTTTCATTGGAAATTGCGTTATTTATTGCTCTTATGTTATATGTGAATAAGAATATGGAATATAGAATGATTTTTTTCAACGGTTGGTAATTTTCTTTCTTATGATGTTAACTTTATTACTTCTGGCAACTCTTCATTGTTTACCGTTCTCCGGAGAGAGGGCCAGTTTCGCCTAGGGGGTAGGTTTCGGACGACAAACACTCCGTCCTCCCTTGAACAGATCCCGCGCGTGTTATTTCTCCAGTTCCCTTGCCTCTTACCCCTCGCGGCCACGCCTGAGAATGCTCTACGTCTCGTAAAGTGGGAGGACGGCGTCCCGCCAGATTTCCCTCCAAGTTCCCTATTCCCTCGCACGGTGGCGTGCAAACTTCGCAATTGTCGCCGAAAAATAACACGCGACTAACCAACAATCTATAAGGAACGGAATATTTGCAATTCATACAATGTAAAAGCTAATATATAAATGTTAATGTAATGTATGTTCACTTGTGGTTACACACGGCAGTGCGGCGTCCGTATCGTCCTTATGAGCGGCCGCCCCTGCTTTTGCTAACGGTTCCGATTGTTTTATGATTTTTTTTCAAATTCTCCTAGCAGAAAATTATTGCCACACGAAGTTTGAACCTTCCTTAACGTAATTAGCACAGTTTGGATTCGAAAAAGGAGTTATTTATGTTAAAAAAAACAACTTAAAAATTACCTTACGCAAGCATGTGCACTTCCCATGAACAAGGTATTCTCCGTTGACAAGCGACAGTAAGTATGGTAGACTAGTGGGAATGAATGTAGAAGTAAATCGGAAGCTTAGTAGAATGCATTTAGGGACTTTATTTATAATGCTAAGAGAACCAAACCTGACCTGCCTAACCTAACCACGAAAGCATATATTCAACAAAATCTTAGTAATGGTTAAAACTCCGTATGTGTTAACAGACGTAAATCGAAATCGAACCATGTAAAAATTGCATTCGTAGCATGTTGAAATCGTAATAAAACAAAGGAACTTGGGCCAGTATATTTGCTACTATTAAATACTGCACTCGGAATATCAACAAACTCGAGTGTACGAGGAATGAACAATATTTCCTTCAAATAACATAAAGTTGATTCCAACACATCGGTCGGAACAAAACGAAGGCATTTATTGGTACTCATTACTCGAGCATATACTTGTACACCAATTAATAATAATTTTTCAACTGTACATGACTGTTGGTGCCTTACATGGTTCAACCCGAACTATCCTGCTGAATTTTGATTAAAACAACCTTATTTTTACTTGGATTTTTCTTACAAATATATAACTCGTTAGTTGGTTTGATTCATACTGAAATATATTTGCACTCGCGAGTACAATTACATGTGGGCTTGCAATGTTTTTACACATGGAATTAATGACTGGTTGTCTTAAATACAGCACAATATCAGACTTGCATATAGGCTTTATGCATACAAGGATCATCAACATGAGATCTAAATATCGTCTTTTGATACAAGATTTGATTAATGAGAATATTTTTTACTGATATTAAATCAACAGGTTTCCGGAATTAACTTGTTTAGTTTTTTCCTACTCTCTTCGTGCAGAAACCGAACGACTGAAAATGCGTTCACCTTTCACTGCTAATTCGTGCAAAAGTTACGTAAATTTTATAAAAATCATATTTGGATTGTCAAAACTTTACTTGACGCACGTACGTATCTCACTACGAGTATTTTGCACCTAACATACACAGCGGGTGAAGTTCGTGAGTTATTTCAAAACATCAGTACATTCACCATTAAGTTCCTATCTGTTCATGTTTTCGTCATCATCTTTTCTGAACATGATTCAAACAAGATTGTCAGCTCTGAGATATTGTGAAAATAACTTACATGTATTGTGATGCACGGCGGTGATTGTAGCTCAGTAGACGCGCCGGTAGAGCATGATTAATAAGCGAAAAGTCGCCAGAATTGAATAAAATTTTGACACGCTCGTCTACCTCACCAAGTCGGCAGCCAATGCCCATGAGCCCTGCACTAGATGAGGGTGATGCATTAGGAAAAAGCAAATCGTCGACTTTATACATATATTATATATACACACGAAAATACTATACAGACCCTATTACACAATATATATACACACATAAAGCAACCTACTATCACACACACACACAGCTACCATCTACGTTGGCCAACGTACCCCAACACATTCCCCCCTGGGCCCAAAATAGTGTTGAGCGCTATCACTCACGAAATCACTGTTGTGGGGGTGGTGACCACAATCCTACCTTTGTTCGGGCGATATATGTATGCCGTCCTCCCTCCAGCGCTGGTCCGTGTGCAGGGTCACAGGATCACGGTGGGGTCCTCGGGTCGAGTTCCGACAGCATGAGGAAGGAAGCCCGGGCACCAACACTACGACTGCAGTCAGTGCGCAGGGTTACACGGCCGTACGGTATCACAGTCCACGGTGACTCGAACACATACGTAACTGACAGTTCCAAGCCAACTCGAAAACGTACTTCTTTATACGAGGGTCACTATTTATATTTTGAGCCTAACAATGAAAAAACAGGAATTTGGCATTGAAAACTGCTTTATTGTTTTTCGAAGTATTCTCCTTTATGGTCAATACACTTTTGCATTCGTTCGAACCATTTGTCAAAGCAGTTTTTCCAATCTTCTTGAGACACCTCCATAATATGGTTTTTGAACGCATCAACGGCGTCTTCCGCCGACGAAAATCGTTGTCCACGCAATTTATTCTTGACATTCGGGAACAAGAAGAAGTCATTGGGTGCCAAATCAGGACTGTACGGCGGATGACCCATCAATTCGATTTTATGACTGTTCATAAAGTCGGTTGTTAGACGAGATGTGTGACAGCTAGCATTGTCTTGATGAAGAATGATCCGATGGCGTTTGTTTGTTTTCCGTATTTGACCGAAGACCTCTGGCAAACAAATTGTTGTGTACCATTCAGAGTTGACCGTTCTACGTTCCTCTAAAGGCACAGTTGCCACATGACCAGTTTTCCCGAAAAAACAGGCAACTATTTGTTTCGATGTGCTTCGAGCGCGAACAACTATTGTTGGATTGGGTTCATCTTGAAACACCCATACAGTCGACTGCTGTTTACGTTCCGGCTCATATGCATATATCCATGATTCGTCACCTGTTACAATCTTATATACGTCTTTTGAAGCAGCACGATTGTATTTATTGAGCATTTGTTTGCACCAATTGACGCGAGCGTCTTTTTGAGTTTTTGTCAAATTGTGTGGGATCCAACGAGAACATACCTTTCTCACAGCTAAATGATCATGTAATATTTTATATATGCTGGTGGAACTAATGCCTATGGTTGCCTCAATCTCACAGTATGTCACATGACGATCTTGCAGTATTAGGTTTTGCACAGCATCAATGTTTTCTTGAACAACAACTGATTTTGGACGACCTTCGCGAATCTCGTCGGTGAGCGAATGGCGGCCACGATTAAATTCGTTATACCAGCGTTTCACAGTGGCAAAGGATGGGACTTCATCGCCAAATGTGGAAGTAAGTTGATCGATGCACTCTTGTATTGATAATCCAAGTCGAAAATCGTAAAAAAAATCATCGCACGAAAATGTTCACGAGTTAATTCCATTTTATTGTTGTCGCGCGATCTTCAAGGCAACATAAACAACACAAATGAAGCTATTGACAAAACATTTGAAGTACGTTATGGTCAATAATGCCAGACGATTCCGTGCAAACGTCAAATCGCGCCTAACTTCAATCAGTGTTGCCAAGGCTCAAAATATAAATAGTGACCCTCGTATCACCAAAGTTTTACGCTAACTTCCCGGAACTACTTCTGTATATCTTCGCGGTATTACATCAACTGCTGGCTCCCCTTCATGTCATTGTCCTCGAACGGTCACCTTGATTCCCGCGGTTGCCATATCTCTTGGCGTAGTCCCCTCCTTTCAGATGACCACCGAATCTAAAAGGGGGGGGGGCAATATACACTCTTGAATCCGTGGTACTGCTGAAAGCGGCCCTGGGGCTGTTGATCGTCGGGACCCCAAAGATTTCTTTACTGTCCGGTGAGTAGTGCAGTGGGCCGGGTTCACCAACCGAAAATGGGGCTCGATGGGGCTCGCCTTAATGGATTTCTCTCGTAAGGCATGAGCCCCATTTTCTCGCAGTGTTGCCAACTCCTCACTCAAAAAATCACCGAGGGTTTTTTTTTTGGGTTTAACCTAACCTAAAGCAAGGAGCTGGCAACACTGCTTGAGGTCTGCCTTGCAGTGTTGCCAACATCTTACTCGAAAAAATCACCAAGGTTTTTATTTGGTCTAACCTAACCTCAAGCAAGGAGCTGGCAACACTGCTTGAGGTCTGCCTTGCAGTATTGCCAACATCTTACTCGAAAAGTCACCAAGGTTTTTGTTTTGGTCTAACCTAGCCTAAAGCAAGGAGCTGGCAATACTGCTTGAGGCTTATTCTGCAGTATTGCCAACATCTTACTCGAAAAGTCACCAAGGTTTTTATTTGGTCTAACCTAACCTAAAGCAAGGAGCTGGCAATACTGCTTGAGGCTTGTTCTGCAGTATTGCCAATATTTTACTCGAAAAGTCACCAAGGTTTTTATTTGGTCTAACCTAACCTAAAACAAGGAGCTGGCAATACTGCTTGAGGCCTTACAGTGCATAAAGCAATTTGCCTACTGGTATTTTGCCATAGCTTTTTACAAAAAAAAAGAGAGAGGAAAGAGAGGGAAAAGTTAAACAACCGACAGTGTTGCCAACACCTACCTACAGCTTTTTCTTACTTGGCAAGGGCTTAGCCAAATTTATATATTGGCGTAACATACACACACTGGGCAATAGAGCCGACAACAAATATACACTGCCGTAAAAGAGAGAGATGGATGGATGTGTGTGCGTGTGTGTGTATAATATGTAGCATTATTAACTAGATTATGTTGGCAACCCACCTGCAACTAAAAAATAGAGATGCCAATGTTGCTGTAAGATAAAGAGAGAGACTAAGCTGGCAACAGTGGTGAGCGAATATGCATTATTTCCAAGTTCTGGGTGCCAATGTATATCGTGATTTTTGCAAACCTCTCTCGCGGGAACGATGTGCTGCACACACACGTACGTACTTCTTTTTTTTTATTTTTGTATTTTCATCTACTGAAGTGACTGAAGAGCAAGCTGAAAATCTGTAGTCAACTCAACCATGTAAAAACTTTGGGTGGGTGACTGCGGGAAGCCATCAATCACAGCCTATCTACAATTTTCATCGACTGTTGGGGGTGACTGAGAGGATAATCTGAAAATCTGTGGTCAACTCAACTGTGTTGTGTGGAAACTTGGGCGGGTAACTATAGGAAACCATCAATCATACAACAGGAAGCTGTCAATCACCTGGGTGTGACTGCAGGAAGTTGTCCATCAAGTTGATGGTATCATTACTCGACAAAAATCAAGATTATTTGTTACTGCCGAAAACTTTGCAAATTCTCAGCTTTTGCGACGGCTATGTGATTGACAGCTTCCTGCAGTTGCACCCAGGCTGTGCGATGAACTCAACGATATTTTTTTTCCTGGATTGCACTAAAGGGCACACAAGATTCAAATCTACTGGATGACCACAGGAAGCAATCACTCACACAGCTGTCATAAATTCTGCACGAAACAAGTTCTACTTGTTTCCAGCAAAATACAGCTGGGCGTCAACGATATTTTTTCTAGGAAAGGGCGTTCACGCATAGCTCGAACCAACCTTGAAAGTTTAGCTGTCGGCAGGTATAAGTTTCTATTATAAACCTCGCGCACATTAGTTGCAGTCGAGTATTGCTACTGGGCAGTCGCATAAAAGTGTACGCTATACCAAGTGTAAATATCAAGTGTAATAGAAGCCGAATTAGTTTGGTCTGTCAGGTGAGTACTATATTAGCATAAGTTATACGCACACAAGTCGCTTGACTAGCTATAATGGATTTGTTATTTTTAAGTCTATTTTATGCACAGTAAGGCTAATCGGGACTGGGCCTACAGTTTCAAGAACTATTTGTGCGGGTATCGAACTTTTGATTACAATGCTATTGCTGTGCCATTGCAGAGGCTAGTAGAAGTACTGATTGATTTGATGTTTTAAATCCACTTTATGCACGTAAGGCTAATCGGGACTGGACCTACAGTTTTAAGAACCACTTGCACGGATATCAAACTTTTAATTGCAAAACTATTGCAATACTATTGCAGAGGCTAGTGGAAGTACTGATAGATTTGATGTTTTAAGTCTATTTTATGCACGTAAGGCTAATCGGGACTGGACCTACAGTTTCAAAAACTACTTATACGGATATCGAACTTTCAATTATAAAATTATTACAGTACTATTGCAGAGGCTAGTGGAAGTACTGATAGATTTGATGTTTTAAGTCTATTTTATGCACGTAAGGTTAATCGGGACTGGACCTACAGTTTCAAAAACCATTTATACGGATATCAAACTTTCAATTACAAAACTATTGCAGTGTTATTGTAGAGGCTAGTGGAAGTACTGATAGATTTGATGTTTTAAGTGTATTTTATGCACGTAAGGTTAATCGGGACTGGACCTACAGTTTCAAGAACCACTTGTGCGGGTATCAAATTTTTGATTACAATGCTACCACTACACCATTGCAAAGACTAATGGAAGTACATAGTTATTCGAATCTAATTTATTTAAAATATTTAGTTTTTTTTTTATGCAGGCTTATTGATTTTTAAACCTAATGTTAAATAAAATCCGACAATTATATCCAAATATATTTTTGACTACAACGAGCATTCGCAAAAATGGCTTGAGATTTTTTTTGCTACGTAAACAAAATGGTCGACATGCCAAATATGAACAGGCTATATAGATTTGAGAGATGGATAGGAAAAAATTAATTAAAATTTAATTTTATGATTACAACACGAACTTAATGATTGATTGATTGATTTATTTAGTTTATTTTAACTTCGCATTTTGTGCGTCTTGGCTAATTTGCGAAGATGGGGATGAGTGATGAAATTGATGAAAATGGATATTCACAAACAACCATACCTGACCGGGATTTGAACCCGGGGAACTCTTGGTGTTGTAGCGCGATGTGCTAACCACTCGGCCACGGGGTCGGGCAAGTACTGGTATATACATAAACCAAAGTTACATGGTTCTAGCCCCCATAGGAGTCGAAAAAATCAATGTCTTGGAAAACGTCTTAAGACAAATATCTTAATCTTTAAGAAAGTCGACTTCCGGTCTGTCAAGATGTTACTTCCGGTCTATCAAGAAAATTTTCTTAAGACAAAAATCTTAAGACGTTTTCCAAGATATTGATTTTCTCGGCTCCTAATTGAGCTAGGATGATGATTTTAAGTTTGTTGGATAGGATTTGACGAAAACTATTCGACTAGCAAATAAAATCGATTTTACCCCATCAAGTTTCGAAAATATAGACAATTTTTTTATTTTTTGAGAAACTTGATTTGCTGGCTTAGTTTTTACCCTATTTCGAAAATTTTAATGATATTTGATAAAAAATTGAAGGTACTCTGCAACCTATTGGAAACATAATGATTAGTGCTTACTGTTTTCGAGTTATTTTAAATTAAAATTTCAAGATGTAATTTCTAAGTTGTTTTGTAACTTGTAAAGTATGGGTCGTAGAAAACCTATTCTTGTTTTATCTGCTATTGCCCGGCAAATACTATAAATACAAATAAATTTTTTAAAAAAATGGAGATCGAAAATAATTTTGTTTTCTGAAAATAAAAAAATATGTATATGGAAAAAAATACGATTGTGTAATTTTTATGATGTATGTTTGCATGTAAAAAATAAGTATACCTGAAAGTTTTAGAATTTCAAAATAACTATATATATATATATATTTGCTATTATATCAGCCAAAACAAAAGAATATATATAAACAAGAACATTTTCATAGTTTCACACCTCTACTAGAATGGTAGAAAAATATACTAGTGGGCAATAAAATCTGAAGAAGATTCGTGTCTAGCGAAAATAAGCTAAATAGAATTACACATGCATACAATATTTAATGTGCTTTTTCTATCTACAATCATATTTTTCTTATATATTTTTTTTAATTTTTTTTATAGGGTTGATTAAAAACACATATTTGAGAAAAACAACACTCTATCACCAACAGATCACATATAAATAAACATACCCAAAAAAAATGTGCTCCATGAAAAATTGCCCTGTGTGCAAAACAGCCATATCAAGCAAACATTTTGCAAGACATTGTCGCACCTGCGTGCCAGGCAAGCATTTGGCTGCCACCGAACTGTGTTCCGGATGCAATAAACATATTACAATTGCGTATGTCAAGAAGCATAAGCTTACTTGTCTAAGCAAAAATACATCTGGGGCCCAGCCTTCGACCTCCACCAAGAGGAAGGCAGAAGCAGCCTCCATCAATGCACCACCCGCTAAACGCGTCAAGCCTCCAAAAGCAGACCGGTCTGCTTTCGGGGGAATATTAGGAGATTACATTCAATTGTCGGATGGCACATGCGACGTGCGTAGCTTTTTAGAGGAGAAGCGAGCAGAAATAGTTTCTATTTTTAGTAATGCACTGGCTACGCACGCCTCCACTAAATTCTACGCATCGCTTCGTTGCTGGTACAAAAGGCCATCTGATGAAATTTACAGCTTCTGCCACAACACCAAGGCGAGGACGCTGCATCTGGCGGATGTCGACAACCTCGAGGACATCTACAACAAGTTTGTCGAGGAGCTGGTGGCAAAGCAAGAAGAACATCAAGCCAAGGGCTCGGGGGGTTCGCTGTGTGGGGAGCCTCACGAACTGCGCGTCAAACTTTCCAAGTTTGTACCTCTCTCCGCCTCCAGCTACGTCCCCTTACCAGAAGCAATTGCGGAAAAGAAGGCCGTCCTGAACATTCAGAACAGAGACGCCAAGTGCTTTGTTTGGTCTGTGCTTGCAGCGTTGCACCCTGTTCACTGGAAAAAACAACCACACCGAGTTAACCACTACCTACCCTACGAGCCAGAGCTGGAAGATGCCATTGCTGGGATCAACTACCCGGTGGAGGTCTCGGATATTCGCAAGTTCGAGGCCCGTACACACAACCCTCGATTGGCCATCAACGTTTATGGCCTCACCGAAAACAAAAATGTGGTGTACCCCATCCGGGTGAGCGACGTAGAGGACAAGAATGCTCGAGAAATCCATCTCCTACTCATCAAGAACGAGACCCATCACCATTACACCCTCATTCGCTCCCTTTCTCGGCTTGTTTCAAGCCAGCTGAGCAAAGACAAAACCCACATAGAAGTTTGTCCCAGGTGCTTGTCTAAATTTCGTAATCGAGAACGGGGGGATTATCAACGCATCAGAGGTCCCAACATTGCTGCCGAGAAGCTCGCTCGCCACAAGCTCTACTGCAATGCCAACGAACCGGGGGTGGCAGACTTGCCCAAACCTGGCACCGTGGAGCGTTTCCACATGCACGGTGCCATGGTGGAGCACCCTGCTATCATCATCGCGGATTTCGAGGCCTTCCTCAAACCCCTGTCTACTTGCGATCCCGATCCCGAAGTTTCTTCCACTACCCCTTACCAACTCCACGAGGCATCCAGTTTCGCATACGTTGTGGTGCGACGAGACCTGCACATCGCCCCCGAGCCTTATGTGTACCGTGGCCCCGACGCAGCCAAACACTTCCTCGAGAGGATGGTTGACGAGGCCATCGAAATAAGAAAGTTCCTGTTGGCCCCCAAGTCTATGCTCCCGCTGTCCACCGACGATCAACGTAGACACGACGAGGCCATTGCTTGCCCTGTCTGCGTCAAGGAGTACACCACCAAAAACTGTAAAGTCCGACACCAGGATCACTTTAATGGTAGGTATGTTGGTCCTTGGTGCAACGACTGTAACCGCTTGGCCCGGGACCCGCGATTTATCCCGATCTTCTTCCACAACGGCTCGGGGTACGACTTTCACCACCTGATCAAGCATCTTGGGTACGACAACGAGGGAATCAACGTTCTCGCCCAGAACGAGGAGCGTTACATTAGTGTGAGCAAACGAGTGCCAATCCCGGGATCACGCTCTACCGTCGAGCTTCGCTTCCTCGACTCCCTCAGGTTCCTCCCGGCAAGCCTCGATGCTCTCGCGGGGAAGCTTAGCGACGAGCAAATACGCATCACCTCTGCGAATTTTCCGAACTTGGACGTCGGTCTCTTCAGGCGTAAGGGGGTCTACCCCTACGAATACGTCACAGACCCTGCCAAGTTCGCGGAGACGTCGCTACCCCCCCAGGCGAAGTTTTACAGTCAGCTACGAGGCTCGAACATCACCGACGAAGAATATTACCATGCCCAGTCCATGTGGCGCGAGCTGGGTTGTCGAACTCTCGGAGACTACCACGACGCCTACCTCAGACTTGATGTGACGCTCCTCGCCGACGTGTTCCAGACATTCCGGGCGACTGCAAAGACCATCTACCAGCTGGACCCCGCCTACTTCTATAGTCTCCCCGGACTGGCGTGGTCGGCCATGTTTCTGGTGACGAAAATCGAGCTGGAGCTTCTTTCGGACGTGGACATGGTGCTGTTTGTGGAACGTGCTATCCGGGGTGGCATGGTCCAGGTGTCGCAACGGCACGCGCGCGCCAACAACCATCACATGGCTACTGGCTACGACTCCTCCCAACCGTCGAGCTACATCATGCATACGGACGTGAATAACTTGTACGGGCACTCCATGATGCAGCCACTCCCCTTTAGAGGGTTCGAGTGGGCTGACCCTTTCAAATTCGACGTCGAAAGTTTCGACGATTCGGAACATGGGTTCTTCGCCGAGGTGGACCTTGAGTTCTCCGAGAAGCTACAGGATTTGTTCTGCGATCTTCCCCCTGCACCCGAGTTCAAGTGTCCACCCGATTCCAACCAGACGAAGCTCGTCATGGATTTCGAACCCAAGAAGAATTACGTCCTGCATTACCAGAATCTCCGGTGGTTGATGCAGCGAGGGGTCACGGTCCACGCAGTTCACCGCATCCTCAAGTTCGAGCATTCTCCGTGGTTGCGTCCATATATTGAAGTCAACACCGAACACCGCACCGCAGCCACGTCCGAGCTTGATAAGGATTTCTTCAAGCTCATGAATAATGCGGTGTTTGGCAAGACCATGGAGAATGTACGAAATCGCGTGGACATAAAATTGGTGACGAGGAAAGAGCAATGTCGTCAGCTTGTCGCGAGTCCATTGTTCAAGTCTCGAACAATCTACAACGAGCAGCTGGCTCTGATTCACATGAGGCAAGGTGTGGTGAAACTCACCAAGCCCATCTACGTTGGAGCCACTGTTCTGGATCTGAGCAAGCTCCACATGTTCGAGACGTACTACGACATATTACGTCCACACTACGACCACAACATCTCGCTTCTCTACACGGACACGGACAGCTTGGTGTACCACGTCCGCTCACCCGATGCATACGGGGATATAGCCAGAGTTCCATCTTTGGTTAACCTCTTTGATACCTCGGGCTATCCCCAGCCGAACCAGTACGATATCCTGGCCCGAAACAAGAAGGTGCCTGGCAAACTCAAAGATGAGAAGGACGGAGATGTGATTCTCGAGTTTGTAGGTCTTCGCGCCAAGGCCTATACCATCAAAGCCGAGGGTGGCGTTACCAAGAAGGCCAAGGGTGTCGGCAGACAGGTGGTTCGGGAGCATCTCACATTCGAGGACTTCGTGGATTGCCTCAAGACCAGGTCGTCGATTCTAAGAGCAGAACAGCGCATCCAGAGCATCGACCATGTGTTGACCACCAACAAGGTGAGGAAGATTGCCCTGGATCCCAACGACGACAAGAGGTGCGTTCTCCAATGTGGAATCCACACACTGCCGTGGGGGCACTATCGTTTAGCAGAAAGCAAAACCTGCAACATATGCCCATCTTCAACAGAAGATTCATAAAAACAAAACAAACAAAAAAAAAACAAAACAAAAAAAAACAAAAAAAAAAACACTGACTGTCATTACAAAAAAAACTTTGACCGTATTTTAAATAACCAGCATACCTATGAATCTCTTTGGTTTCCGAAAACAAACCAACATGGAGACTGTACACCGCGCGACGACAGATCATGAATTTCTACCTTCCATGTTAACTAAACTCAACGGTCTACTGATTGTTCACCTTAACAGCATTTGGACGAAATTGGATGACGATGTGGGCAAGATGTTTTACGTCTTCAACAACAATTTACATTTTTACAAAATTCCGATCGATGGAAAACTTCAAATCACCGTGAATCCGGAAAACGTAGGCGAAATCAAAATATCTACCGGCAAGAACATTTTTCGAATCAAGCACGACAAGATGCTTTCTAACATTACGTACGATGTTTCTGCAGGAGATTGTTTATACGTGGAACTCCTAGGAGATTACGACAAACTCATTCCTCTCTTCGTAGAATTACGAATCGTCTATCCTATTATAAATAACCGTTAACCAAAATGCCTAACGATATTTTCGGCAACACCAAGCGTGTAGACCACGCAGAAGAGATTCTCATGTTAGACGTCCGAATTAAAAAGTTGAGGAGCGATTTGATCGCTTTGCAGGAGACCTTAAACAAAAGTTTAGAGTCGGAGATCGCTACGCTCCAAACGCAATGTCTCGACCCCATTCTGAAAATCGATTCCGAACTGAAAACGCTCATAAAAAATTATGTCGACGTACCTTCTTACGACAACGTTCAAAATATACAGTTGAGCGTGGATAAACTTCAAAATGATTTGGCCAAATTACAACAATTTCAATCGAAAAATGAAGATTTGGAAAAATTGAAACTCGAAATCGAAGAACGAACTTCGGCAATCGAAAAGAATTTTTCTGAACTTCAAACCGTCGTGAAAGATATTGATGTAGAACGCTTGCACGTTGTTGTTTCCAAATTACAAGAAGAATTCGCCAGCACGTTGGAAGAAATTAAATCCAAGTTACAGACTTTGGAAGATACCATGACCAACCTACCATCGTCAGACGAACTGCAGGTCATCGGCAAAAGCGTCGCGAACATAAAAATTCAATTGGAGGCTTATCAAGATTTCGAACACATTCAAACCACCATCGCTACGCTTCAGGCATCTCTGGAGTTGATCAACGAAGAAATTAAAAATATTCACGCTGAAGCGAGCGCGTTGACGAGCATACAAGACACGTTGAGCACGGTTCAGCAGAAGATCGAATATTTAGAAAATTTGAACGTCGAATCGAACCTTGCTCATTTTCATCACGTACTGGACAACATACAGGGTGACTTGGAATCGTTACGGACGAGCGTACCTTCGAGCGAAGATTTGGAAAAATTGAAAACGGCGGTGACGGCACTATCCGATTCGAGCGACATCAAAAGTTCGTTGAGCGATCTCGAGAGTAGGGTTGCCAATCTCCCCACCTCCAAAGAATTGCACGCTTTGAAAAGAAGCATATCACGTATGCTGAAACGACTGGAAACGGAAACGGCGAACGTGGAACAGATTCGAGACGAACTTGCTTCGCTGGTGTCGGCGCTGCCCACTTCGCAGAGCGTCGCCGACCTTCACACGCAGTTTACCGAGATGCGAAGCATCGTGAACGATCTTACCGAGAAAAGTTCGAAATTGAATCAAGTCGAGAACCTTCAGAGTATCGTCGTCAACATCAGAGATCAAGTTGGAGTGTTGGAATCCACGCAGGAATCGACGCTGGCCTCTTTCGGTGCCAAGTTACAAGAACTCAACGAAAACTACAAGCAGTTGAACGTGGAAGTGAAAATCAAACCGTCATTTTCTACAGTAACGGATACCATCGTCGAACATTTGTTGCCCGTACAAAATACACTGGGACAGCTTCACAGCAACCTCGTTAGCGTCGATACTAAATTCGCTAAACTGCATTCTCTGCAAGCCATCGAAATCAACAGCGTACCCAATCAACAGAGAATCTCCACGTTCGTTGAAGGTAACAAACTGTACATGTTACATCCTTATCATCCGTACTACAAGTTTCTCCTCGATGGTACAATTCAGATAAACGAATTTTCGTACTGGTCTCACGGCAGAAAAGCTAGCGTTCCCACCATGACCTTGATATCGAATCGTGGTGTTCAGAAAGCAGGAAACATTCCTCTGGCACGTTGGAACGAAACGCGCAACGTATATGAAATACACGAAGACGAAGATCTCACCGTTTTCGACGTGAGTGCCGGCGATAAGCTGATCATTCAAAACACGAGCGAAGTGCCACCCTCTTTGAATCCCATCACGCTGGTGCTTCTCTTCAAACGTAATCTCTAAAAAATGTCTAGGCAAGCCATCGTCGAAGAATTGCATAAACCTGCACGCCGCAACTACGAACGTTTGGCGGTGGTAACCAAGGGCATCGACGACCTCTGGCAAAGTGACCTCGTGGAGATGAGTAGCGGCAATCTAAAAAATGTGCATAAATTGAACAAGGGCAACAAGTACCTCCTCACCGTCATAGACACGTTTTCGAAATTCGCATGGGCTCTACCTTTGAAAGCCAAAACAGGAACGTGCGTCACGGAAGCATTCAAGACAATTTTTCGCGAAAGCGACAGACGACCTCGGTTTTTGCAAACAGACAATGGTAAAGAATTTTACAATGCCGTATTCCAAAAGTTTATTCGGAAACACGACATTCGACATTATTCAACCTTCAGTCACATCAAAGCCAGCATCGTGGAAAGATTTAATCGAACCTTGAAAACACACATGTGGAAACAATTCACCCTTCGGGGGAATTACAAATGGGTCGACATACTGCCGGAACTCGTCGACACCTATAATAATACGGTACACAGAACGATAGGCATGAAGCCAGCTGACGTTACGAAATCTGACGAGCAGCGTTTAATTTCTACAGTTTACTGTCCAAAGTACACTCCCACGACTACCAAGAAATCAAAATTCAAAATTGGAGACCAGGTGAGGATCAGCAAATTCAAACGCACCTTCGAGAAGGGGTTCACAAAAAATTGGAGCACGGAACTTTTTACGGTGGTTCGAGTTTTACCCGGAAACCGACACACGTATATAATAAAAGATAGTAGCGGCGAGATTTTGAAAGGAAGATTTTACGAAGAGGAACTCTCTAAAACAAAACATCCCGACACGTACCTCATCGAGAAAGTATTGCGTAGGAAAGGCGACAAACTGTTTGTCAAATGGCTGGGACTTCCGGAAAAGAGTTGGATCGACGCGAACGAAGTAATCTTGTGAGTACGTGGAACGTGGTGAAGCGTCTACCGGATTCGGAAAGTCAAACGAAAAAAAAGAACGGTGAGTTGCTTCCCGACAGCATCCGCTGTCTGATCGTAGGTCCTTCAGAGTGTGGGAAAACAACACTGCTCGTGGACAATTTTCTCCTCGCACCGAATTGGTTAGATTGGAAGAACAGGCACCTCTACGTATTTTCGAAAAGTTTGGAGCAAGCGAAATACCAGCAACTGATGAAACTGTACGATGGTCTGGACATTGCAACGTTCTCTTCGGAAATAAAACCACTCGACGATTGTCGTGAAAATTCAGTTGTTGTGTTCGACGATGTTATCCTGGAAAATCAAAATGAAATTCGCAATTTTTTCACGCAAGGTCGTCACAAAGGAATAGATTGCTTCTTCCTAGCTCAAACGTTTTCCAAAATTCCAAAACAGTTAGTACGCGACAACGCTAATTTCATATGTTTGTTTCGTCAAGATCACACCAACCTCAAGCACGCGTACGATGACTACGTAGGCGGAGACATGAACTACAATCAATTTTCGGAACGCTGCTGCTCCCACTGTTGGAACAGTGACGATTTCGGATTCGCGACGATCGACATGACGAGAAAACCCAACGACGGAAAATACAGAAACAAAATCAACGACTTTCTAAACGTTGCAACGTTGTGAGAAACGACGTGTATAAATAACGCTATGACGAAACGAAAAATCGAAGACGAAAATCTCAAGCTTCGCGATTACCTCGCGAAACGCTTCAAAGGTTGGAAATCCGAGAATCGCGGATTCTACGAAGAGAAAAAACGTCAAGATCAACCTGTGATCGACGCCATCAGCGATCTAGGTAAAGAAATTAAAGGCGTCACGGAACAAAATAAAAATTTGATCAACGAACTCGTACCACTTGCAGCTAAAAGTTACACCGTACCCACGCCCATTTCGAGCATTCCTTCGACGCCGTTCGAACTGAAGGACGTACCGGCACGACGTCGAGCCATAGGTAGCACGCCGTCGTCTTTGGATAAGATTGAGTTAGGACCTTTGGCACGAGACTACCTGAGCACGGGAAAATTCGACAAAGATGAAGTGTTCGGATTGTATCCGAGCATGGAGAGCAACGAAGGTGGCGGTGTGGTTTGGAAGATTGGAAAATCGAAGGTGACCTTCGAAGGCAACGACATTAAAGTTAATTTAGGCGAGAAGGATAGTTGGAACAGGTATCCGGGTACGGTGGGACTGTGGGAACTCGTTGCCAAAAAGCAGCCGAAAGATTACACTGACGAAGATTACCAGAGTTACAAGGAAATTTTGATCATGACGGATGCCTTGTACCAGAACAACGACGCCTCGCAGAATAGGGTGAAATCGAGCAGCGGCGAGAAGTACAGAAATCTCATCAAACCGATTTGGAACCAGGTGAAAACAGGCAGCGGCGTCAAACTCTACAACACCCTGCCCAAAGAGTTTGTGTGGGTGGACGACGTGCGCAAGCTCATAGACCGATTGTTGGTTATTGCAGGAGAGGAGAATGCAGGCAATCGTAATTTCTACAACGAGAAGGTAGGAATTGTGGACATGATCAGCACAAAACTTTCCAACTTCATCGTGAACAACGACAAGGGCATAGGTTACCTCATTAAAATTATCAACACGCTGCCTCCGAGATTCTGGAACGTGGCCGAAGGAAAGGGACTCGTGAACGACATCATCAACAAGTTACCTTTCGAGATGCATTTACCCGGCTACCAGTTCTGCGGACCGGGTACCAAACTCGAGAAAAGATTGGAGAGAGGAGACAAGGGTGTGAATCCGTTGGACGTCGCATGCAAAGATCACGACATTGCCTACAACACCACTCGCACCAATCTAGATGCACGTCACGAAGCAGACAGAAAGTTAGAGCACGCAGCTTTCGAAAGATTCGTTAGCAGAGACGCTTCGCTGGGAGAAAGAGTTGCAGCACTGGGCACCACCATCGCCATGAACACGAAACAAAAATTTGGATGGGGTGTATAAATAAATAACATACAGTAAAAAAGAAATAATAACAACATGTCTTGCATAACCGATTTGCCGCACGAACTGCTATGTAAAATATTCAAACACGCTTGCGAGGATGTAGGGAAACTTTTACACGTAGCAAGAACAACTCCGAAATTTCGTGTCCCTTGTGAAATGCTTATCAAGGGCCATCTTCGGGAGATCAGTGGAATGAGGAGCGGTGATCTTGACACTCTTCTTTCGGTTGCGGGGGAAAAATTAAACGACAGGTTAGACGAACTGCACGAGGCGAGGCAGGGGAGAAGGCGATATACTGATGATTGGTGTAAGTCCAAACAGGAAACTGAAGAAATCATCACGCACATCATTGCGTTTTCCGAAGCACGAACTTTCTTCCTCTAACGCACACACACAAAAAAAAATCTTCGATACAAACCGTGAAAAATATATATATATATATAAATAACACACATCGTGAAAAAAAATAATCTTCGGTATATATAAATAACACACATCGTGAAAAAAAAAAAAACTAAATTTCTCTAACACACACACTGAAAATTTCTCTTCGATATGACAACTGAAAAAATGAGTGACCTCCAAGCATTAAAACAAATGCTAAATTTGTCAGTAGAGTATGTAAAAATTCGGGAATTGGAAGTGGACAAACCTTACACGATAACTTCCGGCTCAATTGTTTCTACCCAGTATGGTCCCAAGGCACGTCTGTTGCTCAACGCACAATACAGTCTATTTTTACCAGATCGATACGCTGACATGTTATCCAACGAGAAGCTAGCTATTTTAATCGAGAACAAAACTCGAATCGTGTACAAGGGTACAAAAGAACTTCTTGGTAAAAAAACAAAGCACGTAATAGAATTTGTGTAACGACTCTGCGCGAAGTATATCCTTGAAAAAAATTACACGGACCAAAAAAATCTCAGAATATTTATATATAAATAACATACCGAAAAAATTACACAAAACAAAAAAATCTCAAAACATATATATAAATAACATATCGTGAAGATAACATATAGAGCATCAACATGAAGCCTAAGGGTGTCGTGTACCAGATACCATACTCCAATCTGAAAAATCTAGGTGCCCTCGATGGGTTACTCACCAAGAAACAACGTGAGAAGAAACGTTCTTGCTTGACAAAAGGACACGGAATGAAATTACTTCTCAGCACACCTCAATTGAGACGCTTGCAGCGTTCGCGAAAACAGCAAAAGATCGGAGGTTTCATATTCAGCATCCCAGCCATTCTGGCAGCATTAGGGGCCGTTGGAAGTTTGGCCGGCGGAAGTGCCGCCATCGCAAAAACCGTCATCGACTCGAAGAAGAACAAGGCAGAATTGGAAGAACAAAAACGTCACAACCTGGCTATGGAGAAAAAGGGGAAAGGTATAACCAAAAAACAAAAAAGCAACCTCGATGCTTTGAAGAAATATAAAAAAAAGAAGAAGCCCTGTCCAACTTCGATATTGAATCTCTGATCGAACCGTTGGGAATAAGGAACTTCAGGGGTGTTTTCATGTCTGATTCTCTACCCTCTGCTGTGAAGAAAAAGGAGTATGGCGTGGTCAACCTGGACCGTTACAAAAATCGTGGTACACATTGGATATGCTACCTCAAAATTGACGATAACAATGCATTTGTTTTCGATTCGTTCGGTGGCACACCGCCTGCCAGGTTGGTGAAGTATCTCAGTGTTGCCAACCTCTACTACAATGACAAACGCATCCAGGGTTTCACCGATGTTAACTGCGGCCACCTATGCCTTTCCGTTCTCGCATACATGTCTAAAATAAATAACCCGTCGGTGGAACATTTTCAGAAAGCATTGTGGAGCCTGAAACACGATGGGCGTGTTCCATCTCACGAGCGAATCTTCGATCCTGAAACTCACGCTGCACGACGACATCGTCTATCCTAAATCCGTAGCTCTGCGTGCATTCTACAGCATGTACCTCATACCTAACGTCACGCAGCACAATAATAAAATTAGTGTCGGAAGCGAACACATCGTCGTCACGCCAGGCCAATACAATCTTTCCACTTTGCAAGCTCAGTTACCCAAAGGCACGTACCTTTCTCAAAATTCGGTCACGCACAGAGTGGAAATCGTGTCGGCAACGGAGACCGTGGACCTGGGCACCATGGGAGAACTTTTAGGTTTCGAGAACGACACCAAACTCGAAGCTGGCATCAAACATACGGCAGCCAACATTCCTAAATTTCTAGCCATAGAAACTCTAAACGTTCACTGCAACGTGGCGGAAGGCATGATCACGAAATCCTCGGACGGATTGTTAGGAAGTCACAAGCAGACAGGAATCATAGCCACATTCAAACCCAGTTCCGAATTCATGGAACCGATCATCTACACACCCTCTTCGCCGATCTATTTTCCAGTATGCCGCAACCGCATAGACGACATAGAGTTGGTGGTGACAAACGAGAAAGGAGACGTGGTGGATTTCGCAGGTGCAACGACCACTGCCATCGTGGAGATCAACGTATAATAAATAACACGCATAGTAAAAATGGAGCAAATCGAAAGTTACGAATTGCAATCTTTCCCTCCCAACCGTCGCACGTTCGCCAATCTCAACGAAGCGAACAGGGAGATCGAATACGACGTGGACGTAGGCGACGGGTTTGTTCATCCTCACAGAGCGGACCTCTATCTTCAATTCGACGTGGTGAAGAAGGAAAGCGGAGACGCGTTTCCACCCAATGCAAATTTGAAACTCGTGGACAACTTCGTACCTCACCTGTTCTCGCAGGTGGAGGTGAGGAAACACAACACCGTCATCGACAGAATAGATTATCCAGGCATCACGTCGACGGCAGTGGGAACATTAAAATTATCCAAAACGGATGCGGCATACTACCAGGCGGGAGGATTCGAAGCGGGAACGAAAATATCGACGAGAAGTCACACGGTGCTCTTTCCCATGCGTCTGCTACCGGGATTCTTCTCCGACTACAAAGAGATCATGTGGAAGGGAGGATTGCGCGTCACGTTTCGAAGAGCGGCCAACGACAACGACGCACTGATGCGATACACCAACTTGAATGCCGACGGCACGCCGATAGCCAACACATTACCCGAAGCAGCCAAGTGCGTCATCCGGAGCATGGAATTGAGAATGCCGATCGTGGAATACGAAACAAACTACGCCCTCAAGTACAAAGCGGAGATCTTGAAGAGTCCACAGGTGCCGATTCATTTTCACGGTTACCAGTGCGTGCAGAAGTTGGCGTCGGGAAGTCACATGGAATTCGACGTGACGACTCAGTTCAACAACATACAGTTCGACATGCCAGATTTCGTCGTAGTGCTCTTTCAGACCGGGCGCAATAACAACCAGGAAAAAGATTCCAGCAAGTTCGACGACTGCAAGATCAAGAATGTTTATCTGAAAAATGGACGCAACGAAGTTTTCCCGCGCGAGAATTACAACCTCGACATGACCAAAGACGATTACCTCAAACTTTACGAAGCTTACACCTCTTTCAAACGCGTGACCGAGGGAAGCATGGACATGTACTACACGCCCAGCGAATTCAAAACCCGCAGACCCATGTTCGTCATCAATACCACGAAGAGGAAGCAGGTGGTGGTCAACGATCGAACCAACATCAAGGTCGTCTGCGAGTTCAACAGTCCGTTGCCCGAGGACACCGTATGCAGTGTGATCCTGGTCGCTGAGAAGTCCTTCGTCCACGACGTGAAGAACGAGAGGGTCACAGAGCAGTTTTAACAAGTTTTTTACATTTTTTCTTGCACAAATAAGAAATTTTTTGTGCTAGCACAATCAGTTTCAATAGCACAATACGAAAATTTCACTAGTTCAAGATCAATTACAAATGTCAATTTCATCAGTTACAATATCTTTTGCACTATAGCACAAAACAATCAGAAAATTTGCACAAAAAAAATTTGTTGTTGATGTTTTTACATGAGAAAATTAACAATAAAATTTTTTTTATCATTTCAGATGCTGTCGAACATCAAAAACACATACACATACACATACACATTAAAAAATAAGCATGCAACTTTATTTGTAACACACACACATACATTCTCCATCTTCATCAAAAAATATTATAATAAACATAATTATTTTTATCTATATCTCACAATAAAACTCTATATCCAAAAATATTACAACATCAAAATAACACTAGAGTCGTTAGTACACGTTGCATGCATTACGGAGGTCCTCTGTAGGGTTTCATGGAAGTTTGGGGGGAAAAAAAAACACGTGAAACCCTACAGAGGTGTGGTTATTTAGAGCCGCAGCCGTTAGAACCTTTTTTGGTTGGGCACCACGCACCCTGGCGAGGTTAGGGGCCAGGCATCCTAAAAAACAACAATTATTATTTGTTTGTTTGCGTCACAATACGAAAATAATAAGAAGCGCGCGCGTATGCATGTGCAGCACATCGTTCCCGCGAGAGAGGTTTGCAAAAATCACGATATACATTGGCACCCAGAACTTGGAAATAATGCATATTCGCTCACCACTGTTGCCAGCTTAGTCTCTCTCTTTATCTTACAGCAACATTGGCATCTCTATTTTTTAGTTGCAGGTGGGTTGCCAACATAATCTAGTTAATAATGCTACATATTATACACACACACGCACACACATCCATCCATCTCTCTCTTTTACGGCAGTGTATATTTGTTGTCGGCTCTATTGCCCAGTGTGTGTATGTTACGCCAATATATAAATTTGGCTAAGCCCTTGCCAAGTAAGAAAAAGCTGTAGGTAGGTGTTGGCAACACTGTCGGTTGTTTAACTTTTCCCTCTCTTTCCTCTCTCTTTTTTTTTGTAAAAAGCTATGGCAAAATACCAGTAGGCAAATTGCTTTATGCACTGTAAGGCCTCAAGCAGTATTGCCAGCTCCTTGTTTTAGGTTAGGTTAGACCAAATAAAAACCTTGGTGACTTTTCGAGTAAAATATTGGCAATACTGCAGAACAAGCCTCAAGCAGTATTGCCAGCTCCTTGCTTTAGGTTAGGTTAGACCAAATAAAAACCTTGGTGACTTTTCGAGTAAGATGTTGGCAATACTGCAGAATAAGCCTCAAGCAGTATTGCCAGCTCCTTGCTTTAGGCTAGGTTAGACCAAAACAAAAACCTTGGTGACTTTTCGAGTAAGATGTTGGCAATACTGCAAGGCAGACCTCAAGCAGTGTTGCCAGCTCCTTGCTTGAGGTTAGGTTAGACCAAATAAAAACCTTGGTGATTTTTTCGAGTAAGATGTTGGCAACACTGCAAGGCAGACCTCAAGCAGTGTTGCCAGCTCCTTGCTTTAGGTTAGGTTAAACCCAAAAAAAAACCCTCGGTGATTTTTTGAGTGAGGAGTTGGCAACACTGCGAGAAAATGGGGCTCATGCCTTACGAGAGAAATCCATTAAGGCGAGCCCCATCGAGCCCCATTTTCGGTTGGTGAACCCGGCCCACTGCACTACTCCGGTGCTGCCGTCTAGGGACTCCTCCACGCAAACACGCACACACCGATTAACAAAATCTTCCATCTCCTCTATTTCATGTCCATGTTTTGTTTGTGCAGTTACATTAATTAAATATCACCCCCAAAATGCACTGAACATAAATGTTCCCCCTTTGTCAATAAAATAACACACACATCTTCCATACAATATCAAAGTCCCCCTTTAATATCAAATACATGGTTCCCATTATCAAGCTGAACTACCCCTAAACACAATATTAATACTCTTATACACTGAACTTATGCCGATTGTGATTGAAAGAATGTTTTCAATACGTAATATGAAGTATAATTTAGATATGTAGATGGTGAATTTCTAAGGGATTGCGATCGCTGCTGTGGGCAAGCGAATCGTTGTTGGCAACACTAGCATGGCACCTTTCGGCAAAAACAGACCCCTCCTTGGACGCAAGTGCGGAAAGCAATGAATCAAGGCTTCCCTATACATTTCTGGACAGGAGAAGCAGCAAAACGATGACCACCGGCGCTTAGGTTCAAGGAGAGATAAGGTGTCGGTCCTACGTCGTGACATGTCGTCAGTAACGAAGGACTTAGTCTCCTTTCTTAATACAAAAAACAGAATTTGGTTGAAGACCGGGAGAGGCTAGCGCATGATTGGGGTGGAATAACGGTGCATGCCGATATTTAGAAATTAGAAAAAGTGATTTCGCAATAAAAGCATTCCTGGAGCCAAACAAGGGTGCCGAAGAACGTGTTCCTCAACCGGCAGAGGGAGCGAGCAACGAGGCAGGCCAAAGTAAACTATATAAACACGAAAAAATTATATATATATATATATATAGCAGAGAAAAGCTGTACATTACAGTATGTGGGTATATGGAGAATGTAACAGCCTTCATTAACTCGAAGACTGATTATGTCGAAGGTATAGCAATTCTAAATAAATATATGCAAATATCAAGTGAAGAAATTAATTATAAAAATATATATTTGTTGCCACTGGAAAAGCAAATTAGCTTAATATATGGACGTGACATTGTAACTGAAGATAGAGTAAAAGTAGGGGGTAGTTTTTCAGAATAAATTACAACCGACGATAAATATAATTTTTGAAACAATTACAAACAACATACAAGGTTTGATTAAAACCAATGTGGTGAGAAATCTATCGCTTTTATCACGAGTGCATTAATTAAACATACATGTTCGCCAGAATTTGGATTGTGGCAACACTTTTGCCACTGCCAAGAACGTTTGCAACACGTATGCGATCGCTAGCCACGTATTCCTTGTGGCAAGGTCAAGTTTTCAGAGTGGTTTATCACACTGCAGTGCAACAGCGAACGGCAGGTAGATTGGGACTGACGCACGTAAAATCTAAAGCTGTGACCTTGTTCATCACGCGTAATCCTCAGACGCAAACATAACAAAAAACAAGATAGCTACACAGCGAAAGTGATTCGGTCGATTTTAAACAAAATTCCCTTGACATTTCCAATGCACACGGCAACTTTACCAAAAAACTTTGCTTATCTTTTAACATCAATTGTAGAATGTGTGTATAGATTGGGAGCAGGAAGCACGATTCACGACATCTAAGTCAAGGACTTGTATCGCCAGGAACTTGACCTCAATACGCAGCTAACGAAAGTAGATCAACAGACTACGAATAATGAATGGAACATGGTATGGGCGAATGTTTGGGCAAAGAATTTAGCTAATAAGGTTCAATCTTTATGGTACATATTAGTACATTATAAATATCATACCAAAAGTAAATGATATCGGTTGCAATTCAGTAACACTTTTTTATGTAATATGTGTAATGAAGAAGATACAATAGAACACAGAATGATTAAATCTCATCACGCAAGTACAATGTGCCAACAATTACGAAACATGTTAAGTAGGATATGTCGTACATCAGCAGCTAGTTATGCGACACAGACTGTAATAATTCCAGACTTTAAGTACTATCCAAACAGCAAAGGAAAGCAGTGCAATGGCTTATTATCAACTCTATTTACTACATATTAAACTTCAAAAATATTAAGTACGCGTGTAATTTTAAAGATTTTTACAACATGAATTATTGCAGGACACTATTGTTCATAACAGAAAGAATTATGCAAATTTCCTAAAAGTTGTATATGAATAAAAGGAAGGTATATTATGTATAACCATGTTAATATAAACTGTAATTTGTAATTCTTTAAATATCCCGAGTTCGATACCCGGCGGAGGCACATACTGGTTCGGATTACACTTTCAACTGTAGGTCCAGTCCCAATTAGCCTTACTGTGCATGAAATGGACTTAAAACACCAAGTCAACCAATCAATAAATACTATAAATAAACGTTAAAATAGAAAGATGGCGTAGTGGTAGCGTCGTCGCTTTGTAATCAAGAGGTCTCGTGTTCGATACCCGGTGGAGGCACATAGTATGCATTCCCACATTAAACTGTTGGGCCAATTCTGATTAGCCTTTATGTGTATAAAGTGAACTTGAAACACCAACTCAATCAATCAATCCTGCCCCTGTATATTTGATAAAATGGAGTTAAATTCCTTTGTTTCTTACAAGACGATGTGTATATACGATTAAATTACACTATCTGTACGTACACAGGAATTGAATGAGATTTTCGGGCCCAAACTAGATACGCCTCTGTCTTTCTAATGTAGTTTTATTTTCCCCACCGTACTTTCAACAAGGTTGTGACCCCTCCCTAACGAGTGCGTGTTCGCAAGCCTATTTGGCAGCTTGGGGTAAACTATGTATTATCTTTTTAACATATTTTTCTACGGGAAATCCCTTTGATAGAAAATAATATTGCAATCGTTACACTCGTTTTAGTCCTTACTACGTAGGGAACATAGTACAAGTTAATTTGCAATTTAGTACACATAGTATATGCACTATTTAGAAATATCAGACTCGATCAGGACTCGAATCCTGGTCTCTGACTTACCGTGCCGTTGCTCTTAAAACTGAGCAAAAGCCAGCCATTATCGCTATTCACATTTCGCTGCTGCTGTATTACCTGTGTGGTATTTCCTCTGCCAGCGTTACTGCAACGTCATCTGTCCCTTTGAAACACTATATTGCAGCGTAGAGTCGCAAATTCCCTTATCAATTGTCTCACAGGAGAAATTTTATAGAAAGTTTTACGTCGAAGATTGAGACCAGGGTTTGAGTCCCTGGTCGAACCTGATTTCTCCTTGAAATTTGTACAAAATACGCAATGATTGAATGATAAGATACGCCTATTTACCTAACATCTTTTATCTGATATTATCTAATATAATTCTCTGGGGCTCAACCAGCATCAATACGATGGTTACCTAGGGGCAATCCTGGGGGTAAAGGTGGCAGCTGATCACATCATCCCAACTATGGCTGATATCAAGAATATGTGGAGCTCTACCACCACGTCCCTCCATATGCTTTCATTGCATACCTTTACCTTTAACCTATCATTTTCTACACTGTTAACCACGGAAAATGCACTTCCCCCATTCTGCATATAAACAGTTATTGGCCTGGTGCTATGTGGAGAATATAAGTGAAGTTCTTTTTTACCTGGAAGGTTGATCGTTAAGTAGGCAGGGGTGGGGGAAGTTATGAATGTAATATGTCCAGTAAACAGGTGATGGTTATGTCCTATATTTGTACAGATTGGCTAAAATGGTGTCCAAAATACTAGGAAGTTTGTGCAAAAGTGCCATACATCAGGTGAATTTCTACTTTTTGAATACTACATACATTGGAGATACTAAAGAGGCTTGCTTCTCACCGTAGTTTTACGTACATTTCTTGTTAAAGTAATATGGTCTCTCAACGCGGGAATCGCAGTTATTCATCTACAATACTCTACTTCAAAACTTTATATTCTTGCCCTCGAATGTTGCTAACCACAAGGAGAGGAAAAAAACTAGATCTCGTGACATCTAGTGTTGTTAATTTCGTCCATGAAACTGAACTGCAGCTGCGTGTATTATTGTGGAAGTACCGTCGACCAATAGGGAACCAGAACGCAGTCGTTATCCGTGTGAACTGGATATTTAGTTGGTTTCGTTGTTGCCATATCTATTTTTTAAAATCATAATGTGTAGGCTGCGTTTCATTTTATAGCTAATTGCGAATTCTCTCAAGTAGTGGAAACCTATTGGTTCTACGTCATCCTTGTAGGTATGCCTAGTATTTAACCTCAGTTGTGACATATTTTGATGATTTTTTTTATGGATTTTATTGCGTTCGACGATGTTCTAGCCCTATTCTTTGCTCAATCTAATTTTTGGAGCCTCATCTGTGTAGGTATGCCATGATCTTACGTGATATAACTTAACCTATTCACTTTTTTACAGCCTTTTACGGATTAAAATAACCTACAAAGTGTAAAAATGGCTGTTTCTACGCAACCCTTGTAGGTGGACCTAGTATTTAACCTCAGTTGTGACATATTTTGATGATTTGTTTTGTTGATTTTATACCATTTGACCCTATTTTTTTGCTCAATCTTATTTTTGTAGGTGGTGGGTCCTCAACGTAAACGCCTACGACGTATTTGGGGGCTTTTTTGTAGGTGGGGTGGGCCCTCAGCGTAAACGGCTACGATGTATTTTTTATGATGTGTGAGTCCCTTTTCACGATGTATGTCGTGGCCTTGGTTCAATGCCCCCACTACTACTTTTGGAGGGGCCACATTGGGGGGCGGGGGCTCGCAGTTATAGAACTCGTCGAGCAATAGCAGATAAAGCAAGAATCGTTTCCTACAGCCCATAGTTTATGAATTACAAGACATCTTAGAAATTACATCTTGAAATTTTAATCTAAAATAACAATACCTATGAACTGTGTTCGTAAATTTCCGAGCATAGGTTGTATTCATACTTTTACTTATCTTCGAGTGTACATTACAAATCTACAAACAGATTTTGGCTAACTCGTATCGTTTAAGAGATAAACCTACTTCCGGTCGCCATTTTGAATTTCTGAGCATAGGTTGTATTCACACTTTTACTTGTCTTCGAGTGTACATTACAAATCTGCAAACAGATTTTGGCTATGTTGTACCGTTTAAGAGATAAACCTACTTCCGGTCGCCATTTTGAATTTCTGAGCATAGGTTGTATTCATACTTTTACTTATCTTCGAGTGGACATTAGAAATCTGCAAACAGAATTTGCCTGTTTCTCTCTGTTTTAGAGATATTCCAAATATATATATATATATATATATATATATATATATATATATATATTTGATAAGCGAGAACAACAGAGTCATCTATGTGCAAATGTTGAAACTCAATGAATGCTTGAGGGGGACAAGTTTTTTTTTCAGTACGTCAACATTTCTAACTTTTTTGGTCAGTGAATGGGTTAGGTGACTTGCAACAACGAAGGCCTTCTAGCAATACAAAATTAGCTTAAGCCGGCGTAATTCGCTAAAATATCTTGAAATTTGCATATTTCTCATACCGCCGTATCTTGTTCTATTAGACCTCTTCAAGAAAATTGCCAATTAGGGAAAATTAATTGAGCACAACAGCAAAAGAGGTTCTAATAGGGGGCAAGCATACAGTGATATGATAATATAAAAATTGTCGGTTTCTTCGATTAAGACAGATGGATCGAATTGAAACTGGGATATTTTGCATTTTTTTATATGATAGCTAAAAAACATAGATTTTGATTGACTAATAATTTATACGTGGTGTTTTCTGATTGGTTCAAGTAAGCAAGATTTCTATTGGCTCTATAAATATATATAAGTCAGAGCACAGTGCTGATTTCTCACCTTTGCTGGATCGGCAGAGGAACCCACATCGCATTATAGGAGACTAGAAGCATATAATTTGGCGGAAAAAACCCAAGTAAGGTCATAGAGTTTTTCATAGGGAATAGTATTATCAGGTTTAATATTAAGTTGGTGATATCCCATTATATTTTATATAAAAAACTTTAAATTTTATATAAATAACATATCTGAAATTTCTATCGTTTGTTTGCTCATATTTTAAAGCATATAAAAAAAATGGAATCACCTACCTGTTTTACTCGTAAGAATGATAAGATTGAATGTGTCACTTGTGGGAAACTAATTTCAAAGAATAATTTATCGATACATAAGACAAGGTGTAACGGAGCAAATCGTTTGTTACCTTCTAAAGCCTGTGCTCAATGTGGAAAAGAAATTAGCATTCCAAATCTAAGTAGACATTTGAAAATTTGCAAACCATCGACCGGAATAGAAACATTGAAAAGAAAAATTGATTATTCTGAAACTGAAGCTTCTGCTCCAAAATAAATTAAATTAAATAATAAATATAAACCAGTTAGGTCTGCATTTAATGGTGGAATTCAGGATTTATCATTTACGTCGGAAGCAGGCCGTGACATTCCTAGTTTCTTGCGTGAAACGAAAACTTTTGTACTGAATACTTTGAAAAGTAATCTTGAAAATAATTCCATAAAAGTATACGTTGATTTATGTTCCGAATATGAGAAAGTCGATGGTACAACAAAAGTTTTCTATCATCGTACCAAAAACCAGGCTCTTTATTTGGCAGATGTTGAAAATTTGGACGAGTTTCACTCTAATCTGTCAAATGAGTTGATTATGAAACATGACAATTTCGAGGCGATGGTCTTTATGTGGTAGTCCTTATACATTAACCATTTACGTGAACAAATTCATGCCTTTCTCTGCATCGAGTTACGTTCCTCGATACGTTGGAAACTTTGCAACAATCCACCCCCACCCAGGACGACATAACACAATTACAAGAAGGCATACGCGCTGTTGCTGCTGCCTCAGAGTTGGATGCGATAAAAAATAGCTTTGGAGTCGCTCCAAAATACGGTGTCCACCCTGCCTACCTCGCAGGAACTGAAAATCTTGAAGAGGGCTCTCAACCGAATACTCAAATCCGACGACATCAAAAACATCCAAACCGAAATTGAATTGCTTCGGGAGTCTGTTGCAACCTTACCCAAAAACCAGAACATCAGGCAGCTACATGGTTTGTTTGCGGAGATTAGAACCCAGGTCCACGACCTCGCAACCCAGAGCTCCAAGTTGACACTCGTGGAAAGTTTACAGCAGATTATCACCAATGTGAAACAGCAAATTGGCAGCATCGAGGCGAGCTAGGAATCGGCCATAACCAATTTCAGTACCCAACTACATGAGTTAAACGAAAAATTCAAGAGGCTAATTGTCGATGTGAAGATCAAGCCCGATTACGACACTGTTGTCCGTGCTATCGAGGAGCATCTGGAATCAATAAACGGTAGATTGGAGGATGTGGGTAGCGAGGTTCGAACCAATTTAAACACTCTGAATAGGTGACAAGCTGTACATAGAAAACCCATCATTGTCTGCGGCCAGAAATCCCATCCAAGCTATATTCTTATTTTCACGCAATGTCTAGGCAGGCTATTGTGAACGAGCTGCACAAACCTGCACGGCGAAACTACAAACGACTGTCGGTAGTGACCAAAGGCATAGACGACCTGTGACAAGCAGACCTTGTGGAAATGAGCAGTGGCAACTTAAAAAAATTACATAAAATCAACAAGGGATACAAGTATCTTCTCACCGTTATAGACACATTTTCAAAATTTGCGTGTGCTTTACCCCTCAAGGCAAAAACAGGAACCTGTGTAGTGGAAGCATTGAAAACTATTTTCGATAAAAGTGGCAGGCGACCTCGATTTCTTCAAACAGACAACGGAAAAGAATTCTACAGCTCCGTCGTTCAGTAATTTATTCAAAACAAAATATTCAACATTATTCCACCTTTAGTCACATCAAAGCCAGCATAGTGGAACGTTTCAACCGAACTCTCAAAACACGCATGTGGAAACAATTCACACTTCAGGGGAATTACAAGTGGCTCGACATGCTTCCGGAACTTGTTAACAGCTATAATCACAGTTTGAATCGCACGATAAACATGAAACAAGTTGATGTCAACAAATCTGACGAGCGACGTTTAATTTCTACAGTTTATTGCCCAAAGTACAAATTTACAAGCAAGAAATCGAAATACAAAATTGGAGATCTGGTGAGAGTCAGTAAATTTAAGCGGCTTTAAAAGGCTTCCCTAAAAATTGGAGCACGGAACATTTCACCGAAGTTCGAGTCTTACCCGGAAACCGTCACACGTATATAATAAAAGATAATCGCGACGAAATTCTGAAAGGAAGATTTTACGAAGAGGAATTTTCTAAAACAAAATACCCCGACACGTATCTTATTGAAAAGGTATTACATAGAAAATGTGACAAACTGTTGGTGAAATGGCTGGGACTCGAGGAAAAAGTTAGATAGACGCAAACGAGGTGATTGTGTAACGGGTGCTTGGGATGTGGTACGGCGACTGCCAGATTTTCCATCGGAACGTCAGGATAGGAAAAATGGCGAACTTCTTGCCGACAACGTTCGCAGCCTCATTGTTGGACCTTCTGGATGTGGAAAAACAACGTTACTTATTGATAATTTTCTTCTTGCACCCAACTGGTTAAACTGGAAGAACAGGCACCTGTATGTTTTCTCCAAACGTTTTGAGCAACCGAAGTATCGCCAGCTGTCGAAACTGTACGAGGGACTAGGCATAGCTATATTTGCTTCTGAAGTGATACCACTAGACTGCTGTCTCGAAAATTCGGTGGTGGATTTTGACGATGTGATCCTGGAGAACCAAAACGAAATTCGCAATTTTTTTACTCAGGGTCGGCACAGAGGCATGGACTGCTTCTATCTTGCTCAGACTTTTTCCAAAATCCCCAAGAAGCTACTCCGAGACAATGCTAATTTTATTTGTTTGTTTCGTCAAGTCTACACCAATTTAAAACACGCTTACGATGATTATCTAGGTGGGGATATAAACTACAACCAGTTTTCCAAATTTTGTTCTTCATGCTGGAACCAAGATGATTTCGGATTTGTCACAATAGACATGACGAGGAAACCCAATAACGGAAAATACAGAAACAAAATTAATAATTTTCTAAAGGTTGCAACGTTACAAGAAACGTCTTGACCTATTATAAATAACTACATAAAAAAAATGAAACGCAAACTTGCAGACGACAACCTGAAGCTGCGTAGCTACCTGGCAAAACGGTTTAAGGGTTGGAAATCCGAGAATCGTGGAATTTACGAAGAGAAAAAGCGTCAGGACCAGCCTATCATCGATGCCATCAGTGGACTTGGTAAAGAAATCAAAGATGTCACCGAGCAAAACAAAGAGTTAATCAACGAGCTTGTGCCACTCACCGCCCGAAATTATATCATACCCACACCGATATCCAGCATTCACACTACTCCGTTTGAACTTGCACCACCTCCGAGACGTCAGGCCCTTGGTAGTACCTCTTCGGACAAGCTAGTCGAGCAGGGTCCGTTGGCGAGGGATTACCTAAGCACCGGGAAATTAAAAAAAGACGAGGTATTCGGATTGTACCGGACCATGGAACATAACGAGGGTGTGGTTTGGAAGATTGGAAAGTCAAAAGTCACGTTCGAGGGCGACGATGTAAAAGTTAATTTGGGGAGAGGAACAGCTGGACCAGGGTCGAGGTTTGGTGAACTATATTATCAACAAGCTACCCTTCGAGATGCACCTGCCGGGTTACCAGTACTGCGGCCCCGGTATCAAACTCGAACAACGACTGTAGAGAGGATACAAGGGTGTGAATCCCCTGGATGCTGCATGCAAGGATCACGACATTGCTTACAACACACACACAGATCTCGACGCACGTCACGATGCCGACAGGAAGTTGGAGCTTGAAGCTTTCGGAAGACTCGTTATCAGAGATGCCTCTCTAGGTGAACGGGTTGCTGCATTGCGTACGACCATCACTATGAACACAAAACGAAAATTGGGGTGGGGGCTGTAAATAAATAACACCCTGTGAAAATAGCAACCATGAAACCCAAGGGCGTTGTTTACCAAATACCTTACACAAACCTCAAGTCTCTCGGAGCTCTTGATGGATTGCTCACCAAAAAGCAGATCGAGAAGAAACATTCCTGCCTGGTCAAAGGTCATGGGATGAATTTGCTTGTCAGCATCCCTCAACTGAGAAGGTTGCAACGTTCGCGAAAGCGGCAGAAGACTGGAGGTTTCATATTAAGCATCCCGGCTATCTTGGCAGCTTTGGGCGCTGTAGGCAGCTTGGCAGGAGGCAGTGCCGCCATTGCCAAGACCGTCATCGATGCAAAGAAGAACAAAGCCGAGTTAGAAGAGCAGAAACGCCACAACCTGGCTATGGAGAAGAAGAGGAAAGGTGTGACCAAAAAGCGAATGAACAACCTCGAAGCTTTGAAAAAGTTTAAAAAAATGAAGAGCCCTTGTCCAACTTCGATATTGAATCTTTGATCGTTGGGGGTCAAGCACTTCAGAGGCGTTTTCATGTGTGAAGAAAAAAGAGTGTGGCGTGGTTAACCTCGACAGTTACGAAAATCCAGGTACACATTGGATATGCTACCTCAAAGCCAACAACAACAAAGCATTTGTTTTCGATTCATTCGGAGGCATACCACCTGCTGGGTTGGTAAAGTATCTCAGTGTTGTCAACCTCTACTACAATGACGATGTGAACTGTGGCCATCTCTGCGTTTCCATGCTTGTCTTCCTCTCGCAATTAAATAACCCAACATTCGAGGATTTCCAGAAAGCATTGCGGCACCTAATGCACTATGGGAGTATTCCATCTCACAAGCGACACTTTGCTTCTGAAACTCGCATTGCATGACGATATCATCTATCCTAAATCTATTGCTCTTCGTGCATTCTACAGCATGTACCTGATACCTAATGTGACGGAACACAACAATACCATCAAAATTGGCAGCGAAAAAATCAGCATCACCCCTGGCCAGTGCAAACTGTCTACCTTGCAGGCTCAATTGCCAAGAAGTGTACTGCTGTCGCAAAATTCTGTAACTCACAGGGTGTAACTAGTGTCTGCCACGGAAACCGTAGACCTGGGTACCATCGTAGAGCTTTTGGGATTCGAGAACAACACAAAGCTCGAACCTGGCATCAAGCACATGGGTGCCAACATTCCTAAATTTCTAGCCATCGAGACTCAGAACATACATTGCAATGTGGCAGAAGGTATGATCACCAAATTCTCCGACGGCATCCCAGGGAGTCACAAGCAGACAGGTATTATCGCTACGTTCAAACCAAACTCTGAGTTCATGCAGCCAATTATCTACACACCCTCCCCACCGATATACTTTCCTGTATCTCGTAACCGCATAGACAACATAGAATTGGCAATTACCAAGGAGAAGGGCGAGGTGGTAGATTTTGCAGGATCCACGACCACTGCTGTCGTGGAGATTAACATATAATAAATAACCATCATGGAGCAAATCGAAAGTTACGAGTTGCAGTCCTTCCCTCCCAATCGTCGCACGTTTGCTAACCTCAACGAACCGAACCGAGAGATTGAGTTCGATGTGGACGTCGGGGATGGATTCATTCACCCTCACAGAGCTGATTTGTATATTAAGTTTGATGTAGTGAAGAGAGACAACGGCGAAGTTTTCCCCACCAATGCAAACCTAAGACTCGTGGACAATTTTGTGCCGCACCTGTTCTCGCAGGTGGAAGTTAGAAAGCATGGCACCGTCATCGATAGGGTGGACTACCCCGGGATTACGTCTACAGCTGTGGGAACACTGAAACTCTCCAAGACCGATGCAGCATACACCAGGCAGGGGGAATCGAAGCAGGTACAAAAATCAAAACTCAAAGTCACACAGTACTGTTTCCCATGCGTCTGCTTCCTGGCTTCTTCTCCGACTACACAGAGATTATGTGGAAGAGTGGTTAGCGCGTCACTTTTCGCAGAAGCGCCAACGACAACGATGCGCTGATGCGTTACAGCACCTTGAGTGCAGACAGTTCAGCACTTCCCAACACACTACCCGATCCTGCCAAGTGCATCATCCAGTCCATGGAGCTGCGCATGCCCGTAGTGGAATACGAAACTAACTATGCTCTCAAGTACAAAGCAGACATTTTGAAGAATCCCTAAGTACCCATCCAATTTTGCGGTTACCAGTGCGTGCAGAAACTCGCTTCTGGCAACCATTTTGAATTCGACGTGACCACACAGTTTAACAGCATCCGGTACGATATGCCAGAGTTTGTGGTCGTGCTCTTCCAGACAGGGGAGGACAACAACCAAGAAAAAGTTTCGAGTCAGTTCGACAACTGCAAGATCAAGAACATCTACCTCAAAAATGGCAGGAACGAGATATTCTCGCGTGAGAACTACAACCTGAACATTGCAAACGACGACTACCTGAAACTGTACGAGGCATACACAGCTTACAAGAGAGTGACCTCCGGCAACGTGGACGTGTACTACAACCCCAATGAGTTCATAGCTCGCAGACCCATGTTCGTCATTAACACATCGAAAAGAAAGCAGGTGGTTGTTAACGATCGTACCAACATCAAAATCGTGTGCGATTTCCATGACGCCTTGCCTGCCGATACTCTATGCAGCGTCATTCTTATTGCATAGAAAACTTTTGTGTATGATGTCAAGAATGAAAGAGTAACGGAACAGTTTTAGATACAAGAAAAAAACATTTGGATAATTCTATAAAAATTACACTGGCCTTAGATCCAAAACATTCTTCACATATAAAAAAAATCAATATACTATAGAAATTTATGACAATACTGAGTAGTGCCAACTTCTATTTGTAGGTTAGCTTCGCCTGTGAAATATCATATGGTGAAATTTTTGTGGAGTAAGTTGGCAACACTGCGAGCACCCCCACTGTGGCTCCTCCAAAAGTAGTAGTGGGGTCATTGAACCAAGGCCACGACATACATCGTGAAAAGGGGCTCACACATCATAAAAAATACATCGTAGCCGTTTACGCTGAGGGCCCACCCCACCTACAAAAAAGCCCCCAAATACATCGTAGGCGTTTACGTTGAGGACCCACCACCTACAAAAATAAGATTGAGCAAAAAAATAGGGTCAAATGGTATAAAATCAACAAAACAAATCATCAAAATATGTCACAACTGAGGTTAAATACTAGGTCCACCTACAAGGGTTGCGTAGAAACAGCCATTTTTACACTTTGTAGGTTATTTTAACCCGTAAAAGGCTGTAAAAAAGTGAATAGGTTAAGTTATATCACGTAAGATCATGGCATACCTACACAGATGAGGCTCCAAAAATTAGATTGAGCAAAAAATAGGACTAGAACATCGTCGAACGCAATAAAATCCATAAAAAAATCATCAAAATATGTCAGAACTGAGGTTAAATACTAGGCATACCTACAAGGATGACGTAGAACCAATAGGTTTCCACTACTCTCTCACCCGCCCTTGATGTGTTCCGTAGCTCACACTCTGCCTGCACACTCACTGGCGTATGCAGTGGGGCTACAGTGCATCCAGAAATTTTGAGAAGATATAAATTTTGAAATGAAAGCCTTAAATAACTTGGGAAAAAAACTGATAAATGCAAATCTAGCCAACAAAGACACACATTGAATAACTTTTAATACTAAAGTTAGAAATGATAATTACAAAAACTTTTATTGTGTGCCCCGCTCCGAAAAAAAAAACTGAACACTAGTGCCTGTACTCATGCGAGTTCTTTCTATATTTGCACATTCCCAGAACAGAATTTCAATCGAAATATTAATTGTATAACTGTGGTAATCTCCTTGGCGGGTTGCTTATCATAGCGCGCTATGACGGCAGGGGTCCCATGTTCGCATCCCGGCCTGGACATGGATGTTTTTGTGAATATCCCTGCATCAATTTCATCCTATCATCAATTATTCTCATATTGGTGATTAGCCAAACGTGGAAGAAAAGCGAAGCACAATGCACATCGAGTGGTTGATTTTTTAATGTTACTTCGCTATTCTTCGACGTTTGGCTTTTCGCGAGTATGAGTATTAATGTAATGAAATTTATGAAGGAACACATAAGTATCACCCACATACAGGCCAGGATTCGAATCCGGAATCCCTGTTCTCGAAGCGCAGTGCGATAACCACCCGGAAGACAATATCGAACGTGAGAAAGGAGTGGAATTAATAAGAGAAGGAAATTAGGAAATAGAAGAATGATTTAATGAGACACAATAAAAATTGAAATTAAGAGTATTTAGATGTGTGTGTCTGTGTTCTAACTACAGTACAACGTTAAATTGCACATATTTTAATTTATTGATACAGCTCAACAGGCCGAGCCCAATTATAATGCTCTAATTACATAATATTACTACAACATATTCACTTTAATGTTCCAGTAATAATATTTTTAAAATAGTATAAACTCATTGTAAAAATATTGTGTTATATACACTTGAAATTGTGTTGAAAGAGTTGCACACTCTCCATACTGGAGAGGTAGAGAGAATTAACGTTTTCGCTTTGGCAATGAAAGATTTTCTGCTTGGGACGCGTATTGGAAACGGGAACATTGAATAATACGGTTGATAACAAGTTGGAATCGTCCATTATACCGTTTTTTACTTTATACAAAAAGAGCAGGTCATTTACTTGTCGCCAGAGTTATTCTCTGAAGCTAGATTATGGTATGAATCGAATGTTGGATATTCTCCACAGGTTTTGAATTTCAGGTATCTAAGGAACTTTGACTGAATACGTTCTAGTCTATGAATTAAGTCTATTTTTGAAAGGGATTCCAGATTACTGACGCATATTCTAGTTTTGACCGTACGAGGGAATACGAAAGTACTTTCACTGGTTTTATTTTCGTGAAGTCGTGGCTTGACCGGATTATAAAAAAACTAATTTCTGAAAGCGTCGTTCGTAACAACTTCAACATGCTTATTAAAGTTTGGAGTCGAAGGTCGCTCCGAGGTCTTTAATTTCGTTAGTGCGTGTGATTTGTATATTTTGAATGCGGTATGAAAAAAACAAAAGGTGCTTTGCGTTTTGAGTAAGTGACTACGCTGCATTTTGTTGGGTTTAGATCTAGCATATTATTTATACACCAAGAGATCACTCTGTCTACATCTTCCTGTAGTTTCAAGCAGTCTTCTAGTTATTTCATGGAAGAGCTTCAGATCGTCGGCGAAAAGCAACTTTTGAGAATTTTGTATGCAATTATGTAAGTCGTTGATATGTAATAAAAATAAAAATCTGTCAAAGATTGGACCCTTGTGGAACACCAGTCACTACATGGTGTGAAGGGACGACATTTGATTTTCCTATATATTGTAGTTTCCGTTAAAATTTGGAGCAAGGGATATTTTAAAATATCGCAACATCCTTTTAATATATGTGGTGGTATGTTGTCGGGGGCGGTCGTGAAACGGAAATTTGGATTTCAACTTCTTCATGGAATCTTCTACTTCGCTTACGCGAATATTGCGCAAAGTGAAAATATCAAGTTGTTCTTTAGCAATTTCTATTTTTAGATTCTTTACGTCATATTGATGTATTTTTCGGTATAAATAGTTTTTTATCAGCTATTGTCCCGTGTAATGCACTAATAATTGATCAATTGACACGATCAGACACAATGATTTCAAGGAAACCAAAATTTCGTTTAATGTCCGATAAACACGAAACTGGATTTCAAATAGGAATACCCCACTTGACGCTGAACGGACTGGCAGCTAGACTGATTTTGACGACTAGAACGTATTCTAATTACAAATTGCTTATCTGCCAGATGCTGTATTAATAACCAATCAGAACGAAGGTCTTGTCACCTGAAGATGATCTGTGAGTTTATCAAGGAAAAGCAGAAGTTGATTTTGTTTGTGGTTTTTTGAGTGTGCGCTTTTTCTTTTGTTCGCTGCTCGAAAAGAAAGTAACAGAAATGAGGTGTTTTTTAATATTTAGGGATTTATTCATAGCAAATGAGTTTATCAAAATCATATTGAGTATACATAGACTACTATACATTCTCTCGAGCCATTTTCTAGCCCATGCTTTTATTTTAATTTTGACAATGTAGGGATATAACAGAAGTCCTACAGGGTGTCCACAAAGTGGGGGTACCCCTGGTTTTTCGTCGGAAAGTATGTTTAATTGTTGTGGATTTGCAATCGTTCGACCATGATGAAACACATGAAACTTGATTTTAAAGTTCAAGCAGTACCGTCCTTGTCACGTTAATGAACTCTCGGATGCTGATAGGACGTGGCGCCGGAATATCTCCGCAAGACACCTGCCAGAACATGGCGCAGGATTCAACTGTGCTACGATCATGATGGTCTCCATACCGATGTCCTGGACAAGTGAACTATCAGGTACGTGATCACATAGCTATAACAACAACAACAAGTGTAATATCGAAAAAAATGGGGGTAAACCTACTTTGTGACCTCTCTGTATTATATTCTATAACATTGTTCCACAAGTCGCTCGCCTGCGCAATGCCTTGTGAGAAAAAAAAAACCTACCAACAACTAGAATCGTGTGAGGCGAAAACTAGCAGATGAACAAGTACCACACAACTAGTCCAACTGAAAAATTGAACAGGATATCCAGCCATGAATTTCGAGTATTTATGGTAATTTACCACCGCATACTCCGTTCTATTTTAGTGTGTGCGTGTGTAATGCTAGCCAAAACATACATAGAGAAGGAGAACAGACTTTCCACCTGAATAAACTACATTACCGGAAAGGATGTTCATCGCAGTGTGCTGGAAATCAAGACGCTTGCCACGTGTCACCAGAGTTCATTTTCGCATTTCAGATGTTGACCACATGTTTTAATTCAATAACCTCTGGATACGACTCATTAACTTATATGATGTTACGAATGAGAGCGACATCTATTAATTAAAGCCGTCACCATTCACAATTGAATTAGATGAAGGAATCGTCAGGATATGAAACACTTGTTACTTACGACAGGTCTTTCCTAGGCCGCCATGGACACATAATCTTTCTACCTCTTGTAGCCTATTACACATATTAAACCACTCTTGACTGAAAACACACTGAAAATATTAAACGTGTTTTTTTCGTTCATAGATGACAGCACAGAATTATATATTTTTCTTGGTAACAAAAGTAAGGCAGTGATACAAAGCCAATGTTCATTGAAATAGTTTATACCTTGTAAATATGCTCTAAAAGATATCATAAAACAATAAATTGTAGCTGATTGATAAATAATAATTAATTAATTTTAACACTAAATCATCCATAATTGTTCATAAGAGTCGTTCTGTCACAGCTTCCTTTGGTATGCTGGAATACATGTGCCAGTGAAACTGTATGGAGGTAATGTATTTCAATCACAGGTCCTGAGCCTGTGAACGGTATTGTACATTTGTTGCTGTATTCTCAATTATAAACTACCCGTCAGTTAAAGAGCATACTTCGCAGTTGAACCAAGTTATCCGGGAAAACCAGTGACACTCCATAAACAAACTTTTCTATCTTGTACTGTTTTGTAGCTGTTAAGTTTGGCAATGCACAACAGAACAAAAGAGAAACGCACCGTTATTAATTGATTCAGTGGTCAACACACCCTGTTTCTACGCGCTAAAAAGTGACAATAGTTCAGTACAGTTCGGAAATTTTGTCACTCGGAGAATAGGAATTGTGTCTAACAGTGTAGAAATAAAAAGAATCAGCTTTTAACAATACTAACTCCAATTCTAATCAAAATTTATTTTAACGTAACAAATCAAGTATACATCCATTTTTTACATCAGACAGACACTTGAGAAAAAGAGGGAATATAATAAAAATGTCAATAAAATGTTCATTGAGTGTAACAAAAATATATGATTTGGTTAAAAAAGATAAATTATATAATATATTAGTAAAATTCGAAATACCTAAGAAGCTTATTATTATGATAAAAGTATGCAAGAGTGAAATATAAAGTAAAATTCTTGTGGGTATTAATATGTCTGATAAATTTAGAATTCATGATGATAGATACAGTATCTCCGTTGCTCTTTAATTTGGTCTTAAAATATGCTGTTAGGAAGGAAAAATCTAATGAAGGACTAAAATTAAACGATCTAATTCAGTTTTTAGCATATGCAGACGATGTAGACTTGCTAGGGGCATACAATTAAGAATAATATTAAAATATCATTAAAAGCAGCTAGAGAGATAGGTTGGGCGGATAGTGTGTGCGGAAAATCTGGTGTGGGAATTGAGATTTCCCTTGAGGGGACATAATCAAAGTTTTGTTAGGACCAAGATGGGCTCGTGGTGGATATTGTTGGTTCCAACCTGAAACGTCTCCTGGCAGACCATTCTGTTCCTTTCCATTGTTCGGTATTTGTACGACTGTCATTTTTTTCCAGGGGGGGGGGGGGACATTAGAACCATCATGGTCGCTTGAACTTCAAATTGTCAAAGTAGGGATATGAATTTAATCGCAGTGAAGAGCGGCTAAGGTAGGGTACTGCAGAGAATGTTTTGACTCTTTGTTAAAGCCTGATACATTTACCACACATTGACTTGGTTCGTCTGCTCTCTCTACATAATTGGGAATCCAAAATTTAGGTTCTGTCTCTTACCCATCGTCCTTGTGTGAGGTTTCAACACTTATTCTGCACACTTTACGTGGGGCCCATTGCTTGTCCTGGTCATACAGTTAAACCATAAATATGCAACGATCAAAGCAGTGTTTCGCCTTTTTTTTACAGAGGAACCATTGACTCCAGTAGCCGCGATTTGGTACCAAAACTGGAGGGTAGAGGAAAATGTCAAAACTGTAGGACAAGTTTACTTCCCCTTGGTAGATACGATTTAACGGGCAAAAGAGACAAAAAAGTGGAGGGAGGACAACTGAATCCCCTTTAATCTCAGCCACAAGTTATCCCTATTGTGAAAGTACATTCCTTATTTTCCTTTCCAATTTCAAAGAGAAACTAATGTGATTGGGCAAAATGGCTGTTTTTTTAAAAAAAAACATTTTATCACTAGCTTCAGCACTCTTGATTACTAAAAATCGCCTATCACCTTTGTAATGATCTTCAATTAGGCAAAACGTTAACAGAAAAAACAACATTTATTTAACTTATAACTTCATGTTATAAAAACCACACGAAAGACATTCAACAAAGACAAAATACAATCTATCCCCAACTAGACTTGTTCACAGTATATCTTCTTAAATCGTTTATCTTTTTCTTAACTTCTATCAACCTTGCTATCTGAAAAAAGTAGGGCAGATAAGCGTTATCAACTACAACAAATGACTTGCATACTGTTGTGTAAAGTACAGCGATTAAGTCAATTGCGTGTTTCTTGGGAGGTGGGAGCTGCTACAGGTCTTAAGTGTCTTTGACTTATCGCAAAGGGCAAATCCGTGTGTGCTAAAAGTGTCAAAATATCCAATACAAGTTTAAAGAAAAATCCTAAACTCGGTAACAAACTATCCATACTCCTCACAGCAGTATGGATATGAATAACCGGGGAGGAGGAGTGATAGGGATTTCTACCAGGGTTGTTAAAGGTCCAGGAATTTTAAATAAATTCAATTCCGGTCCAGGAGAGAAAATCAGGAAGCGTAAATGGGTTCTGGACCATAAAGAACCTTTTTATCTGTAAAGTATTTCAATTCAGTCCTGGGACCTTTTTTCCCGATCAATTTAAATACGGTCCAGGAACCGTTTTTCAGGAACGAATAAAATACAGTCCAGGAACCATTTTTCAAGGAAACAATACGCAACTTGGACCGAACTTAAATTGTGAAAGGAAAAAGGTTCCGGTCCTGCAGCGGAACCCAATAGAACCCATTAGAATTTATGGGTTCCTGGACCTTGAACAACCCTGATTTCTACACACAAGACTCAAGTATTCTTGCCAACAATGATACATTGTTACCCCTGCCTGGATCATTTCATCATACATTCCCGAATCCATAACAAGAATCATCTTTGTAACACAAACATTTTGCATTACGTTGTCAAACATGCAATTTTTCTTTCAAAATGTATATTTTCTTCTTTTCCAACAACAGTGCATTCGACAACACATCTAACAATTCTTAAACTTTCAGTTTGTGCACAGCTTGTTATCAAGAATTACTCAACAATGCTTAAGTCTTTGTTGTCATTTTTTATACTAATAACTTGAATTGAACAAATTTATAAAATGTGGTTCCATTAATTTATTTTTCTTGTCCATTGCCTTTTGGTTTCATTTGTTGTTGTTGTAACACACTAATATGAATAGTAGTAACATTGTTGTGTTGTAATAAAGAGATCGCGGGTTCGATTACACAGGGCCGCATGGGTTCTGTTGTTTTTATAATTTTGGGTGTTTTACATGTACTTGAACTTGCTGATGCTGAAACTGGCATTAGTTTTCTCACATCAAGCAAGATTTTTTTTTACAATTCACGATATATATATGTGGGTTGTGGTATACACGTTTCAGTGCAATTGAAGTGATTGTCGCTAGATGTCACTGGTACGTTTCAAAATTATTCAACAAGTAATAAAGACGAATAAGCTTTAAATACAGAGAAGTTTTGTTTTATTTAAATTAAGTAATATTTTCTTGCCTAAATTCTGAAAATAATACTATGTAAAACATTGATAAATCATTTGATATTTATTTTATATGTAAATAACTGTCCAAAGGCCAAATTTGCTTCCATGATACGTTGATATCCAATATTAACATTTGGTTGTTCAGTGTGGTAATAATAATAATAATAATAAATTTTCTTTATTCAGCGGGCGAGGTTCAGCCAAGGGCTGCTCTGCCACCTAACCCTTGTCAATATGATAATACATATGAGATTATTATAAACTTATGGAGCAGTAAGCTAAACGTAAAAAATAATAATAATAATAATACAAATAAAAAAAATTAAAAATTAAAAAAAAATGAAGAAAGAAAAAATACATAGGAATTGGTTGCATACAAAAAAAAGTGTAACTAGAAATACAAAAGACAATAGTAATAATAATACAATAATACAATTCCTTTTAGTGAGTGACTTGATACCTTCAGTATGTGCCCCGACTCTGCCATTGTTCCATTAACAGCAGATCTTTTATTTTACCTTTGAAATATAATGGGTTGTTTACACTAGCGATATTTGCAGGCAATGCATTCCATGCTTTGGGAGCCGAAAAGGAGAAAGATGATTTGTAGGCCGTGGTAGAGTGATGGGGTAAATCGAAGTTGTTCCGCTTACGGGTAACATACTGATGGATTTCCCTACGGGAATGCATATTCTCAAACAGGTACTGCGGTTTACCTACTGTCAGTACGCGGCGTATAAAACAGAGATAGTGCAACTTCCTTCTGTTTGCCATGGTAAGATCCTGATTATTATTTTAGGATGGAAGAATATGATCGGATCTTTTTGCTTGAAAAATGTATCGGAAGCAGGCATTTTGCACCATTTGTATTTTTTTACTGAGCTTTTGTGAGAGTTGAGGGCCGTAAACATTATCACAATGGTCGAACAAAGGGTAGATTAATGCTTGGATGAGTCTTAGCTTGCATTCCGCAGGGAGGAAGTCACGGAAACGATTCAGATTCCTAAGTGTTCCATAAGCTTTCCTACATTGCGTCTTTACATGTTCTGTCCAATCAAAAATTTCGTCAAAAATCAGACCAAGATTTTTAGCAGTGTTATTCCTGACAATGGGCAAATTGTTCATTTTGAGCTCGATCTTCATATTTTTAATTAACGACCTTGAATAATTAGAACCAATGATTATGAAAGTGGATTTTTCTGGATTTATTTTAAGACCGTTAGATACACACCAGTTACTGACGATGCTCAAGTCAGAATTTAGTGACTGAAGCTTATGTTCCAACGAAGCGTAATGATCTGAGAAATATAACTGGGTATCGTCTGCGTAAAAATGTGGAGTGAAGAATGTTATGACTTGCTGCAAATCTGCAGTGTAAAGGGTGAAGAGGAGGGGGCCTAATATCGATCCTTGCGGCACGCCTGCTTTCAGCGTTATAGGTTGAGACACGTGAGATGGTGAATTATGTAATACGACCCTTTGACGTCTGTTAAATAGATATGTTTGAAACCAGTTTAATGTTGAAGGAGAAAACTTGTAATATTTAAGTTTGGCTAATAATAAATCATGCTGCACGGTGTCAAAAGCCTTACTGAGATCCAGAAGTACTAAAATAGTGACTTGCTGTTTGTCAATGGCATAGAGAATATCATCCACAACTTTAGCAAGAGCAGTGGATGTGCTGTGTTTCTCACGAAATCCGGATTGCAGCGGGGGCAGTAAAGTATTCGTGTTAACGTAGTTTAACGTCTGCGAATGCACTATTTTCTCGAGTACTTTAGATAGCACAGGCAAAAGACTGATAGGCCTAAAGTCATTGTAAGAAGTGGCGATCTGCTTTTTCTGAAGTGGCAGGATTCGTGCTTCTTTCCACATTTCAGGAAAGACGCCACTGGAAAGAGAGGAGTTAATGACGTGAGTTAGCGGAGATAAAACATAAGGCAAAGAAAGTTTGAGCATATTAGTGCTGATACCATCTACTCCAAAACTATTTGAGCGTATACTATAAATAGTTCTATGTACATCTTTTTCAGTTACCTCAGTAAAGCTAAAATATTGTTCAGCGGTGGAACAGGTTTTGTTCTCGAAATGCTTTATTTGCTGAGCCTTAAGTGGAGGAGGAATTTCAGATTCATTGCAAATTTTACCAAAATGGTCATTAACAGCATCTAAATCTTCAGTGGTATTTATGAGAGAGAATGTATTATCGTGAGACTTTTTGTTGTTAACAATACCCAATTGTTTCAACTCATTCCATGTTTTTCTCCGGTTTAAATTTTTCCCGCCAAATTTGAAGGTAAGATAACATTTCTTTTCTTGTCTTATGACAGTTGTTGTAAAGTTCCGGAGTTCTTTATATTGTTGCCAGTCGCTTGGATTGTTCGAACGTTTGAACTTTCGTAGCGCGTTATCTCTGATTCTCATCAACAATTTAACATTACTGGTGATCCACTGTGCATTTTTCTTATTGTGCTTTACGATGTTTAGAGGTGCGTGCGTGTCAAAAACATTTTGTATATTTGAGGTCAAAAACTCCACTTTATTATTAACATCATCAAGTGAGTAAAGCTTTGACCAATCTACATCAGTTATATCTTTTGCAAAACTTTCTTCGTTGAAGGTATTAAAATTTCTACAATAAACGTAGCTCGCTTGAGGTTCCGGTTTCTGCAACAAGAAATCAGCGTACGCAACGCAGTGGTCTGATTTACCGATTGGGACAGTGACGTCAGTTTTAAACAGTAATTCTGTATTGTCGACGGCTATGATGTCAAGCAGCGTTTTACTTTTTTCGGTGATACGGGTTGGTTTATTAACTATTTGCGTTAGACCAAATGAATCAAAAATCGATCTTAAAAACCGTGTTTCTGGTTTATTCGGGGTGAGATAATCGCAGTTTACATCCCCTAACAGGAAGAGATTATCAACTAGTGGATAGATTTCGGACATTAATTCTTCGAACAATGTAAGTTTTGTGTATGGGACATTGGGCGGTCTGTATATGGAACATACACCAAACTGTTTATTCATGTACTTCAGAATCAAAGTTAATGTTTCGATGCCTTCAGTAATTACTTTCGTCTCTATTGTTCGAACAGTTAAGTTAGATTTATGAAAAACTACAATTCCGCCACAGTTTTTCTTGGTTCTATTTCTTGTTAGCGTTTCATAACCCTGTATGCTAATTAGAGATAGTGGTGTTCCGTCCTTTATCCAGCTTTCTGTAATGACAATCAAATCGAAGTCTCCCTCTTTTACAACAAGCCGCAGTTCGTCCATTTTCGGAACTAGCGATCTGACATTTGCGAGAGCGACACGGCAAAATGAGTCATTGCTTAGCCCTCCCCTTCCCAGCAGCTGGTCATTACCTCGGGGGTTAACGGGAACCGTCCTCACATTTGAGCCAGTGATGCCAAAAGCAGGGAAATTTCCCTCGGCACAGGGAAATTTGAGGGTGAAAAGGGAAAAGGGAAATTTAATGAAAAATAGCTAAAAAACAGGGAAATTTTAACTCATATTTTCGTTCTTTTAAAAAGTTCGAAAATATTTTATTTCAGCGTGTACTTTTTCCAAATGAATAGTTAGCAACAGTGACACTTTTCAGTAAGCTTTCTTTCTCCCTGTTATAGATGACCTTGACCGGTCAGTCTTATAATTGTCGCGTTTCCTAGAAAGGCCTCAAGGCACGAGCCGCGCTGCACCTGGGAAGAATTTGGGACGCGATTTTCAACTTCTTTCCTTGTTCCATCCATCATTTCAGAACGTGTCTTAGTGGCTGTGTGTGTGACACTGTGTGTCCTGTGTCGTTGCAAGGAGAATGGAAGAGGTGACCTGCAACTCCCAAAAAGGTTAGAAAACGTCCTGGGGATTTATCTGCGGATGAAAAGATATCTGGGAAGCATGTGAATAAATTTCGTATTGAGTGGCAGGAAGACCCACTGTTCAAAGGCTGGCTACAACCAGTTAAAGGTAACGAGTGTAAGTGTAGGTGCATAGTATGCGATGTTGTTTTAAATTGCGGAAAAAGTGATCTGGAAAAGCATGGGAAAGGACAAAATTCGATGCGCCCCTGTTATCTTCTCTTGTTCGAGAATATCTGCCCATTACTTCACACTTTTACGATTTTCATAAATATTTAATAATAATAATAATAATAAAGTTTGTTCCTCAGGCAAAACAGGCGTCAAAAGAAAAATATTAATATAAGGCCCCTAGCTAAGCTTTGAGAATGGGTGGGTTTCAAGTCCGACAATCATTGCGCCGCAGACGATTTTTTTTTTTTTTTGATTTGGGGACTTTTTCAATACATTAGTGTTTTATTTTAAAATTCAAATGTTTATTTTAGGATAATTATATTATAAAACTATGATCAGTTTCTAGTATTTTATTCAATAGGGGGTTTGAACCCACTAAATCCCTATACGGTCCTGATTAACAGTTATAGTAATACAAAGATACAGCTTCAGATGTGTTTTGAAAATGGAGGGAAATTTAGGTCGAAAAAGGGAAATTTTGCACTGGTAAAAGGGAAATCCTGCGTTCGGAGATTGGCAACACTGATTTGAGCCCTTGCAAGGAATGCAGTGAAAAACTTTGGATGTTTTCAGGCTTACCAAATATTGAATACTTGCTATTAAAGAGCAAAGGCTTACCTTGTCTCGTGGAACAAATGACAGGTCGGGCAGGTTGATATTTGGACACTGAGGTAACACGATTACATACATTTTCTTCATTACGTCACTCTTAATAGGAAAAGGAATGTACACTTCGCAACATCTTATTTGACCGCCCTGAAAAATTTCAAAGTCCGGAATTCGTAAATTTGGCAGCATAGTGCTTCAGAGCCAACTAAGAGTAGCCAACTTTGCAACATTTCTTCTTCCTGAATGAGAACTCTCGTGATTTTTTTCATTCTTTCACATTCCATAAAGTAAAGATACCCTAAAGCAGTAATAAAATATATGAGTAGACAAAAAAAAATGTTAAGTAGAAATACGAATGTTGAAAATATTTCAAGAGTCTTCGTTCTGAATTTGAAAATAGAAAAATGTATGTGCATTGTGAAACACTGAACAGGATCTCATCCACCTGGAAAGAATTGCGGTCACATTTGAATGCAAGAAGGCAAATTTATGATGATTTTATGCGAAATGTTTAGTAAAGATACCTTGCACAACACCAAACGATTCTGCAAAGTGTGTCTTTTCCTTGGTTCTTGGCGAAAAATGATTCGAAACTCCGGTACAATGTTGCTTCAACTGCGTTTAACGTGTTTTACTGAGCTTCCTGTTGACAATCTCCTGGAGTAGTTGGTTAGATAACAGCTCTTTCTCTTTTTACTGTTTTCGTCAAGATCGAAACATCGTAGGTTCAAATCCCACCCTTTCCTTATTATTTTTTCCTTTTTATTTACCGAGTACGAAGTGTTCTAATAACGTAATACAATATTATATGATATTACTGTAAATATTTATGCGATGCATGCTCAGTGGGGGCGATTAGGTTTCAAAACCGATGGGGCAAGGTGGGGGGGGGGGGGGGCAAGGACAGTTTCTTTCCCTTGGTAGATAATGTTTAGCATAGTGCGGGGTCATCTGCCCCTCCACACTCCATAATCGTCGCCATTGTGCATGCCTCAAATAATGCTTCTACTAATGTTTTTAATCTTTCAGTGATTGGCAGGACTTTAGGAAATATTTTCCATTTCATTCAGCTGTTATAAGTTAACACATATAAAGAACTTACATGTCAACTTTCTGCATCCGGAAATGCTGGACATAAATCGCATAAATATCAACGGAAATATCCAAGAAACGTAGATAAGCATCCTCGTCCAAAGCCCTTTACTTCCCGAAAAAGATTTTGCAAAGAAGTAGGTTTGAACCTAGGACCTTCCATTCCATAAGCAAACGATCCCCCTACACCACACGGTTCACGTTATTTTATGCAATCAGATCGGATCTCACTTTAAACTGTAGGTCCAGTCCCGATTAGCCTTACTATGCATAAAGTTGACTTAAAACACCAAATCAACCAATTCATCTCCTTTCAGAGTGGGCCTTCTATGATACTGTAGTCGGCCAGCATCCGAAAATACAGTTCTGCTTCGCGTATACCAGAGTGTAATTTCATTTAATATTGTGACTAATTTTACTTTTAAACTACAGATTAAAGCGATAATAGTGTCCAGAAAAAGAACCTCAAAGTAGATCTTCACACAAAGTAGTTTAATCCATTGCCAAACATTTCAGTTAAGAATAACATTATGCTTTTCCATTGACCGTATTTTCGATTCATGGTGAATTTGCTAAAAGGACCATGTCAAGAAATCTAAATATGTAAGTTTTACTAGTGAATGCATTTAAAATGCACGAAATAATAGGGGAGGAGAAAAATAAACCTCAAAACTAAATAAAAATGCAACAAAAACTGTTAAAAATACTGACAAATAAACTAAAAGCCAAAAAAGGCCGAAAAATGAAAAAAAAATGTAAAATAGAAAGTGTTTTCCGGCTCTAACTGTAGGGAAACGGACATGATATCAGGTTTAGCATTGTTTTTAAGGTTCAGAAAAAAAGTTGATTTTTCATCAACTTCCGGACCCTAATTAGTAATTATGACCATTGAAAAAGTTGAAGGTAGCTTACTTAAAATTTTCTTGCTGAGGGATCGTATTTTCCCATATCTCCACTTCATAATATAGAGAAACATCAAGTTCATATTTCGAAAATGACTTGGAATTTTCCACCACGAAAATATGTTTTTCAGAGTTTGATGTTCGTTAGTATTATATTTTATGGTTTCCATTGTTTTAATTTCAAACATATTTTATATTTCATACGTTCCTCTCTCTTTTCATACAGTCTTTGGAAAAAAGCTGAAGTTTCTTGTCAAACATGGTGTGGTTCAAATGACTCCTTTTCGCTCTCCTGTTCCTACTTTAAGCAAACAACAAAATACTTCGTAAATAAACGATTGCTTGTTCAAACACGGAATTTTTACACAATTTACAAAATATGACAAAACGCCAATAGACATGTTCATCATTTTTCCCTTTCAGCGTTTCTCGATTTTATCTGAATTCGTTTCCTCGTGAAAATTGCCATGAGGAAATTATAGATATGACATTATGTGTGAATTGGTTTCTTCAAACTGGTAGCAAATTTTAACATGAGCTACCTGGAGAACAGGTAGCGTGCTTGATTCTTACGAGCGAGGGCGTAGGTTCGATTCTCCACATAGGCAGGTTTTTTTTCAGGAGTATATCGTTGGGTGTAAAGTTTATCCACCGTGCTAAGAAGTTAACATTGGTCTCTGTATTTCACGAGAGGAAAGAAAATAGTAAGAAAAAGTTGTTTCGATGATAGGAGGATGTCACATGCCACGTGGAATGCGCAGAATCAAGTTACGTAGAGCTAAGTCTGTAATTTTAGATACCAAGCAGTGATGAATTAACGATCATTATGAGGTTTTGAATTTTTTGTTTGTCACTCACTATATAAATACTTAATTAGTAGTTTCTTATCGAATCGCCTTCGTCGCAATAACAATTTATTTATGTTAATTAGCGATTTACTATTAGTTTTAGACGCATGGTAAGATGGTGGTGAGGGGATTGACAAGTCATTACGAAAAAAGGACATAAAATTACCAATCTTAGCAATTTGAACTCATTAAACGTTCTCCTTCGTTACAGTACTGCACTACATCACTACTTAACATAACTGTATATCTTTTTTTAGTATATCGAAATCAAATAATCGTCCTCCTCCGTAGTCGAGCAGTCTGGCGAGAGCTGCGATACAAGGAAGTTGTGCGATCGCGCGCTCGTACAACTCCCGATCACGCGTACGCGTAGCCAGTGCTTTACGTAAGTGTCTTGTGGAAGTTAATACATAGACGTCAAATGGCGATTAAAAGGGTCAACACACTGAAAATAAATTTCAGCAACATCAGAGACAAACCCACGTCGTCGGGATTACACCAATGGATAAACGACACATTGAAACTAACACCGGATCAGGTCGTGAGTATCGAGTTAGATTACTTTCGAAAATGTTTGTATCTGAAGCTAGTTTCGAAGCTTCTGTGTGAACGGTTGTTGAATCAATCGAATGGATCTTATGTGTATAATGATTCGGAAGGTGCCCATGAGGTTTTAATGACATGGGCGGACAGTGCAACAGTAATAGTGCGACTTCATGTGATTCCAAGTGAATTAGACGATAACCCGATACGAGTAGTTTTGAACCAATATGGAACCATACATACATTAGTAGATGAAAAGTATAATGAAGATCATATATATCCAGTACGTACGGGAAGAAAAATTGTAAAGATGACCTTGACCCGTTCAATACCTTCTTATGTGTCTATAAGTGGAGGGAGGTATTGGGTCACATATAATGGTCAAGCTAAGACTTGTGCAGCGTGCGACTCCCAGGAACACTTCTTCAATCAATGCCCCAATCGACAGCGATCATCAGCAAGAGTGGGTGACAACTCGTATGCAGGAAGAGCCCGAACCACCCTGTATAATTTGAACCGTACAGAAGAAGTGATAACCAGTGAGCCTACCATACTCACAGGTGTCACGACAAAGCTACAAAACGACCCACCTGCACGTGGCAGTGAAGAGACAATACAGGGTGTTCCAGAAATGCCGACCAGCAAAGAGCAACTCGCATCAAATGATGGAAGTACTGCCGAATTTATGGAGGCAGCCCACGTAGCAGAGAAGAATGGGGAAGAAACAATGGACGTTAACCTAGAGGTGCCCCATAGTCCGATGCAGCAGGCAGATGATAATCATGCAGGTGAAGGTGGGAACTCCGAGACGGCGTCCCCCGCATCAGGCGCTCTGCCGAAAACAACGAAGGAACCAAACAAGAAGAAGAAACGCAGTCTCCCTAAGAACGATACGGCGTCGACACGGCGGCAAGATGGCCCTCATCGTTCGGTGTCTCCAGTGTCTCGGCGACTGCGTAGAACGATGAGTGCGACAAGAGAACAGAGTGCGAAATCTGGCGGCGGCTCGGATTGGTCGCTTGAGGTCAATGTGTGATATATGTCCACCATATCCTAGGTATGAAGTGTGTTGTCCGCGTTATAATGGTATTAGGGTTATGTTTGTCGCATGTCGTAGTGAAATTGAAAAAGGTAAATAGTTTAACGTCAGTAAATGCACATAACATTCCCACCGGATACAATAGCCCAGAATCCCACATGACGACCCCCATATATCATTTTGCAACAATAAACATTAACAAGATGAAATCTAGTGTCAAGCATCATGCATTCTTAGATTATATTAAGCAAAGTTACCTGGATGTAATTTTCCTGCAAGAAGTCGGGACCGATGATTTCTGTCTGGGCAGTGCGTATACCGTGTACAACAATTTAACTCACAATTCCCTAGGAACCGCCATAGTTGTAAAAGAAGGCCTACATGTATCGGAAGTTTACCATCACCCGTCTGGTCGTATCACGTGTATCCAAATAGGAAACATATGGTTTTGTAATGTTTATGCCCCATCAGGTACCAACGCTAGAAATACTCGGAACATATTTTACGCTACAGACGTGGCGACGGCATTAGGTGGTTCCCGTCAAAACATTGTGCTGGTGGGTGATTTTAATTGTACTCTAAGAAGACAGGACCAATATCCAGGATTCCATACATCACCTAGCTTGCAGACGCTGGTTGAAGGGTTTAAACTACACGATGTGTGGGTGGCTAAAGGTCCGAATATAGATGGCTACACATACATACGTGCCGACACAGCGAGTCGGCTTGATCGTTTTTACGTTAGTGCACACATGATTAGCAAAATATCTGCGATCAGAATTTTCCCAACGTGCTTCAGTGATCATTTAAGTGTCCAACTCGACATGAGTTTGGATGTACCTTCAGTTGGACGAGGGCGGGGATTTTGGAAGTTCAATGTACGGTTATTGGAAGATGAACAATTTCGTACCGAATTTAAACAAAAATGGAAGAAGTGGGACGAAATGAGCGTACGTCAAACTGACATTATTATGTGGTGGGACACTTTTCTAAAACCTTCCATTAAATATTTCTGTTTAGCATATAGTCGTGAAAAATACTCAGATTTCAATAAGAAATATAACTTTTACTACAGAGTGCTTCACGAACTAACAACACAGGTAATACAAGGGAAGCCAGTGCGCCAAGAAGTGAAACGAGTGCAAGCAGTGCTGCTGAGCATGCACAGAGAGCGTATGCAAGGTTACAATGTTAGGAGTCGTCTTCCGATGTTTGACGCACAAGAAGAAGCCTCGTTGGTACAGGTGTTAGCAGAGAGACGCAGTGCACAGCGAAAGAGGATAACGTGTCTCGATACAGCCACGGGGAGACTAACCGAACCCAAGTTAATACGAAATTACTTACGTGACTTTTATGCAGATCAGTTTAAAGAGAAGGAAGATCAACGCTCCCATCGCAATCCACTGCAAGGGATGGACCTTCCCATGTTAACGGAAGATGACCGTCGCTATTTAGAACAGCCATTCTCACAGAAAGAAGTGTACGAGTCTGTTCACAGTGGAAAAAGAGGTAAAGCTCCGGGAATCGATGGTGTCCCGATAGAATTGTTCCAAACCTTTTGGACAACGGTGGCTCCACTGTTCACACGCTGGCTCAATGCTGTGTTTACGAAGAAACGTATTGGACGAACGAGTCTTACGGGTGTTATGGTTTTGATTCCCAAAATATCTCAGCCCAGAAAGCCAGAAGACTTCAGGCCAATCACATTACTATGTGCTGATTATAAAATCCTTGCACGTTTGATCACCCGAAGGTTGCAACATTTTGCGGATACTTTATTAGGGCCGTATCAATATGTCTATGGTACAAGTGGTAAAATATTTCACATTCTAACTAGTGTACGTGACATCATCACTTCTATGCAAGATATTGAAGGTTCTCAAGCTGCTTTAGTGGCGTTAGATTTCAAAAGTGCCTTTGACTCCCTCAGACATGACTATCTTTTCCAATACTTTGGAAAAGTGGGATGTGGCGATTTCTTTGTACAATCTATACAGAGCTTATACAGAGAAGCGCGAGTTCAGTTATCTATCGACGGTTTTCTGTTGCAATCCTTTTCCATTCAGCGTTCTGTCCGTCAAGGATGTCCATTTTCTTTATTTGCATTCTGCGCAGCTTTGGCTCCATTTTTACGAATGATGCATGAAAAACTTCAGGGAATCAGGCTTCTTGGGAGAGACCACAAAATATGTGCGTACGCAGATGATGTGACCGTAATCGTGAAAGATCGGCTAGACTTGACTCGTATGGAGGCAGTACTTGAAACGTTACGAAAGCAGACGGGACTCAGTTTGAACCAGAAGAAATCTAAAATACTACCCCTAGGGCGTAACCCTACTCTGTGGACTGAACCTGTAACTATACCCATTGTAGATAAAGTGACAATTTTGGGAATAAACTTCACTACGACCATCGCAGAGACTGTCTCCAGAACTTTTACAACTATTCTCCCAAAAATCCAGGCAGTGTTGAACATGAACCGTTATAGACAATTATCCTTAAGCTCAAGAATACAGTATGTGAACATGTTTGCATTATCGAAGTTGTGGTATGCTGCGCAAGTTTTGCCTGTCTCTGCGAAAGTCGCGGCGCAAGTACGAAAGATGATAACGCGCTTCATATGGCATGCACATTTGTTTCATGTCGCACATGAAACGCTATGCCTCCCAGCAAGTAAAGGAGGACTGAACTTGCGCCAAGTGGAGAGACAAGCCTCAGCCTTGTTTCTACAACGGAACATTGAGTTGCTTCTGCACTACCCTGATAGTTTAACAGCAAGATTACTACATACTCTGATAGATGAAGTGGAACTGCGAACACCCATTTATCCAGGGAAGATCCCTTCCCACTACAACTATTTGAGGACAACTCTTGTCGAGTTTTGCTATCTCCTAATCGGTTCACCTCACATGGATGTCGAGGGCATGACAGTGAAATTTTTCTATAACCAATTGACTTGCAGGTTACACCACCAGCCACGAATTGTGCTTCTTCGAACTAATGTAGTGTGGTCAAATGTATGGAGAAATATATCTGCATCTCATCTTTCTAACCGCGTTCGATCTTTGTGGTACCTAGTAGTTCACGATGCCATTGCGACCGGTGCTCGAAAGTGGCGATACCAAATGACTGACAGTGCCGTATTTTCCAATTGTCATCAAGCTGAAGACACTTTACGACATCGCCTTGTAACATGTCCTGCCACGGTAGATCAATGGACGTATTTGTGTAAATGTCTTGGTACTATATGTAGAACATCGCCCGACACATTTACTGTAGATCATTTATTGTTACCAGATTTTGTGTTCTTCCCTCTTACTAAAGTAAGAGCGGTCCAGTTTTTAATAGCTCAATATATTTATTATATTTTAGGACATAATTCAGTGCCAATGCAAATTTCGCTGCAATATCACTACAGTGAGAATTATTACCAAATGGACTTAGCAAACCGCAAAACACTCTATGCAAATTTTTTGCAGGCACTTTTCTTGTAAGTACACCTAATTATGTAATCTCGATCTGATATATGTGTAATGTTATCATAGGATCATGTAAGTAGTCAATAATTCATAAAATAAAGAATATTAAAAAAGAAAAAAAAAGCGGGTTAAGGCGTTCACTCGTCTTGAGATCGTTCGCTGCGGGACGGCGTAGGTTCGAATCCGGCTCTGGTCGGAATTTTTTCGGCCTACGTATAGGGCGTATGAACCCACCATCGTGAGGAAATTGGGAAGCTCCGAGTGAGTGAGCGTAACCTGGTCAAGAAGACCTACAATAACTGCTGGGGGTTCGTCGGGCTGATCACCCGTCACCCCAACACTGGTCTGAGACCTCCACGCTATAACAGGTGACGGCGGAACAGTGTGGGAGGGAGACCAGCAGTCGGTAGGTAAGCCAAGGCCCGTCAAGGTGCTGTAGAGCTGTGGGTTATGTTAAATCAAATAATCAATATTTTTGGCGTCAGTGAAGAACAAACAATACATACCTTAAATAACATTACATTTTGTATCCTGAATACATATATGTGATTTGTGAATTAATCATGATGTGTGTGTTAACACAACATATAAACAATAACTAAAACGAAAAGTTTTAAATGAAATCCTGGTATTCTCCAACTTCTAAGGGACGTTCCTCAAGTGTGCATCGGATTCATTTTTTAAATATTCTAATATCAACGGTATCTGTTCAGCAAACAAAAAAATAAAAAAAAATGAAAGAGGAGAGGGTGGGATTTGAACCCGCGACCTTTCACGCTTGATGAAAAATAACGATAGAAGGGCCTAACTAACTGCTCTACGTTAACTTCATGACGTTATACCCTTAAAAATATGTTGACGTTTATGAAGACTCCCACCTTCCTGTGTTTCAAGCACATCTTCTCGACAAGTCGTGTAAAATATATGTTTTTAAGAACTGTTCGATATTATGCAAGGTATTGTAAATAAAATGTAGCATAAACTCCTCAAAAATTTGCTTCTTTCTGCACAAACGTGATGGCAATTTCCTCCAGGTGGAGAAAAACTCTATTCAGTGTTTCAAACCCCCAAAAGTTCAAGTCGAGCAAGCAGTATCGTAAATATCCTTCAACGTTATTTTTCCAATTTATTATTTCTGTTTGATTGCGTATTATAATAGCGGTTTATAGTTTCTAAGTTCATGGAAGGTGTTAAATTGAAAACCTATCACCGCAGCGTTTTTCGTCTAGTGGAAGGATCTACTCAAAGTTGGCTACTCTCACCTGGAGCTGAAGTGCAATGTTGCTAAGTTTACGATTTCTGGACTTAGAATTCTTTCGGGGCTGTCAAAGAAGATGTTGCGAAGTGTACATCGTGTGGTGTGGCCATGGCATCTCGTGGTTGTCTGAATAGCCCAGATGTGTTTTGCTACATCTGCTTTGAATTTGTTCCCCGGGTACAGAGACAGGAAATTACAGATTTTGTAAGCAGAGCACATTACGCATACTTTAAAATGAAACTAGGAGATCAAGATAAATCGTAGGCCCCACGCAAGGTATGTAGATCATGTGTGGAATCTTTACAAAACTGGAGCACGGGAAAGCGGCCATCTATGCCATTTGCAATACCCATGGTGTGGAGGGAGCCTCAGGATCACAGCAATGATTGTTACTTCTGTTCCTGTGAAATTGTAGGTCGAAATATTAGAAACAAGAAGAGGATAGTGTATCCCAATATTCCCTCAGCAATGAGACCTGTGTTGCACGGTCCAGACTTGCCTGTACCGAAACCTCCATCAAGTCTTGAGTGTGTAAGTGATCCTGGTTCACTAAGTGATTCAGTGGAAGGAAGTGAAATGGAAGATGACATTTATAAGCCCCCTCACGGATCTCGGGACCATATACCGTTCACTCAAAGCGAACTCCATGATTTAGTTAGACCTAAATTTATCTAAAGAATCAGCTGAAATTCATGGTTCCAGACTTAACGAAATGAACTTGCTGGCTTGTGGAACAACATTTTCCTGGTACAGACATCGAGAAAAAGAGTTTGTGCCTTATTTCTCGAAACAAGATTCTCTCGTGTTTTGTTGTGATGTGTCCGGTTTGCTGACTAAGTTAAATTTTCCTTGCCTTTCAACTGATTGGAGGCTATTCATTGACTCGAATAAAACAAGTTTAAAATTTGTTCTGTTACATAATGGAAATAAGTTCACCCTCAGTTCCTATTGCTCATTCTGTGTCACTAAAAGAAACCTACAGCAATATGCAACTTGTTCTTAATAAAATTAAATATGAGGACCATGGTTGGTTGGTGTGTGGTGATCTTAAAGTTTTGAGCATTTTACTTGGACTACAATGTTTATATACGAAAATGCCATGTTACATCTGTGAGTGGGATAGTAGGGCACGAAATTACCACTGGGAAAGAAAAGAATGGCCAATACGGAAAACGTTGAACCCGGGTTCAAAGAACATCGTACAACAACATTTATTCAGTCCTGAGGAAGTTGTACTTCCCCCTCTTCATATCAAATTAGGGCTGATTAAACAATCTGTGAAGGCAGTTAACAAGGAAGGACAATGTTTCCAGTTCATATGCAAAAAATTTCCATCCCTGTCGTACGGCAAAGTGAAAGAAGGTGCTTTTGTTGGACCAGACATTAGGAAATTAATGAATGATAAAGACTTCGAGGAAACAATGACTCTAGCTGAAAGAGATGCTTAGATAGCATTTAAAAGTGTAGTGTTGAACTTCTTGGGGAACCACAAGAGTCCTGATTACAGAGAAGTTGGGTTGTAACATGAATCTCAAATTACATTTTTTGCATTCACACCTTGATAACTTTCCACAAAATCTCGGTGAATTAAGTGAGGAACAAGGCCAACGGTTCCATCAGGACATGAGGGATATGGAGAAAAGGTATCAAGGACATTGGAGTGTTAGATTGATGACTGACTACTGTTGGGCACTGTACAGAGAAACGTCGGAAGAAAATCACAAGAAAGTTAGGAAAGCTTACAGAAGAAAACGTGCTAAACAGAACTGAAAAATATGTATTGTGTAATGATTTTCTCGTGTGTATATTATATACTGCTATATGTCGTTTTCTATATTATATGGGTCCTTTGTGTCTGTCTATATTCATTTTAAAATAAACATGTTGATGCGTTTAGTGTCATAAGCTACTTATTCTGATTGAAGAAAAGAAAAATTTTAATAAAACAGTATGCAATATTGGACAAAGCCCAAATTTTGAAATTTGATTTGTAAGAAAACCTTGCTTGATAGAGAAAAACGAATTTCATATTCGTGATCAGCATGGCACAAATAATAAAGTTCACCTATTAAACAAAAAACAACATTAACATGAATTTAATTTGCGGTCCTGTGTTATCAATGGAGGGACGTAATGGTTCGGGTCCCCCTTGAAACTGTATGTGTAGCCCCGATTAGACTATCTGAGGAGAAAATGGATTTAAATCAAACAAACGACTTCTCATTTGGTTACCAATTTATTTACATAAGGATAGGAAGTTCATTGAATGTATTCTGTAATTCATGTATGCATCAGTGACGGTGCTAATGGAGAGGGCAGGCAGGCGAATGCCTCAAGGAACAATACATTAATGACCTTTGGAACTATATTTGCATTTTTTGATGTATACTAAATGTGTGATTGTTCTCCCAGAAATTACCCTTCCCACAAATTTTCATGTCACTACAAATGCCATTTTCATTTTAATGCTTGTTACATTAAGAACATTTAAATTTATTTCAGTTCAGGAAAATGACTAATGCATGTGGTGCATATTAAAGCAAATTATGTTTGCAAAAATGAATATATTTTAGTGTAGGCCACGCAAAAGCTTTTACGAGATTCCTGAACGCGTCACTGCATTTTTTGCATTATCATTTTAACAAGGTGCGTATCTGGTGTGCCTACATGAAACGATATTTAAGCACATGATACGTGATAAAAGGTCCATGAAACATTCAACGCTCATTTCACATTCAGCTTTTAGAAGCTTGCTTTTCATTTCTTTGACAGGTGGCAGCATCACTCGCATCGTATATGCCGTGTGTGTTAAACTATAAAAGAGGTTATTTCACAGTCAAAGCCAGCTCTGCTTTCATCGCAAAATAGTAATCGAAATACCTATTGCCTTTTAGTTCCTAAAATAAAGTGTCTCTTTCGACGCTATTGAAAATTTGGATCAGCACACGTTAATATAATACGGTGGAGTTTTCCCCAATACAGCACACAAATTTCCAGGAGATATCTAATGGATATCAGGAGATATCTTCGGGATATTTGCGTCAATGTTGTGGGTATCCAAAGGATATACAGGAATATCTAGTAGACATATATTGAATATCCCATGGGTATCCATATGTCCGTCCAGACGACATCAAGCAGACATCCATTCGATATTACCTGGATATTCATATGTCTGTTAAAGGGATATCCAAATAATATTCAGAAAATATATGTTATGAACATTCTGGGCGTCATTTTTGGATATGTTTTGGATATTATGTGGGTCATTTTTGGACATGCTTAGCCGGCCAAATTTGTTCGATATCTTGGATGTCCAGAGTCTTTAATAATTTCATTGCTGCAAGCACAATATTCGCTTAAAGTACGTACATCATGGAGAGTACCACAATAGTGATTGCCGTTTGATTTGGGTAACCTTTATTTCTCTCTCTCTCAGTTTTTAACAGGATATTTCTGTAATCTCCTACCCCATAGCTGCTTTCTTTTTCAAATGAGATATTTTATCTATCCTTTCCTTTCGAAGTAGCCATTGAGCCTGAAAACAAGGCATCGTTGACTTCCATTGCTAGGTGCTTCGATGCGTGGACGATATTATTTTCGTTGTCTCAGATCAACTACTTTGTTGATATGAACAAAATTAGAGAAGAAGATGATGAAAAGCCAGTAGTACAATAATAACCCTTTTTATCTGAGACATGACTCAGTTTTTCAATTGCATAATCTGTCATCCCTACGGCGTGCAGCAAAGCAACGTGTATGTTCTATCCGGGGAATCTCTGGAGGAAGGCCGCGCCTTTAGGCAGAGGAGGGGAGAAAGCGAATGGACAGAGCTGAAGCAGTACACGCTGCTACAAAGGCTGGTAGCTGCAGTCGTCGTCCCCTCTCTCCACCCAGCCTGCAATCCAGTTCTCTCGTAAGTGCTCATTGGTCGAGCTGTCTCGCGTCACCACTTGCTCAGAGACTTGCTTTCGTTCGCTAGCTCCAGAGATTACCTGGACATAGTGTATGTTAGAATTGGGTAACGCGTCTTAATTGTGAAGGACCACTCTGTTTTGCACGCGTGCATGTCAGAGGAAGCAAGGTTATAGCACCGTTGTAAGAGGGGCGGGCAGGAGATACCAACTTTTCCAGACACATACGAAAAAAATACATTGAATTATTATGACGTCACTCACAATTACACACACAATTACACACACACACATACAAATTGAAAACGGGCCTATATTCCTCACGCTCAACTGCACTATGATTAACGAATACCTGTTCACGCGGCGTATAAATTTTAGGAGGCAGAAAAGGAATTTCCCATGCTAAACGTAGGAGAATGGTATGGCATTTAAATACAGTAAAACCTAGTTAATCCGGACTAATGAGAGGATAAGTTGACCGGAAAGTCCGGATTAACTTAAATAACCTAAAAGAACAGTAGAAAGTGCATTAAAACTCCGTTTATAGCAACAAAACACGTTTGTTATGGTGTATTTAAAGTGCATAGGACTAAATACACTATACAGTACAGTGCAAAGTCTGCGGGAAACAGAATTTCATCATCGCTTCACTGCCTTTTGTTTGGGAAGTTATCTTGTTGACTTCTAGCCACATTTAGAACCATGCATTCTGCTTTGGGTTAGGGGGGGGGCTTTTTGGCTTTTGCCTGTCCGGATTAAGCAAAGTTCGGATTAACGAGGTTTTACTGTAATTCAAATTTGATAAACAGCATTTGTATTATTTACCTTGGTTTTTGTTCCTTGTCATTTCAAGGAGTCTTAGAGGGGGAGGGTAAAGGTCATAAGCAAAGTCCTAAACTTCTAGTGATGCAGTGTTGACCTGTATTTTGTAAATGTATTTTCACAGGGCTCTGTGCCGGAGTGTTTAACGCAGTGCAGTACGAATACAAGATTCCTACGTTCGTGTACTTCTTATTTTATGCTGCACTTCCATCACATGATCATAAAAAATACGGAGTAGATAAAGTTGATGGACACTAATGCCCAAGTCAGGACTCCAACACGGAATCTTTGTTTACAAGGACCACTCATGGCCTTGGCTATGAAGCAGGGTCCGTGGATGTATAATTATGCATATACCTTCCAGGGGTGCCATCCCCCTCAAGACCAATGGCGCACCCCCCAAAATCATGTCATCCGACCCACCCCCCAAATCATATCATTCGCGCCCTCAAACGATGACCATAACCAGCTTTCTAATATTCTTGTCTCTGGAGGAGAGTGATTTTTGTGTATAAATATCTTCTTGCTTTGTACCTTATTTCATTTGTACTTGGTACATAGTCTAATGAAGCCCTTACCAGAAGGTTGAAACGTAACATTTAGTTTTTATGTTTCAAAATCAAATAAATTCTGTCTTGGTCAGCATATTGGATTTTATGAATATCGAGAATATCACTTATGACTTTTAATGCAGCTATAGTATATATCTACACATTCACCACACAGATAACTGCGAGCGAAGCGAGCAAGAAAATCTTTACATCTATTTCTGTGCACGCTTTCAAGAATATTAATTTAATGAGGTGTCAATACTTTCTTAGGATCCCGAGATATTTAGTCCTTTCTAGCTTCTCCTTTGGCACTTTCGTTGTCCAAAACATGTGGATACCACATAGCTAAATACAGACTCCAAAATTTAATGTTCGAACTCTCTCTTCACTACAGAAATCCCTTCACAATCTAAGATTTAAAACTTTAACAAGAGCTTCCTATCTCCCCTTTTAAATTACAAGGGTTGGATAAAAAGTATTGGCAACACTGGTATAATTGGTACTTGACTGTATTGGCAGAGGAGCACGTGTTACATTCCTTCAAAGTAATCGCCCCTCATCTCTACGACTTCTGCCACACGTATGGAAGGCGTCGTACACCGTCAGCGCGTCCATCTCTAGCGATGTCCCGCAGTGACCGCCCTATAGCACGTATGATGGCTTCGCGCGTGTCGTAGTGCTTCCTGCCCAGTGGTTCCTTCATTTTGACAAAACGGTCGTAATCACACGGTCTCATACCGGTGAATACGGCGGATGTTCCAGTACCTCCCACTACCAGTTATGCAGGAGCGCCGTCACATTGTTCGCAGTGTGACACTTTGCATTGTCAAGCAGGATGATGGGACACCGTGCCGTCGCTTCCTTCTTAATGCGAGACGAAGGTGGTGTTGCAAGAAGGTGCAGAAGTAGGCTGCGTTGACCGTCTGCCTGAGAGACGTTGTTCTTCTTGCCTAAACATATTGTTATGGCGCTTGCACTCTCGTCCTCTGCTTCAGAGCACTGCTGTTTTTGACTGAATAACATACAATCGCTCCCACTCACTATACTTCCTCGTCTGACATTCCTTTATCAGCCACGAAACGCTTGTGGCGCTGTGACTCACCCCTTTCACGGGACAGTAGTGTTGCCATTACTTTTTATCCAACTCTTGTAAATACTCAATCCTATCTCCATGTCGGTAACGCGTCTGACTAACATGCTAAAGGTCCCGGGTTCGATCCCCGGCCGGTTCAAATCCGGGAACTTTTCTAACGATGGAAGCGGCCCCGGCGCCCACCCAGCGTCGAATAACATGGGTACCTGGGGGAAACCCTGGGAGTAAAGGCGGTCAGGGGCGTGGTGCTGATCACATCACCCCCACTCACGACCGGATCAGGAAAGTGTGGGGCGTTACCCCCACACCCCGTATACCCCTTCATGGCGTAGTGCTATGCACAGGGGAACACTTTACCTTTTTCTTTATCTCCATGAAAATTTTAGACTTACTGTTGATATTAAAGAATGGATATTGCCTCCTCCTAAAAATAATTCTTACTCCCAACACCACAATTTCCGCAACAGTCTAAGACAATAGTAATACACAAGAATCAGATACTCCCCTGAATATAATGCTCAACCCACCCCCTTTAACTAAAATACCCGAAATAATCTAAGACCTAGAGTTGGATACTGCTCCCCCTAACGTTTATCTCGGAATCCCCTCCCCCAGAACCCACGTGTTAATTAAGGCCTAATATATAAGATTTGGATATTCTCTCTCCCCCCCTTCTTCGATAATACCCTTAAACACTTTATTTTCTTCATGTAATGGATTAAATATGGTGCATTTAAGGTGTAAAATTGTTATATACAGGGCGTCTCAAAAGTAATAGCGCAAACTGACACAGGTGAGAGTACACGATAATAGAAGCAAAAAAGTCTGAGTAAACATGGGTCTGCAAACGAGCCGTTTTCGAGATAATCGCGAATGTGTGATTACAAGCCGCCACTGGCTTCATTGTTTGTAAACGTCGTCCTAGTTGGTAAAATGCTAATGATACAGTAAGAAAAGTCATTGGAGATCTCATTGCTTTTATTGGACATTCTACTTCCAACCTGTTTCATTCCAACGTCACCTCTCTGAAATGTTCTGTTTTGTAAACAAAGAGCAAACCTCGGACCACCCAAGGAGTGAAGCACTCTGTATTTACAAAATGCAATCAATGGCGGCTTGTAACCACACATTTGCACACATTATTAGCATTTTACCAACTTGTACGATGTTTACAAACAATGAAGTCGGTGGCGGTTTGTAATCACAAATTTGCGATTATCTCCAAAATAGCTCGTTTGCAGAACCATGATTACTGAGAATTTTTTGCTTCTATTATCGTGTACTTTCACCTGTGTCAGTTTGGGCTATTACTTATGAGACACCCTGTATTTTGGAAAAATATTAAACGTTGAATTTAATATTATTTGAAGGAAAAAATCGCCCCCAAGAAAATCTCGATGGCGCACCCTTCGCCATAATCCCCCCCCCCCTCTTTCTTGGGCGCCCCTGATTCCTTAATTTATTTCTCCATTCATAATTGAACAAATTAGACAAGATGTAAAATAAGTGAAATAGAAATTGTGATAAGGAACAATTTTATGGTGTGGATTAGATTAATTTATTGTAAGATAAATGGTTCGTTTTGATAAAATACGTTGAAAAGTTATCGAGTTAAGCTCTGGAAATTTTACAAAATTCGAAGTTACATCCCACGCTGTTTTCGACTTTCTCTGTCCTGTTGAAGTTGCCTGTGTATCTTCCTTCAACTTATATTTCTCCGCGCGCACTGAGATAATAATTTTGAAGCGACACAAACTTTCATTGATTGATTGAATTTCTTTACTTTACTTCGCTTTTTGTGCCACTTTTGGCTAATTTGCGAAGATGGAGATGAGTGATGAATGGGACACTCACAAACATCCATGCCCAGGCCAGGATTCGAACCTGGGACCCCTGGCGTTGTAGCGAGATGTACTAACCAGTTCGCCACGGGGGCCGGCAAAGTCACACAAAGAACTTGACTCTTGGAGAAGAAAAAGAAAGAAACAAAAGATTCTATCGGTTTCGACGAGGATTAATATTATGTAAAAAAAAATAGATGTGTAAAATAAAATAATAATATTGTAGATACAATTTATAGAAGAAAACCCACACATCATTCCAATACGCACAAAATTACTAACAGGCACTGATAATAATATACGCACACTGGGAACACTGGGAGGGAAGCAGCGATGAAGTAGACCAGTGCAGGCCAGAAGCTTCCAACGCACATAACGCTTTCACAATAGCACACTAGTTACCCAGGTCTTATCAGGCGAACAGCGTTTTACCTTATTATCAGAATAATCGTTATCTATGAAGATCTACTCCATTTCGACTTCATGCAGAGTGGACAATGGAAGAGACGTCTCAATAGTGAATGCAGTTCATTGGTTGGATGAACACAATGTCAACAGCTACAGTTCAGAAACTAAATGTCCACCAGCTGATCTCACAACCAAAGAGTCTGAGCAATCTCGTCCTCAAGAAACAATCACAGTCGACAATACATGCGCACAAGAAACTCCATTGCTGCCATCTTGACGAATGTCCACTGGCAAGAATGGCTCACGAGCTACGCGAAACTGGCAGTATTCTCAGTTACAATGTCACCTTTGCTGCTTTGTTCAACTTGCTGTCACCTATTGTTCAAAAAGGAGATTGGCGAATACAAAAAAAAAATATAAACAATATTGTACTTGTTCCATCAATGACAGAAGATTTTAATTTCTGTGACGTGTTTAGAGTTTTATTCAGTGGAAGTGATGCCTTATCTGTGCTTGCAAAGTAGCCACTTCAGAGCAGGATGGGAATCGTATAGTCTCGTCACGTCTCGTGAAAAAGCAAGGGTATCTCGCTTTTGTTTCGTAATCTCCAGTCTCGTTCATTTCTCGGCTTCGTTATGAATCTCGAAATAAGTCATGGAATTTTTTTTTTTTTTTTTTTTTTTTTTTTTTTTTTTTTTTTTTTTTTTTAGATAAACAATTAGGGATGAGCCAATGACATTTCCAAAAGTTGTCCCAAATACTGATTAATAATAGCAGGTGAGAAATCCACTGTAATTGTAAGCATCAAAATTGCCAGTTTTGTTTTAAAATATTGAAACAGTACATCAAATTATAGGAATATATGTTATGTAATCACAAAATATAATTTTGTCACATATATTGGCACAAAATCAATGGAAACTTCGAATTGTGTTTAACTTCCAGGATAATTATAGATTCTGCGCAAGTGCATTCTTGCGAACGATCATAACGCAGAATAATGTCGGCCGCTATAGATAAATAAAATCCAATTGATATGTTCGATACTGATACAAATACGAATTGAAAAATTCCTACAAACGATGCAAATAAACTCTCTAAAAACCTGTTGATTAAGTATTGAAGCAAGTTTTGGCTTAAACAGATTACCATGTACTGTACAGTCCCGGACACTTGTGGATTGCACTGAAGGTCAATGGGGTTGTTGTGTCCGTGACTGTACGGTCTAAGTTACTAAAGTACCGAACAATACAATTTTTACAAGAGTAAAAGTCTGTTTCGCTGCTATTGCTTGGAACCTTAACTAAGGTTGAGAGTGTATTCCACCTGAAAATATCAATATTTCCTTGGCCTCCTTAGAGAAGAAAGGAGAAGAAGACACAATTAACTGGAATGGGGACTCAAGATAAACAAAGAATGGAAGAAGGTGTTAGAAAGAGTGGAAAAGACAAGAGCTAGAGAGGAGAGTAGAAGGAAGAGGAATGAAGAAAGAAAGGAAAAACATAGTGAGATAAAGAGTCCAACCACTTTCCAGATGAAAGGAAATGTTTAGCTAAATCGCCTGTCAGGTGAAAGTACAATTGACAAAGGAAGACCACCTGCTGGAATGTTCCAGAAACAACTTTCTAATAATCTTGTGTCTGGAGGGGAGTGATTTTTGTGTATACGGGTGTTCCGGGAGGAAGCAGCAATACTTTGGGAACTGGTAGTATGGGTGATTCTAAGCAAAAAAACTTCATATGAACATAGGTCCGATTTTGAACGATAACGGAGATATGAACAGATATAAAAATGATGTAGAAAAACGTAAACAAAAACAGTAACAAGTAAAACATGGCAATGTAATGGTAATTGTGTAAGTAAATACGAGAATGCTGATACTAATCTTTATTGCATGAATTTGTGGCGTAGCAGTAATTAGTACACGATAATTAAGTAATGAAGCAAGCAATAAATGTAGAACTGCTCATTCCAGTCGGTTGATCATTCAACATCTGAATTCCACCTACCCTAATCGATGGATTGGTCGTTACCGGGAAAGAGTGAATACAAGGGATGAACTGCACATTCGCATTATGAATGCTGCTGCGTTAATCCGGGAACATCATCGGGAACTTTGTAGTGCAACACAAGATGTCCTCCGACGCGCTAAGAAGTGCATTGATGTTGGTGGTGGTATTTTTGAGAATCTACTCTGACCTGCTATCATTTCTGTGGCTTTTCCCTCCTTACATTCGTTCATGTGAGTACTGACCAGCAGGTATTAAATTTCAATTTCCTACATTTATTGCTTGCTTCATTACTTAATTATCGTGTACTAATTACTGCTACACCACAAATTCATGCAATAAAGATTAGTATCAGCATTCTCGTATTTACTTACGCAATTACCATTACATTGCCATGTTTTACTTGTTACTGGACCCGTTGAACCCTTTGTTAACTTTGTTATCCACGTAATATCAATCTCGAAATGATGTACAGGTAAATATCAAATTTTATTAGGTTCCCAACCAGATATTGGTTTCATTTCAGTTTAAATACACTTAATGCACGAAAGGCTAATCGGGACTCGACCTACAGTTTATTAAAGTGGGGTCGGAACCAGTATGTGCCTCCATTGGGTATTGAACCCGGGACCCCTTCATTACATAACGACGTAACCACTACGACAACGGGAAGACTATTCAAATCAAACATATATTTGGAGTTCAAATTTGTAAGAAAAATGAGGATTTTCAAAGAGCTTTTACTCAATGCGGAAACCAGTAACAGAGCTAAAATATTTTCTGCTAAAACTTTGTATGTATACGTTTCTTCTAAGAAAATTATAGCTCTGATATTTCATTGCTTACTCTCTATAAATATATATCCTATCAATTGATTTCTCATCAAAATTGAATATCAGTCAGTTTTGACCCTAAATTTCAGCCATTTGCATTAGATGTGGTGAGAAAAGATACGGAATTCAAATGTAGCCTGAAATGTACTGAAAACAATGATTTTACCCCAGATTTATATAATCTTTCTTAGATGAATTATCATAATTATCGTAACTGTCTGCATAGGCCAAAAATGTTGCAAGTCATGAAACAAAAATGGCCCCCATTTTCAAATTAAGTGTAGTTTTAGAAAAATAATGCCTGTGTTGAACTACCCTTGTACAGGGGTTACAACGACAAACAAATAAAAAAAATTAAAAATAGTAGAGCGACCAGTGCTGGACCATTTGGTACGGATTGAACCTGAAATTTTAGGCAATGTTCAAAAGAAACGTAAAATTTTCTTTAGAAGGAATACAACAACGAATCACTTTATTTTTTGTAGAGAAAGAGCATGTCTTTGAAATGATTTTCAACATCAAAAGGTTTTGGTTCCATTATACCCACGTGATGAAAATTCAGATTTTGGTAACCTAGTTTTCCCACCACAAAAATTAGGCCACAAGTCCATTATTAGTCTTCTTATAAGCATTTGTAAACATTTTGAGTGTTGATGTATTTGTTTCTGAAATCCTCATTATTTTATTGAACTTTGTGTAAAATTTCAAAGAGATCTGATCATTGGTGAAGAAGAAAATAAATAAAATGTAAGGAAAGGTATCTTGTGTTGAGGGTGTCAAAAGTGCCAGACAACACTGATGTAATGACATTTCAAAGTGCTGTAAAGTGAAAACAGTTTCAGATAGAGTGAATAAAAATATAGGTTGTTTTTTTTTCAACTATAAAGGAAAGATGTATACCAAATTTCATCGAAATTGGAGTCGGTGGGTAGCATGAGCTTGGCGTGGAATGACAATTGTCAAGTAAAATACCTAGGTATGTATATCTTATTGTCAAAAAAATTGAAAGGAAATTGGGACAAGAAATACAAAAAATTGAAATCCCAGAGCGCGGTCGTTATTTTTGGAAAATCACAGATATAGACTCAAATATTAAAGTGACCAAGGAGAAATTCACTTCACCTATAGTCCTTCCTTTTACAGCAGTAAATATGGACATAAGTTGCGGGTAGCTTTCTATATTAATTTATTCCATTCTTCAAATATTTTTTCCCTTTGTATTGACATTATGCCCTAAGAGTTTGACACAATATTATAATGTCCTTTTAGAAATGTTGTAACATACAAGCTAATTGACTAGAACTCAGGGTGCCAAGACCTAGTTGAGAGCGTTACCGCTCGCAATTTTAAAACAAACCTTTCGAGACCAATTAAAAGTTGTTTTCCCGGAAGTAATAATGTTATGAAAGTTTCCCTCGAAACATTAACATCCAGAAATTGCATTGTCGACGATACCTACTCTTTTACTAAAAGTACGTGTAGGATGAACAAGAGTATTGTTCATTTATGTGAAGAGGGAAATCGTTTTATGAAACTTAATGAATGCATTTTACATAAAAACAGTTTTAAATATGTGTGATATATTTTATGTTTATAAGTTATTTGGTGTACATTCCAATGATCTAGGCAAACAGTATCATATTAATAGAATACGTATCTCAAACTATGCAACATTTTCAATGTATGCTAACTTATGAAGAGCGGGAGAGCTCTAGATTGTCTATTGTTTGATTGTCATACGCTAAGTGATCTTAATGTAGATTTCACTTTCTATATTCATCATAAGGACTTTAAGACAGATGTTCATGAGGAGATATTTTAAGGGAAATTGCTTAATGACAATGTTTTGATTATGAAGTTATATCACCAATACAGTTGATGTAGTGTAACATAGGAGTTGTATTGAATATGAACAGTTACCAAGCAAAAATATATTAATTTGAAGTATAATTCATGTTCTTTTTGTGTGAGGGCAATATGTTTTCCACATAAGGGTAATAGATTGGAAACGAACGTATTAATTACTAATGGTTTTGCTGAATATTTTCAAACAGTGTATGCTTCAAATCCTTCAACATATAACATCATTGAATCCTCTGACATGATAGTATCTCAGTCGTTGGTGGTAGATTCTATCACCAACGCAGAATGCAATGAAGCCATAAAAAAACTGAAATCAACCAAATCTAGTGGTCCCGACCAATTGCCAACATACATATTCAAAGGTTGTGCCGAATTATTATGCACCCCTTTGTGTTATATTTACAATATTATTTTAAAAACTCAAATTTTTCCTGATCTTTGGAAAATCAGTAAAATTTGTCCTGTTTTAAAAAAGGGAGACCCATGCGAAATTACAAATTACCGACCCATTTCACTAATCTCAGCTCCTTCAAAAATATTTGAATATATATTATATGACAGGATATTCAACCATATTAAACCTTATATATCAATAGATCAACATGGTTTTTGTCCTGGAAAGTCTACTTCAACTAATTTGGTCAATTTCACACAGAGTATATCCGATTCCCTCGATGATAGGAATTCTGTTGATGCAATATATATGGACTTCGCCAAAGCCTTTGATACTCTTGATCACGATGTATTGTTAAGTAAATTGTCTAAGTTTGGTCTCTCTCATAACTTTCTTACGTTAATATCCTCTTACCTATGCAATCGAATGCAATTTGTGACATACAATCAAGCTAAGTCATACACTTACAAAGCCTGTTCCGGTGTACCACAAGGCTCCAATCTTGGACCATTATTCTTTCTATTATACATCAATGATCTACCCACAATTTTTAAATACTCAAAATGCTTACTTTTTGCTGATGACTTAAAATTGTATAAAGTAATGAAAGATTCAAATGATGCACATAAGTTGCAAAAAGACTTGGAAAATGCACAAAGATGGAGCATTGAAAATAAATTAAACTTTAATATCACAAAATGTTTTGCAATAACTTTTTCCAGGCAAATCAAACCCAGTATTTATCAGTATACAATGAATAATCGTGCATTACAGAGAGTAAATCAGATAAATGACTTAGGAGTTACATTAAATAATAAATTATCTTTTGGAACACACATTGATCAGATTTGTAATGATGCTTACAGAACGTTAGGGTTTCTAATTAGAAGTTCACAAGACATGCATAATGAAAGAGCTCTGACAAGCCTGTTTAATTGCCTTGTTCGAACCAAATTAGAATATGCAAGTGTAGTCTGGTCACCTTACACTCAATGTAATAGCAAAAAGATAGAAATAATTCAGAAGAAATTTGTTCGTTACTTATATTACAAAAAACACAAAAGATCATCTTTTCAGGATCAGGTATCATATAAACAACTACTCAGAGAATTCAATGTTACACCTCTGTACCAAAGGAGAGTAGTATCACATCAATTATTTTTATATAAGTTAGTCAACGGGCTGGTTGACAGTCCAAGTCTCCTCCAAACATTAAAATTTAATGCTAAGAAGGACATGTTGCGGTTCAGGCAGCCTTTTTATTACAGTAAATCCAACTCAACAGAACACCAGAATTCCCCCATTCTAAGACTATGTATTAAACATAATGAAATAGTCAGAAACGGTGGAGACTTGGATTTCGCTATGCCATTCATGCAATTCCTGTCCGTCCTTCGAAGAATATCATGAATAAATAATAAATAATTATAGATGTTTTCTGTGTATATGGGTATGTTTGTAAATACAATTTGCCTGTATGTGTGTATATTTGTTTATATATGAGTATTTACATGTGTATAGTTATAAATGCCTCAGTCTGTATATAGATATGTACCTTGTTCTACCTCAGTGAATATCATTTTTGGATTTATGTTCTCTAGAATACTTGTGCTGGTGTTTTTTATGAAACGATTATTGTAGTTTTGCTCTCCTTTTTCTTCTATTGTTTTTCTATTGTTGGAATTATAATTTTTTAATTGTTTAAAATATATATATATGTAAGCCTATTGTAATTGGAGCGAAAGCTCTGTTATAGGTGAAATAAATAAATAAATAAATATTGAATGGGTTCAGTATGGAGAGTGCGATGCATAGTTGTGGTTGTAGAGTACGAAGAATGCGGTAGCCGGACAATTGCGATGGCGGACAATCGCGATGACGGACAATTGCGATGAACACGGTTAGAAGTAAAAGGGCGGGTGGACAATTATAATGACATTTTAAGTCTTCTATCAAATTGAAGGGTGATTTAACACCCCGTACAATACCTCTTACAAGAGAAATATGTGAAAAAAATGATATTTTCGGCTGGGAATTTGGTTCAATCAAGTTTTTGAACATGGGCTAGAGCTGAAAGACACCTTTTGAAATCACCAGTTTCCTCATATATGCGAATACAATTTCCAACTCTCTTTTCGATTTTATTGTCGCGCTTCTTCCTTTTCTGACCTTCTAGATTAAGTTCAATCCGCATGTACTGGATGTTGGTGTCTTCTGTTTGTCTCTTCAGGCTGGCCAAGACATCATGAATTTTTTGATGCCGTCTTCCAAGCAACCTATTTATTTTGTTGCTCCAACCTTCTACAGAATTATTAATTCTGTGGCGGCTTTGGTTAGGTTAAGTTATGTCCTGATAGTCGCAATTGTCCTACCATTAATTTGTAAAATGACCTTAACCGCAAATGTTCGCCATCGCAATTGCGCTAGATTCATTAATGCAGTTGCTCTTCAGGTAGAGCCGCTGTCATCAACAGTGTGAAGTTTTGTACATTTTTAGTTGCGGTGAAGTATACTTGATAATTTCTCAATGTTTTGCTGTAAGGGAAAATGGATAATTAGGGCAATTCTCACAATAAGATGTCTGAATCGTATTAACCAATAAAATCTTGAACTTGGATATTCAATGTGTATAAATGTTGAAAATTTGATGCTTTGAGAGAATTGTATTACCTACTATTTGAATGCAAATACTGAAAGATTGGCAAACTGATTGTTTCATTTAATACATTGCCTAGAAAGTTAAGGGTTTTTTAGATAACATAAAGAGATATGTCCAGTCAAATAGCATGCCGCTTGGAACTGAATAATAATCGGACTTTGCAGAGATGCTGAAATGGAGTGGACTTTTTTGTTTCATTGGATTATGTTATTTTACGTCGCTTTTCTTCCAGATTAGGCTAACCTTGACCATGGGGATTAAAGATGAAAGGATGAGATGGATGAAGGCACAATCGAAAACACATATGGACGACACAACACAATACATAAACAGAACTATCCTGGCTGCAAACCCAGGCGCCAGAGCCTCATTATTCAGAAAAATGCAGTCCAGAGTATACTAGGTGTAAGAGAGGTTGACGTTTGGGTGTCTTCTGAAAGGATCGCTTCTTACAACGCAAGATAACTTTGAGATTTTGGTGTTAGTCCATTTATCATTTTTGTTTTTACAGATGGAAAATTTATAGGTAGACAGGCTTACAAGGCAGCTATATTTAACAGGTTCTCAACTTCCTAGATGAGCCCTCTTCAAAATATCATATTTCCGCTCACCTCTTGTTCTTTCGTAGGACTTTTTGAATCTACTTTGAAAACTATTAGTTTAATTCAAATTTACAAACTCATCCTGTATTTAGAAGTACAGATAAAAACTAAATTTAGCTTCGCGGTCTAAACATGATCCTATCGCACTGCGAAGACAGGAATTTTGGGGCCGAATACTGGGAGAGACATGTATGTTTCCATGCAGCACAAACAACCTCTGAGCTACACACAAAGTCCAGTTCACATCCGTGGATGTTATTGTTGCACCGTGGACGTTTATGAAATTGAAGTTTTATGTATTTAGAACTCATTCACATTTAGTTATACAGAAGGTTGATCCGTCTATATGTGTCTGATTTTAAACCTTCACCCCTGCTCACAGAATCGAACGATCTGAATGATTCAAACAGCAGGAGAAAGACAAAGGCCTCTAGTATCGCGCCAAGTTCGTGTGTGTGTGGTGTGTACATCATGGCTCCCAAGGTGAACCGATTTTGGGAATGCTACGTCGTAGCACTTTTCCACCCCAAGTTTTCTGTGACACAGATTCAAAAACAGTGCTGGGAAAATGGATGTGCATTGGGGTTAACGACCATCAAGAACATAATTAATCGACATAAACACCACAACGTTCCAGCACTTCGTTCACCCGCAAAGGGGAGTAGAAAGCGACCGTGTACTGCAGTGACTCCACCTGTAGCTCCGAAGTTGTGCCGAATGGCCCTACAGGAAAACCCTCCTACGCAACGTGTGATGGCAAGACGAGTGCACGTGGCACAGTCAACTGTGAACTGCAACCTACGTGACAAATTAAAGCTCCGGATGGTGTTTAAAAGTCGTGGACACTTCCTTACTGTGGCCCATCCGAGGGAGAGAAAGACCCAATGCAGGCGTCTCTACGAACGCCATCTATCCGGGGAAAAGTGAAAGTTTGTTGCCACACTCGATGAAGCATGGATTTATCTATCAGATTGTGGCAAAATTCGAGCCGTAACGTACACCCCACGAGATGCAAAAACCCGTCCTGACTTCATCCGTCGGTGCAAAACAAGCTTCGCGAAGGGATTTCTGGTTGTCGCGGGATACTGCTATGACAGCAAGTTAACGATTCGGCTGGTGCCTAAAAACTGCAAAATCAACTCCTCATTTTATCAGCAACATATAGTAGTAATGCACCCCTTTTGAAGTCGATAAATCAATTGATTGGAAAAGATCGATCAAAGATCAATTGATGACGCAGCAGTTTTTTTTTTTTTTTTTTTTTTTTACATCATAAAAGGGGCGGGGCTTATTTTGTAAGGATGAATTTGATTGGTTGTGACGTCATAAATGGGCGGGGCTTAATTTTGTGAGGAGGATTCTGATTGGTTGGAGGAGGGAATTCGGGTTTTTCCCGTGACGTCGGGAGTTTCTAGTGTCTGAAAACAGATGGCGTTGATGAGTCAGAAAGTCTGGGTTGGGGAGGAGGAAAAGTAGGCGACGCGGTGACGGTTGGTTTTCTCGTAATTGGAGTACGTGTTTCCGGTGTCTGAAAACAGATGGCGTTGGGGAGGAGGAAAAGTATGTGACGCGGTTGGTTTTCTCGTAATTGGAGTACGTGTTTCCGGTGTGTGAAAACAGATGGCGTTGATGAGTCAGAAAATCTGGGTTGGGAGGAGGAAAAGTAGGCGACGCGGTGACGGTTGGTTTTCTGGTAATTGGAGTACGTGTTTCCGGTGTCTGAAAACAGATGGCGTTGATGAGTCAGAATATGTGTTTTTGTGGGAGATTGGTTGGAGGAGGGAATTCGGGTTTTTCCCGCGGTAGTTTCCGGTGTCTGAAAAGAGATGGCGTTGATGAGTCAGAAAGTCTGGGTTGGGGAGGAGGAAAAATAGGCGACGCCGTGACGGTTGGTTTTCTCGTAATTGGAGTACGTGTTTCCGGTGTCTGAAAACAGATGGCGTTGATGAGTCAGAAAGTCTGGGTTGGGAGGAGGAAAAGTAGGCGACGCGGTGACTGTTGGTTTTCTGGTAATTGGAGTACGTGTTTCCGGTGTCTGAAAACAGATGGCGTTGATGAGTCAGAATATGAGTTTTTGTGGGAGTCACGTGACCAGATTATATTATTAAATTATTATTAATTTAAATATTATTATTATTACTATTATGAATTGTTTTAATTTCTGTGACGCTATTTTGGTTTTGTTATGTTATTTTGGTGTGTGACGTCATATATAAATTGGAGTACGTGTTTCCGGTGTTTGAAAACAGATGGCGTTGATGAGTCTGAAATTCTCGGATTATTATTATTATTATTATTAATATTATCAATTGTTTTAATTTCTGTGACGCCATTTTGTTTTTGTTATGTTATTTTGGTGTGTGACGTCATATATAAATTGGAGTACGTGTTTCGGGTGTTTGAAAACAGATGGCGTTGATGAATCTGAAATTCTCGGATTATTATTATTATGAAAAGTTCTAATTTCTGTGACGCCGTTTTGTTTTTGTTACGCTATTTTGGCGTGTGACGTCATATATAAATTGGAGTACGTGTTTCCGGTGTTTGAAAACAGATGGCGTTGATGAGTCAGAATATGTGTTTTTGTTGGAGTCACGTGACTGTGTGTGACGTCACAAAATGGAAGTCACGTGACCAGATTATATTATTAAATTATTATTAATTTAAATATTAGTATTATTATTATTATTATGAATTGTTTTAATTTCTGTGACGCCATTTTGGTTTTGTTATGTTATTTTGGTGTGTGACGTCATATATAAATTGGAGTACGTGTTTCCGGTGTTTGAAAACAGATGGCGTTGATGAGTCTGAAATTCTCGGATTATTATTATTATTATTATTATTATTATTATTATTATTATTACTATTATGAATTGTTTTAATTTCTGTGACACCATTTTGTTTTTGTTATGTTATTTTGGTGTGTGACGTCATATATAAATTGGAGTACGTGTTTCCGGTGTTTTAAAACAGATGGCGTTGATGAGTCTGAAATTCTCGGATTATTATTATTATTATTATTATTATTATTATTAATATTATGAATTGTTTTTATTTCTGTGACGCCATTTTGTTTTTGTTATGTTATTTTGGTGTGTGACGTCATATATAAATTGGAGTATGTGTTTCCGGTGTTTGAAAACAGAAGGCGTTGATGAGTCAGAAACTCTCGGAATTGGGTACGTGTATCCGGTGTTTGAGGAGAGATGGCGTTGATGAGTCATTCTGGGAAATTCCCCAGTTTTCGTCCTGTAGTCAAAATGTAAGAATTAAAACGCATTTCAGCGCTTTTGGAGTTCTTATTTCGTCGAATAAAATGTAGCATAATACTGATGGAGTCCGCTGTACATGGTGTTCTTAAAATGAGAACAAATATGTGTAGTATGTATTGTAAATTGATTAAAATGTGTAATTTTTTTCTGAATTTTGAAACACTTATTTTTATTGTCAGCTCGTTGTTGTAGGTAAATTTGAAAAGTTGAAAAACCTGTCCGGAAAACTTTAAAGGGCTGTCCAGCCGGCCCTAATTGAACTAGAGTAAAAGGCAATTGTAGATTCGGAATCTGTACGTCAAGACCTTTCCAAAGAGTATATAGACGGTGGTCTACGGTAAAAATAACAAAAACCAAGATGGCGGCCCCCATTACCATTACGAGCTGAGATGACAATTAATTGTATAATATTACATAGTAATCGTGGGTGATGTTTATTGTCAGCTCGTTGTTGTAGGTAAATTTGAAAAGTTGAAATAAAATGACCGGAAAACTTTAAAGGGCTGTCCAGCCGGCCCTAATTGAACTAGAGTGAAAGGCAATTGTAGATTCGGAATCTGTACGTCAAAACCTTTCCATAGAGTATATGGACGGCGGTCTACGGTAAAAATAACAAAAACCAAGATGGCGGCCAAGATGGCGGCCCCCATTGCCATAACGAGCTGAGATGACAATTAATTGTATAATATTACATAGTAATCGTGGGTGATGTTTATTGTCAGCTCGTTGTTGTAGGTAAATTTGAAAAGTTGAAATAAAATGTCCGGAAAACTTTAAAGGGCTGTCCAGCCGGCCCTAATTGAACTAGAGTGAAAGGCAATTGTAGATTCGGAATCTGTACGTCAAAACCTTTCCATAGAGTATATGGACGGTGGGCTACGGTAAAAATAACAAAAACCAAGATGGCGGCCAAGATGGCGGCCCCCATTGCCATAACGAGCTGAGATGACAATTAATTGTATAATATTACATAGTAATCGTGGGTGATATTTATTGTCAGCTCGTTGTTGTAGTTAAATTTGAAAAGTTGAAAAACCTGTCCGGAAAACTTTAAAGGGCTGTCCAGCCGGCCCTAATTGAACTAGAGTGAAAGGCAATTGTAGATTCGGAATCTGTACGTCAAGACCTTTCCATAGAGTATATGGACGGTGGTCTACGGTAAAAATAACAAAAACCAAGATGGCGGCCCCCATTGCCATAACGAGCTGAGATGACAATTAATTGTATAATATTACATAGTAATCGTGGGTGATGTTTATTGTCAGTTCGTTGTTGTAGGTAAATTTGAAAAGTTGAAAAACCTGTCCGGAAAACTTTAAAGGGCTGTCCAGCCGGCCCTAATTGAACTAGAGTGAAAGGCAATTGTAGATTCGGAATCTGTACGTCAAGACCTTTCCATAGAGTATATGGACGGTGGGCTACGGTAAAAATAACAAAAACCAAGATGGCGGCCCCCATTGCCATAACGAGCTGAGATGACAATTAATTGTATAATATTACATAGTAATCGTGGGTGATGTTTATTGTCAGCTCGTTGTTGTAGGTAAATTTGAAAAGTTGAAAAAACCTGTCCGGATATACACATTGCTCGCATCCATTCCAGCGAAGCGTCCAACGCCCACGTGCCTCTCATATCTTCTTCCTGACCTGGTACTCTATGCACAGTCACCCCCTCCGTGAAACCAACTCTTTTTACTCTATTTATTTTCTTTACATCTAGACGCTCTCTGTCCTTTTTCTCTTTTTGCAGGTCTTTCTCCATTATATGCTAGCAGACTTTTATTCTCCTTTTCTTTTACAGTATGATGATGTCATAACCTCTTCTTAATCACCAGGCACATTACCATTCCACCCACCCCATCCCCAACAAACACGCCACACATATCACTCACTAATTCCAAGAATTGTAGCTATACACTCACACACCATCTGCTCTCATCTATTAACACCCGGGAAAACCTATCACCACACGGATAAAGACATCACACCAAAGCCGTTCGTAACAAACACCATTTGTTCTTGTCCATTAACAGTCTGCAACCCTTGGCTCCATTCCAAGGCCAAGGGTCAAGAAGTATATATTACATACTTATATATATTTATAGAACATACTTTTTTCCGCAAATTATATAACCGATATTATAATATGCACCCTTATTAGTGGAGAGCTCAGTGCATAAAACGGATTTTCAACATCAGTTCAATCCGGCACCCGATAGATCGGACACTTTATACCATGCCCTCGTATATTTCTGAACAGATCAGCCTCGGTGCATAAAACAGATTTCGAATACCAGTTGAACCCGTCATTCGTTAAGAGTCTGGATATGAGATCATGGCGTTTTTGTGTGAGGCACAACAGTTCCTTGAAGGTGTTTGCAGAAGTTCCTTGATGATTGTCGCATTAGTTCCTTGTTCCGTGTCGACTCAATTTCTTCAACGAGGAACGAGGGATGCATCTTAAATGAATATAACGTAAAATGTGAAATGTCCTACGGATTGAACTAGTGTTTGAAATTCGTTTCTGCACCGGGGGTAATCGGTACAGATATATACGACGGCATGGTAAAAAATGTGGAATCCTCTTAAGGGCTGATCGATTGATTGAACTGATGTTTGTAATCCGTTTTATGCACCAAGGGTGATCGAAACAGAAATATACGGGGCTTGGTATAAGTTGTCCTATGTAGTGATTGAGTAACGGATTGAACTGATGTTTGAAACCTGTTTTATGCAGCGAGGATGAACCGTTTTATGCACCGAAGCTGATCGATACAGAAATATACGAGGGTATGGTATATAAAATCGCTGTATCTCCGCTACTAATTGAGCTAGGAGAATGGTTGATAGCTTGTTGGACTCGGAGTGAACTCGTCCTTCCGGTGAACTAGGTTTCATTGTTCTAGGACCGGTGGTTTCCTACTTTCTTTATTTTCAACTGTTTGAAATCCGTTTATGCACCGAGGGTAATCGGTACAGAAATATACCAGGTGTATAAGCTTAAATCTGCTGTTTGCTCATAGATGGCGTTAGTGAGCGTATGAAGCTACCATGGGCCCGCCATACCTGGTGTTTGTATGAGTTGGACATCTGCCAACACGAATCAGTGCACATCGTCAGCATGTGCAGACAACAACAGACAGTGTTCCTGTGGTAAGCATGTCTAGTTTTGTGTCAGAAAAAGAGCATATGCGGGAAGCTCTGCTTTTCTGCTTCCAATTGAAGAAATCGGCTGCCGAATCGCATCGAATGCTTGTGGAGGCCTATGGTGACAGCGATGTATTGGAAACAACGTGCAGGGATTGGTTTTGTCAGTTCAAAGACTGCAATTTTGACCTGAGCGACAAGAAGCGTGAAAATCGGCCCAGGAAGGTTGAGGACCATCAATTGCAGGCTCTTTTGGACGAGGACGATACCCAAATGCAAAAGATGTTTGCCGAGCAATTGGGTGTTACTCAAGCAGCCATTTCCATGCATCTATGTGCCATGGGAAAGGTTCAAAAGTTCGGAAAATGGGTGCCGCATGAATTGACCGATCGGCAACTGGAGAGACGCCAAAACACATGCGAAATCTTGCTTGCCAGACAAAAAAGAGTGTCTTTCCTGCATCGGATTGTGACTGGCGATGAAAAGTGGATATATTTCGAGAATCCTAAACGCAAGAAATCGTGGGTTGATCCCGGCCAACCATAAACATCTTCCTCGAGACCAAATCGCTTCGGCCGGAAGACTGTGTTTGATGGGATCAACAGGGTATTGTCTACTTTGAGCTGTTGAAACCTGGTGAAACTGTCACTGCCCACCGCTACCACCAACAACTGATCAAATTGCACCATGCTCTGTGTGACAAAAGGCCGGATTATCAACAAAGACATGATAAGTTGATTTTCCTCCACGACAACGCACCATCGCACACATCAAGACCGGTCCAAAACTACTTGGAAACACGCGACTGGGAGCTGCTACCCCATCCTGCCTATTCACCAGACCTGGCCCCTTCCGACTACCATCTGTTTTCGTCGATGGGCCACACCCTCGCTGAGCAGCACTTCGATTCGTATGCAGACGTCCGAAAATGGCTTGATGAGTGGTTTGCCTCGAAAGAGAAGGACTTTTTTTGGCGTGGTTTCCACAAATTGCCCGAGAGGTGGGCAAGATGTGTAGCTCACGAGGGCAGGTACTTTGAATAAATTTCTTGTTGCTTTCTATGAACAAACCATGTGTTTTTCTGACTACAAAACAGCAGATTTAAGCTTATACACCTGGTACGACGGCATGGTAGAAAATGTGGAATCCTCTTAGGGGCTGATCGATTGATTGAACTAATGTTTGTAATCCGTTTATGCACCGAGGGTGATCGATACAGAAATATACGAGGGCTGTGTAAAATGTTTTGAATTTTCAAGCTCTTATTTCGCCGAATAAAATACAGTATAATACTTAGGGAACCAGCTATACATGGTGTTCTTAAAATGAAAACAAATATTGGTAGTATGTATTATAAATTGAGTAAAATGTGTAAGTTTTTTCTGAATTTTGAAACTCTTATTTCGTCGAATAAAATACAGCTTAATACTTATGGAGCCCGCTGTACATGGTGTTCTTAAAATGAGAACAAATATGGGTAGTATGTATTGTAAATTGATTAAAATGTGTAAGTTTTTCTGAATTTTGAAGCTCTTATTTCGTCGAATAAAATACAGCAAAATACTTATGGGGCCCGCTGTACATGGTGTTCTTAAAATGAGAACAAATATGGGTAGTATGTATTGTAAATTGATTAAAATGTGTAAGTTTTTCTGAATTTTGAAGCTCTTATTTCGTCGAATAAAATACAGCAAAATACTTATGGAGCCCGCTGTACATGGTGTTCTTAAAATGAAAACAAATATTGGTAGTATGTATTGTAAATAGAGTTAAATGTGTAAGTCGTGTCCAAGTAATAAATAGGGCGGTGTTTACATACAAAAGTAATGTTATTATTATTGCGTTGCACTATACTATGAATATTGTAGGGCGTAATCGTCTAGAAATTGTGCCTGTTTGAAATATGTTTAACTGAAAACATGATGTCGGAAAATAGAAGGTACAAATAGAAGGGATAAAAGATAATAGGATCTGGGAACGTTTCTTGTGTGGGGAAATGTTTGTTTGTTTGTTGTAGGTAAGAAATGTGATGTCTGTTGAAAATAAGAAGGATAAAAAGAGGAATAGTTGAAGATGGGGTGCGATAAAAGAGGAAAATAATATATTCAAAAATATGAATTATTTTGTGGAATCTCGAATCGGTTATGTAACACTCAGAATAAAAAGAATTGGATGAACATTTACCATTACGATTATATAAATTTTGGGATAAAAGATAAAATGAATAAATGGGGTGCAACAAGAAAAGATTATGTGAGGGGTGTTCACAAATGGGGGAATTGCTGGCAATATTATTATATAGTAGTGGAAGTAAGTATTAAGGAACATACTACATTTTCGGAAAGGAGTTAAAGTTCAGGGGTATACCAAAACTATTGGAAAAGGGTAAGGGTGTTATTGGTTGGATTTAAAATAATGTGTGGCGGCGGAGAGTTTTGAAAATGGTATGTGATATTGAGAGGTGTATGGATATTAAACACCGCTAAGTTTGAATGTGATGTGTTCAAAATTCTTCTAAATATAATCCAAATGATATTCCTGTAGTTCCATATATGTTTCTTACAAATGGAGAGTAAATTCTTGTGCACACACGATTTAGTAAGAATTATGCAATTCAGTTAAGGATACAGCTATTTGATATATAAAAGGTGTCCTAATAGGGTTATAATAAATGTTTAAAGAGTCCCTGTTATATCCACACAATGCTACGAAAATTTCCATAATATGTTCCAAACAGGAAACATCTTTTGTACATTCCAATAACACCAAGAAAATGTTAAAAAAGAACAAGTTTTATTCATATCTAAATCGTGTCCACATAAGATTCAAATGTAGTCTAAAATGTATTTTTTGTATCCACACTATAACCAAAGTACGTACAAAAGTCTAACGGAAGTATATTGTCTACATAACGTCCACCCACTTGGTGTACAAAATATTCCAAATATGATCTCGAATTGCCCATAACATATCCAATTCTGGATATCCCCAGGGTCCTGTCCCAATTACCCTATATGTGCATAAAACTGAAATTAAGCAGCAATCGAGCCAAAAATAGAACACCCAGAAAATGTTAAAAAGAACAAGTTTTATTCATATCTAAATCGTGTCCAGATAAGATTCAAATGTAGTCTAAAATGTATTTTTTGTATCCACACTATAACCGAAGTACGTACAAAAATGTCTAACGGAAGTGTATTGTCTAGATGACGTCCACTTGGTGTACCAAATATTCCAAATATGATCTCGAATTGCCCATAACACATCCAAATCTGGATATCCCCGGGGTCCTGTCCCAATTACCCTATATGTGCATAAAACTGAAATTAATCAGCAATCGAGCCAAAAATAGACCCCGGTTCCAATCACCCTAAATATGCATGAAGTGAAGGTGGACACATTGGTCAAGATATTCAGCTTCTTTATTGAAAGGAAAAGAAATGCGTCAGTAGTCGGTGATTTTGTAGAAAACGTACATAGAGCGCAATATGTACCTTCGCATTTGTCGTTAAGAATTTGGTTCGTCTACCCACTTTTTATCATTTGTGGCCCCGCAGTATGCTAAAACGCACCTGCGAGGGAAAAGTAAACTGTCCCTGCCCCCAGTTTTGTCACTTTGCTCTCCTCGTATGGAGCGCACTGTACACGGTGTTTTTATAATGAAAACAAATATGGGTAGTATGTATTGTAAATTAAGTAAAATGTGTAAGTGTTTGTGAATTTTGAAGTTCTTATTTCGTCGAAGAAAATACAGCAAAATATTTATGAAGCCCGCTGTACATGGTGTTCTTAAAATGAAAACAAATATGGGTAATATGTATTGTAAATTGAGCAAAATGTGTAAGTTTTTCAGAATTTTGAAGCTCTTATTTCGTCGAATAAAATACAGCAAAATACTTATGGAGTCCACTGTACATGGTGTTCTTAAAATGAAAACAAATATTGGTAGTATGTATTGTAAATAGAGTAAAATGTGCAAGTCGTGTCCAAGTAATAAATAGAGCTGTGTTTACATACAAAAGTAATGCTATTATTATTGCGTTGCACTATACGTAGCAAATTCTTTCCTTCCATCTTTGCACTGTACTGATAAAGACGTTACAGAAGAATAAAAACTCTCTGCAGTGATGGTCGGAACATATGCACATATTAGATACGTGTAGGGTTGCGTCATTAACGGAACGGATGCAACTTTCTTGTTGGGTCTGCATGCCTGAGATAGCAAAAACTTCCTCTCAGAGTCTCCATAAAAACATAAGTTGGCTCACACTATGTTCCTTGTCACATCCTGCTACAGATGCACAGGCATCAGAAAATTGAACACTTGCAGCCGAAATAATCGAGAAGGTGCCAGCGGAAATCGGGGTGTGGATTTTATCCATAGTTCCCCTGCACAATATTATTCCCTTAGCAGCATTGAATAAAATATTGAGATGTTCGGTGTGTGAATGTGTGTATTTTGTATAGTAAATAAAGAGAGTGAATTAACTTTATGCACTGAGGCTAATCGGAAGTAGAATGTATGGTTAATCGGGAGCAGAATGTATCTATGTGGATTGAACCGCTGCTTAAAGTCCGCTTTATGCACAGATAGGTTAATCAGGACAGAAACAACTTTATACACTGAGGTTATTCGCGAGCAGAAAGTATCGAAGTGGATTCCGCTTTATGCACGGATAGGTTAATCGGGACAGAATTCACTTTATGCAATTAGGCTGATCGGGACAGAAATATACGAGGCCATGGTAGAAATCAGGTTGTATAATAATAGCAATGGGATAGGGCCTACAGGCGTCAATTAGGATATCGATCAAACTTGGCGCATAAAACGGATTACAAATATCACTTAAGTGATAACAAATCCGCCTTGACACATTTTTCAATTACCAATCATCCGATTTGTAACAATATATCACATGACGTGTAGAAACTGTTCAATTTCCAAAAAACATAATTCGCCCTGGAACATTTTCGGATAATTATTCATGCTCAATATTATAAAAAGTTTGTTCTCTGATCAAATTCAACACACGCCCATTTCTTACGTCCATTCATTCCCAACTGTTTTCCCTATTCACTATTAAGTCCTCCAGATTGTTCCAACGGTTTTTCTTATCAAGGTACGAAAAAACATATAAGGGGAATATAAGATGTCCGTAGGCGAGTGTCATCGAGTATCGAACCAGGGATCCCTTTAATATTTTCAAACTTGTAGTCAAAAGTCAGTTTACTGTTCAGTTTTCTGCTAATCAAAGGTTTTGTGTTGTGTTCAATTGCTTTATCGCAGATCTGTGTGAATCGAATGGAAAAGAAAACGCAAAAGTGCAGTAAAAAATATAATCTCTTTCATTCTCAACATTTTCCCACTACCACCATTGGCACGTACCTTCACATCTTAATCTGATAGCACATTCCTTACACAATATAAACAATTAAAAGTTGGAAACAACCGCCTACGCGTCTTTAAAATTCGTCTCTTATGCCTCGAACTTGTTCTTTTTTAACATTTTCTTGGTGTTATTGGAATGTACAAAAGATGTTTCCTGTTTGGAACATATTATGGAAATTTTCGTAGCATTGTGTGGATATAACAGGGACTCTTTAAACATTTATTATAACCCTATTAGGACACCTTTTATATATCAAATAGCTGTATCCTTAACTGAATTGCATAATTCTTACTAAATCGTGTGTGCACAAGAATTTACTCTCCATTTGTAAGAAACATATATGGAACTACAGGAATATCATTTGGATTATATTTAGAAGAATTTTGAACACATCACATTCAAACTTAGCGGTGTTTAATATCCATACACCTCTCAATATCACATACCATTTTCAAAACTCTCCGCCGCCACACATTATTTTAAATCCAACCAATAACACCCTTACCCTTTTCCAATAGTTTTGGTATACCCCTGAACTTTAACTCCTTTCCGAAAATGTAGTATGTTCCTTAATACTTACTTCCACTACTATATAATAATATTGCCAGCAATTCCCCCATTTGTGAACACCCCTCACATAATCTTTTCTTGTTGCACCCCATTTATTCATTTTATCTTTTATCCCAAAATTTATATAATCGTAATGGTAAATGTTCATCCAATTCTTTTTATTCTGAGTGTTACATAACCGATTCGAGATTCCACAAAATAATTCATATTTTTGAATATATTATTTTCCTCTTTTATCGCACCCCATCTTCAACTATTCCTCTTTTTATCCTTCTTATTTTCAACAGACATCACATTTCTTACCTACAACAAACAAACAAACATTTCCCCACACAAGAAACGTTCCCAGATCCTATTATCTTTTATCCCTTCTATTTGTACCTTCTATTTTCCGACATCATGTTTTCAGTTAAACATATTTCAAACAGGCACAATTTCTAGACGATTACGCCCTACAATATTCATAGTATAGTGCAACGCAATAATAATAACATTACTTTTGTATGTAAACACCGCCCTATTTATTACTTGGACACGACTTACACATTTAACTCTATTTACAATACATACTACCAATATTTGTTTTCATTTTAAGAACACCATGTACAGCGGGCTCCATAAGTATTTTGCTGTATTTTATTCGACGAAATAAGAGCTTCAAAATTCAGAAAAACTTACACATTTTAATCAATTTACAATACATACTACCCATATTTGTTCTCATTTTAAGAACACCATGTACAGCGGGCTCCATAAGTATTTTGCTGTATTTTATTCGACGAAATAAGAGCTTCAAAATTCAGAAAAACTTACACATTTTAATCAATTTACAATACATACTACCCATATTTGTTCTCATTTTAAGAACACCATGTACAGCGGGCTCCATAAGTATTAAGCTGTATTTTATTCGACGAAATAAGAGTTTCAAAATTCAGAAAAAACTTACACATTTTACTCAATTTATAATACATACTACCAATATTTGTTTTCATTTTAAGAACACCATGTATAGCTGGTTCCCTAAGTATTATACTGTATTTTATTCGGCGAAATAAGAGCTTGAAAATTCAAAACATTTTACACAGCCCTCGTATATTTCTGTATCGATCACCCTCGGTGCATAAACGGATTACAAACATTAGTTCAATCAATCGATCAGCCCCTAAGAGGATTCCACATTTTCTACCATGCCGTCGTATATTTCTGTACCGATTACCCTCGGTGCATAAACGGATTTCAAACAGTTGAAAATAAAGAAAGTAGGAAACCACCGGTCCTAGAACAATGAAACCTAGTTCACCGGAAGGACGAGTTCACTCCGAGTCCAACAAGCTATCAACCATTCTCCTAGCTCAATTAGTAGCGGAGATACAGCGATTTTATATACCATACCCTCGTATATTTCTGTATCGATCAGCTTCGGTGCATAAAACGGTTCATCCTCGCTGCATAAAACAGGTTTCAAACATCAGTTCAATCCGTTACTCAATCACTACATAGGACAACTTATACCAAGCCCCGTATATTTCTGTTTCGATCACCCTTGGTGCATAAAACGGATTACAAACATCAGTTCAATCAATCGATCAGCCCTTAAGAGGATTCCACATTTTTTACCATGCCGTCGTATATATCTGTACCGATTACCCCCGGTGCAGAAACGAATTTCAAACACTAGTTCAATCCGTAGGACATTTCACATTTTACGTTATATTCATTTAAGATGCATCCCTCGTTCCTCGTTGAAGAAATTGAGTCGACACGGAACAAGGAACTAATGCGACAATCATCAAGGAACTTCTGCAAACACCTTCAAGGAACTGTTGTGCCTCACACAAAAACGCCATGATCTCATATCCAGACTCTTAACGAATGACGGGTTCAACTGGTATTCGAAATCTGTTTTATGCACCGAGGCTGATCTGTTCAGAAATATACGAGGGCATGGTATAAAGTGTCCGATCTATCGGGTGCCGGATTGAACTGATGTTGAAAATCCGTTTTATGCACTGAGCTCTCCACTAATAAGGGTGCATATTATAATATCGGTTATATAATTTGCGGAAAAAAGTATGTTCTATAAATATATATAAGTATGTAATATATACTTCTTGACCCTTGGCCTTGGAATGGAGCCAAGGGTTGCAGACTGTTAATGGACAAGAACAAATGGTGTTTGTTACGAACGGCTTTGGTGTGATGTCTTTATCCGTGTGGTGATAGGTTTTCCCGGGTGTTAATAGATGAGAGCAGATGGTGTGTGAGTGTATAGCTACAATTCTTGGAATTAGTGAGTGATATGTGTGGCGTGTTTGTTGGGGATGGGGTGGGTGGAATGGTAATGTGCCTGGTGATTAAGAAGAGGTTATGACATCATCATACTGTAAAAGAAAAGGAGAATAAAAGTCTGCTAGCATATAATGGAGAAAGACCTGCAAAAAGAGAAAAAGGACAGAGAGCGTCTAGATGTAAAGAAAATAAATAGAGTAAAAAGAGTTGGTTTCACGGAGGGGGTGACTGTGCATAGAGTACCAGGTCAGGAAGAAGATATGAGAGGCACGTGGGCGTTGGACGCTTCGCTGGAATGGATGCGAGCAATGTGTATATCCGGACAGGTTTTTTCAACTTTTCAAATTTACCTACAACAACGAGCTGACAATAAACATCACCCACGATTACTATGTAATATTATACAATTAATTGTCATCTCAGCTCGTTATGGCAATGGGGGCCGCCATCTTGGTTTTTGTTATTTTTACCGTAGACCACCGTCCATATACTCTATGGAAAGGTCTTGACGTACAGATTCCGAATCTACAATTGCCTTTCACTCTAGTTCAATTAGGGCCGGCTGGACAGCCCTTTAAAGTTTTCCGGACAGGTTTTTCAACTTTTCAAATTTACCTACAACAACGAACTGACAATAAACATCACCCACGATTACTATGTAATATTATACAATTAATTGTCATCTCAGCTCGTTATGGCAATGGGGGCCGCCATCTTGGTTTTTGTTATTTTTACCGTAGACCACCGTCCATATACTCTATGGAAAGGTCTTGACGTACAGATTCCGAATCTACAATTGCCTTTCACTCTAGTTCAATTAGGGCCGGCTGGACAGCCCTTTAAAGTTTTCCGGACAGGTTTTTCAACTTTTCAAATTTAACTACAACAACGAGCTGACAATAAATATCACCCACGATTACTATGTAATATTATACAATTAATTGTCATCTCAGCTCGTTATGGCAATGGGGGCCGCCATCTTGGCCGCCATCTTGGTTTTTGTTATTTTTACCGTAGCCCACCGTCCATATACTCTATGGAAAGGTTTTGACGTACAGATTCCGAATCTACAATTGCCTTTCACTCTAGTTCAATTAGGGCCGGCTGGACAGCCCTTTAAAGTTTTCCGGACATTTTATTTCAACTTTTCAAATTTACCTACAACAACGAGCTGACAATAAACATCACCCACGATTACTATGTAATATTATACAATTAATTGTCATCTCAGCTCGTTATGGCAATGGGGGCCGCCATCTTGGCCGCCATCTTGGTTTTTGTTATTTTTACCGTAGACCGCCGTCCATATACTCTATGGAAAGGTTTTGACGTACAGATTCCGAATCTACAATTGCCTTTCACTCTAGTTCAATTAGGGCCGGCTGGACAGCCCTTTAAAGTTTTCCGGTCATTTTATTTCAACTTTTCAAATTTACCTACAACAACGAGCTGACAATAAACATCACCCACGATTACTATGTAATATTATACAATTAATTGTCATCTCAGCTCGTAATGGTAATGGGGGCCGCCATCTTGGTTTTTGTTATTTTTACCGTAGACCACCGTCTATATACTCTTTGGAAAGGTCTTGACGTACAGATTCCGAATCTACAATTGCCTTTTACTCTAGTTCAATTAGGGCCGGCTGGACAGCCCTTTAAAGTTTTCCGGACAGGTTTTTCAACTTTTCAAATTTACCTACAACAACGAGCTGACAATAAAAATAAGTGTTTCAAAATTCAGAAAAAAATTACACATTTTAATCAATTTACAATACATACTACACATATTTGTTCTCATTTTAAGAACACCATGTACAGCGGACTCCATCAGTATTATGCTACATTTTATTCGACGAAATAAGAACTCCAAAAGCGCTGAAATGCGTTTTAATTCTTACATTTTGACTACAGGACGAAAACTGGGGAATTTCCCAGAATGACTCATCAACGCCATCTCTCCTCAAACACCGGATACACGTACCCAATTCCGAGAGTTTCTGACTCATCAACGCCTTCTGTTTTCAAACACCGGAAACACATACTCCAATTTATATATGACGTCACACACCAAAATAACATAACAAAAACAAAATGGCGTCACAGAAATAAAAACAATTCATAATATTAATAATAATAATAATAATAATAATAATAATCCGAGAATTTCAGACTCATCAACGCCATCTGTTTTAAAACACCGGAAACACGTACTCCAATTTATATATGACGTCACACACCAAAATAACATAACAAAAACAAAATGGTGTCACAGAAATTAAAACAATTCATAATAGTAATAATAATAATAATAATAATAATAATAATAATAATAATAATAATCCGAGAATTTCAGACTCATCAACGCCATCTGTTTTCAAACACCGGAAACACGTACTCCAATTTATATATGACGTCACACACCAAAATAACATAACAAAACCAAAATGGCGTCACAGAAATTAAAACAATTCATAATAATAATAATAATACTAATATTTAAATTAATAATAATTTAATAATATAATCTGGTCACGTGACTTCCATTTTGTGACGTCGCACACAGTCACGTGACTCCAACAAAAACACATATTCTGACTCATCAACGCCATCTGTTTTCAAACACCGGAAACACGTACTCCAATTTATATATGACGTCACACGCCAAAATAGCGTAACAAAAACAAAACGGCGTCACAGAAATTAGAACTTTTCATAATAATAATAATCCGAGAATTTCAGATTCATCAACGCCATCTGTTTTCAAACACCCGAAACACGTACTCCAATTTATATATGACGTCACACACCAAAATAACATAACAAAAACAAAATGGCGTCACAGAAATTAAAACAATTGATAATATTAATAATAATAATAATAATAATCCGAGAATTTCAGACTCATCAACGCCATCTGTTTTCAAACACCGGAAACACGTACTCCAATTTATATATGACGTCACACACCAAAATAACATAACAAAACCAAAATAGCGTCACAGAAATTAAAACAATTCATAATAGTAATAATAATAATATTTAAATTAATAATAATTTAATAATATAATCTGGTCACGTGACTCCCACAAAAACTCATATTCTGACTCATCAACGCCATCTGTTTTCAGACACCGGAAACACGTACTCCAATTACCAGAAAACCAACAGTCACCGCGTCGCCTACTTTTCCTCCTCCCAACCCAGACTTTCTGACTCATCAACGCCATCTGTTTTCAGACACCGGAAACACGTACTCCAATTACGAGAAAACCAACCGTCACGGCGTCGCCTATTTTTCCTCCTCCCCAACCCAGACTTTCTGACTCATCAACGCCATCTCTTTTCAGACACCGGAAACTACCGCGGGAAAAACCCGAATTCCCTCCTCCAACCAATCTCCCACAAAAACACATATTCTGACTCATCAACGCCATCTGTTTTCAGACACCGGAAACACGTACTCCAATTACCAGAAAACCAACCGTCACCGCGTCGCCTACTTTTCCTCCTCCCAACCCAGATTTTCTGACTCATCAACGCCATCTGTTTTCACACACCGGAAACACGTACTCCAATTACGAGAAAACCAACCGCGTCACATACTTTTCCTCCTCCCCAACGCCATCTGTTTTCAGACACCGGAAACACGTACTCCAATTACGAGAAAACCAACCGTCACCGCGTCGCCTACTTTTCCTCCTCCCCAACCCAGACTTTCTGACTCATCAACGCCATCTGTTTTCAGACACTAGAAACTCCCGACGTCACGGGAAAAACCCGAATTCCCTCCTCCAACCAATCAGAATCCTCCTCACAAAATTAAGCCCCGCCCATTTATGACGTCACAACCAATCAAATTCATCCTTACAAAATAAGCCCCGCCCCTTTTATGATGTAAAAAAAAAAAAAAAAAAAAAAAAACTGCTGCGTCATCAATTGATCTTTGATCGATCTTTTCCAATCAATTGATTTATCGACTTCAAAAGGGGTGCATTACTACTCATATCCTCACACCAATTTATACAGACGATCTGCCCCGTTTGTATGGAAATGCAATAAATCAAGTCAGTGTGCATATGGATAAGGCCTCTTCAGATACATCTCGTTGTACACAGAGATTTCTGCAACAAATGGCGGCAGACACCGGCATCCAAGCTATTCCCTTCCAGGACATACCAGTGAAGTCACCTGATGCCAGTCCAATGGATTTGTGCGGGTTTGGCCTATAGAAAAGAGCACTTGCATCTCGTGGTGCCACCACTGTCCGTGGCCTCTGGAAAGCCTGCCAGGAGGAGTGGCTCAAGATTCCCGTTCCTGTACTTCAACGGAGCCTCCTACAATGGAAGCTACGGTGCAGGGCTATTGCCTGGACCCATGGTGCTCACATTGAGGGCAACCGCTGGTGGTCCCGTGGTTTTTCCTAAAGTAGGTGAGACGTCAAAATGGGACACATATAGACGAATCAACCTTCTGTAGCATGGTCAATCAGATGTTGGGGTAGGACAATTATTATGAAATACAAAAGTTACTTTAAATCATCTCGAAATGTATTGCTCTGTCAAATAAATAACGGGAATTGTTCAATCAAACTCAAATATTGGTTTAATTATCCAAATGTATTTTGTCGCTTTCAAAATAGGCCCCATTTAATGCGCTACACTTATGACAACGAATACTCCAGTCATAGTATTCCACTTCTCATAGGCACTTTCCGGTATGGCCTTCAGCTCCTTCTGCAAAGTTTGTTTTGTCTTCAATAGACACAAAATGTCTTCCACGAAGTGGTCATTTGAGTTTGGGAAACAAAGCAAAGCCACGGGGCCATATCTGCCGAATACGGTGCTTGATCTATGACATCCGTTGAGTTTTTGGACAAACATTAGCGTACAAGGATCGGTGTGTTGGACGGCGCATTATCGTGGTTTAAAATCCAAGAACTGTTCTTCCACAAATATGGCCTTTTCCTCTCTCAAACACCTCATAACGCGTACATAATATTGTTTGTTGCTCCTCCGGAAGGAATTCCGAGTGGATAATACCAGGATAGTCAAAGAAAACAGTCAACATGACTGATTTTGAGCGACTTTGACGTGTTTCTTTTCGTTTCGGCTCGTTATCGAAGCGCCATTCCGAAGCTTGTTGGCTGGCATGCATGTCAAACTCATACACCCACGTCTCGTCACTTGTTATGATGCGTTTCAGAATGTAGGGTCAAAATTGGCTTGATCAAACATGTCTTCAGAAACCTGTTTGCGGTGCTCTTTTTGAAGAAAAGTGAGCTCTTTCGGAACAAGCCGTGCCGCGAAGCGTCTCGTTCCCAAGACATCATGTAAAATGGTGCAAACGAATTCGTGAGACATGTTCAGATCCTCAGCCATATCCCATAAGCTTGAATGACGATTTTCCATCAGCATTTCCTTTACTTTGTCGATTTTGTCGTCAGTAGAAGGCGTTGAAGGTCGACCGGAACGAGGCAAGCCTTCAATCACTTCTCATCTTTCTTTGAATGCTTTGTGTCACTCGTATGCTCCTGTTTTTCATTAAGCTGACTCGCCGTAGGCCTTCTCCAACATTTTCATTGCTTCAGCACAAGAAATTTCTTTGGCAAAACAAAATTTGAGGCAACCTCTTCGTTCGATATATTTATCCATTGATGAAGGAATTGGGAGCATGAAAGTAGACATATCAATTTTACTAAAACATCGTCCTGGAGAGTTGAACGCACATTCACCCCAAATTCCACTGGATGCAGAGCCAAGCAACAAGAATTTTTCACTCGGTTCTGCATAGTCAGCAAGGCAAAAATCTCTCGCCAACGGTGAGTGCACCTCTACTGTAAATTTCCACCTGCACCAAGGGATACCCCAGGTATACAGTTGGAGGTGCAAAGTCCACCACATCACGGCGATATTTCCTTGTATAAAAAACCCTGGAAATCATCAATCGATCTCCACAATTACCAGCAACTCGATCGACTACACCACGACATCTGCCAGTTGAGGGCTACGACATTTCGAGGCAGCAACGAGCGAGCAGTTCAAGAAGCAGTCCGGATTACGGAGAACCATAAGCCTAAAGCCAGCACGAGTCCGGAGGAACAGTGCTCTGTCAATTAAGCCGCCGAATCGCCAGCCCCCTCTGATCGCAGCCAACAATCTCTCCAGCGGGCACCCGTCTCCATCCGACAGTCGCCAACGTCAGAAACTGAGGGCCAGGACAACGAGCAAGGGGGTGAGTAGCATTCAACAACTTAAGCTCCCAACAATCCTTCATCTGCACCATTCAGTGAAGAGGTGGTTCAGCGAGACCCAAACTAAAACCTAACTTGTTTAACTAAGCTACATCCCGGCGTGACTCGGCCATAACCGACGTCACGCTACACAACATTAAAAATCGCAGAGCACATTTGAAGTCTACTAACTTAACCAACGGCTGTAAATAAACTGGTAGACATATCGCGCCAAAACTCTACATGACAGTTACCAACTTGTAATGTGCCGAGCCGATCAACCGTCGTGATCAACACATATCAACAGGTGAATGACTATGATGAGCGACGCATAGCGTTACGCAAAATTGGGAAGGAAAACATAACAACTGATGAGGGAAAACGCTCAAAATCAAAATAAAACAAATACCATCCTTTTAAAATCATCATTGCTTAGCTGCATGGCTGGGGAGAGACCTGCGCTCGATCGCCAGCTCTAAACTTCGAAGGAGACGAAGAAAGTGAGCGGAAACATCCATCGCGACACTTTAGGCTGCTCTCATACTGAACTAGGCTTTGTGGCGGTTCCTCTCTCGAACCTTTAGGCCACCCTCTGTCGTCAGCGTCCTCGAGCATAAATCGCCTTCGAAAAACTATACAATCGCAGCTATTACATTAAAAAAATCACGAAGACAAAGCGTCCATCCTCATCTTTACCTTCCTGTTTCCTTCAATCACCTTTCAATATCCTATGTCATCTGTTTCTTCACCTCGGCTAAAACTCAGTGGGCTAATGGGATACTCTGACCCCTCTCAGGTACGGGTATAGTAGTAGAAATACGTGGGATATGAAGCTTCGACTGTTATGTACTAAATCATTTGACAGGCTATGGAAAAGGGAGATTTTATAAATGAATAACATCTGTTTCCGAAGAAAGGTCTGCGTCTTCAGTAGGCTTCTTTATGGGCAATTATTTTCCTGAAGATGGTTTATTTTCAAGATTCTTTTATAAATTTACATCTTAGTTACAGATCTCCATAAATAAAGGACAGAACAGATTTCTTTCTTATAATTAAATCTACACGACTTTTGCAGTTTATTTACATAATATGGATCAAGCTGTCATATCAGTTATATAAAGACGACCAGGCGCTTGCTTGGAACTTTATGAACGCTTCTTGACATAATGAAGCATAACTTTGACGTGACTGGCGAAGGTTTTAAGTATTGACTCCGATTTTAATATAAATTGGACATTATGGTCTGGCTTCAAGATATATGCAGAAATACAAACTGCTATAATTCTAACACCATTAAGCCTTGATTCCATTTTTATGAAAAAATATAAATATGCTGACCAAGGCAGTAATTTATTTTATTAAAAACATAAACTAAACGTAACGTTTCAACCTTCTAGCAAGGTCTTCATCAGACTCTGTATCAAGTACAAAAGTAACAAGATACCAAAAACAGGGCATTATATAGACAAAACATTACTCCCTCCAGACTAATAGAAAGTTGTTTTGGAACTTCCTCGCAGGTGGCTTTCACTATACTTTCACATAAAAGGTATATACTTTCATATAGAATGTGGATTGGGCTTTATATATCACGCTCTTTTTCCTTCATTTTCTTCCTTCTCCTCTCCTCTTTCTCTCTTGTCCTTTCCACTCTTTCTAACACTTTCTTCCATTCTTTGTTTAACTTCAGTCCCCCATTCCAGTTCATTGTGTCTTCTTCACCTTTCTTCTCTATTTCCTTGGCTTCCTTCCATTTTCTCACTAGCATTCTCTTCTCCCTTCCTATCTGCTTAGCCTCATCCCACTCTATGTCATGTCCTGTTTCTCTCGTGTGTTTAAATATCGCATTTCTCTCTCTCTTAAGTCGTACATCATCCCTATGTTGTTTCAACCTATCTTTCAGTCTCTTTTTCGTTTCTCCTATGTACACACTCTGACATTCTTTACATTTTACTTCGTAGATAATCCCTTCCTCTTCCTCGTCTCTGTTTTCCTTTTTCTTGTTTGCATTCTTCGCTATTCCTAAGATGCTTCTCCCTCCCTTCCTGTAAGCATCTTAGGAATAGCGAAGAATGCAAACAAGAAAAAGGAAAACAGAGACGAGGAAGAGGAAGGGATTATCTACGAAGTAAAATGTAAAGAATGTCAGAGTGTGTACATAGGAGAAACGAAAAAGAGACTGAAAGATAGGTTGAAACAACATAGGGATGATGTACGACTTAAGAGAGAGAGAAATGCGATATTTAAACACACGAGAGAAACAGGACATGACATAGAGTGGGATGAGGCTAAGCAGATAGGAAGGGAGAAGAGAATGCTAGTGAGAAAATGGAAGGAAGCCAAGGAAATAGAGCAGAAAGGTGAAGAAGACACAATGAACTGGAATGGGGGACTGAAGTTAAGCAAAGAATGGAAGAAGATGTTAGAAAGTGTGGAAAGGACAAGAGAGAAAGAGGAGAGGAGAAGGAAGAAAATGAAGGAAAAAGAGCGTGATATATAAAGCCCAATCCACATTCTATATGAAAGTATATACCTTTTATGTGAAAGTATAGTGAAAGCCACCTGCGTGGAAGTTCCAAAACAACTTTCTATTAGTCTGGAGGGAGTAATGTTTTGTGTATATAATGCCCTGTTTTTGGTATCTTGTTACTTTTGTACTTGATACAGAGTCTGATGAAGACCTTGCTAGAAGGTTGAAACGTTACGTTTAGTTTATGTTTTTAATAAAATAAATTACTGCCTTGGTCAGCATATTTATATTTTTTCATGCTATAATTCGTAAAATATTAGAGACATCGACTTGATATCGGGTATGGCAACATGTTAGCATGTTCACAGGGCGAAACCTAACCATGCCAGATATCAATAATGAATAACCTGATCAATAAATAATAATCAAGGAGAGGAAATAATCTGAACTTATTCTTCCGTATGATGGCATGTTAGCATGCCCACAGGGCGAACCTACTCATACGGCAGAATAACATTAAGTCCTGTTGCATTATGCATATATTACGTATAAGTTTCGAAGAGATGAAACTGAACTATCACAAAGGTTGAAAGAAATCGTAAATTAACTTATTCTCACGCATGGTGATATGTTAACATGTCCACAGGGCGAACCTACCCATGCGTCAGATTAACAGTAAGTTCTGAGTCGAAATTTAACATTATTTTGTGAAGATTTTATTTAAAATTTCAGAAAACTTCAAAATAAAGTTGAAATGAACTTATTCTTTCGTATGGTGACATGTTAGCATGTCCACAGGGCGAACCTACCCATACGACAGAATAACTATGTCTCTAAGCTAATTTGGGAACGAAGACTGAGTTCTTGAACCCTCCCATAAAGGGAGCTGGGTATTTAAGATGTTAATCCATCGGAGTCGGTGATGAAAATGCCCCCGAATTAGGTTCCGAAGCTGTATTTATACCCTTGCATGTCAAGCAGAGCGCCTCCCGTGACACAAAATATAAACATAGCTACAGCTGTGATATGCAGAACTAATTTGTGTATAATGGCAATATTCTAAAGATTAAACAGTATGTTCCATAAGGTTCATTTTTCTATGTCTAAAACAACAGTTATGATCCTTAAAGTTTCTATAATATTCTCTACCATAACGTTGTCACATTCTTAAAAACTTCTTCCCAATGTCCATAAGGCTTATATTACTAATAACTCCAACTGAAATTTAGCTCTTATGGCTTTCATAATAGTTTGATTCTAAAACTGAGAACACATATGTTTGACTAATTGTCAACAATGAAAGATTTTGCTTTCAAGAAGCTTGCAAATAACAAATTCTAAACTTCTCGAATGACAGAATTAGGTCATTAGTTCAACTATTAAATATCTCATCTTTCATAACGTTTTTATAGTGAATATAAAAATTAAAATAATTAAGAATAATATTAAATATGACCGAATCTTTGATATGGTTCGGGAGGATCATATCAATATCCCCCCTGGTCAAAAAATAATTTCTTCGGCGTAGTTAACGAAGAAGGAGAAATTATTTCAGCTCACAAATCTATATATGAACCTTTTTCCCGTAAAATTGAAATATTGACTTATTCAATTTTCAGACTATAAGTACTTATATACATATATAATGCGAGATGCACTTGTATAGACGTCAGATATTTACAATACGCTCAACTTAACCTACACATAGACTAACACACATATAGACCAGTACGCACATAGATTAATATACACTTAGATTAAGATACACATAGAGTAACACACATATAGATCAGTACGCATATAGATTAAGATACACATAGAGTAACACACATATAGATCAGTACGCATATAGATTAATATACACTTAGATTAAGATACGCATAGACTAATCATAGACAAAGATACAGATCTGTATTCACTCATACATGCACACCCATTTACTTACACCTATTTATTTACATCTATTCACAAACGTGCCTGCTGTTTATGCCCCACAGTTAGTGCTTTTCCATTTTTTTTTTTTTGCGTCTGAGGATAGTGAATCCATTCCTTACATTGACATAGCGTAGAATTCGCCTCTTAGCAGCGGACTTACTATAATCGGTGCAAAATTTCTGCATGACTTCGTGCACTAAGTCATCGAATTTTAACTGCCTTTCCCCAAATATGCTTTCAATAACACACTTAAAGTCTTTATTGGGTTCCATCTGATTTACGGTACGACCACTAATCTGAATCGTTTCACTTGCACCATTGTCGCATCCGAGCGGCACTCCATCTTCTTCTTCTTCTAGAAACTTGTCCTCTATAGTAAGTATCATTCGTCAAAGTACTTAATATCTGGTCAAATTCTATATCCAGATCAGGCGATAAACACAAACTGACCATATCGTCAATATCCACAGGGTACACATTTCCTCCAGTTGCAACGTCTCGAAATTGAGGTTCAGGATGTCCTTCCAGTTCCAATGGATCGACTCCAGCCTCCTTCATTTCCGGGTTTCTAGTCTGGGTTGACCTCTCCACGCACTCACTGGATCTTCGCATATCCTTGGCTTCGCTCAGCTGATCTTGCATCCAGGATTTAAGGTTGTCAAACTGGGAATTTAGCTGTTGTGACAAAGTCTCGGTTGCACGAGAAATTCCGTGGCTGACGTGACCTTTTATTCTATCTTCCATCTTGTAGATTTGCTCTTCAACCACAGTTGACATGGATGTCTCCAATTGAATCTCTCGATATAGATCCCTTTCAGCTTGCTCGAATTGTTGATGCCAGTCTCTATACTTTTGGGAGTTGATGTTATCTAATTCTCGCTTCATTCTCAATGCCTGTCTCTCGTTATGTTCTTTATACCTTTTTGTCAATGATAGCTGACTTTAAATTCAAAGGGTCGGTGTTATACACTTGTGCAGCATGATAAACACGGGAACTGCCTAGATCCATATCGTTTAGATAAGCACTTAATAATAGTTAAAGAGGATTGTGAACAACTTGTCCAACTTTCTGAGTAAGAATGACAACAATGGGATGCGTCGCGGCTTAATACAGTAGAAGCTCAATAGCTTTCTTTTTATCAAATATACTTTGAATCCGATCTTCCTCTTTTTCGTTCCATATGCTCACTAAATAAACAAATTTGCCCTTATACATATTTTTCCAAGTGATCCTTCTCCCATGCCTTGCGCTGAAGTTTAATACATTGTTGTTTAGCATCTTTATAAATAAAGTAGAAGCTCTGGAATTTCGTGATCTTGTACACACATGTGGTTCTTTCTTTATCAATGTCTCGACAACAATCGGGAACATTAAGTCCTGAACTCGAAGTAAGATTTTTACTTGTGCTACGCAAATTCTTCATTTCCATTTCGAAACGAAATAGCTCTGTGCTTTTCTACTACTATGAAAGTTCAATGGTCTTGCACAATGAATCTCAACTTTAAACAATTGTCTTCCCTTGTACACTACACAATCGAGCCAACACGTTTAGGATACCACTATTGATATCGAGCCCACGTTGTGGATGCCATTTGTAATGTGCCGAGCCGATCAACCGTCGTGATCAACACATATCAACAGGTGAATGACTATGATGAGCGACGCATAGCGTTACGCAAAATTGGGAAGGAAAACATAACAACTGATGAGGGAAAACGCTCAAAATCAAAATAAAACAAATACCATCCTTTTAAAATCATCATTGCTTAGCTGCATGGCTGGGGAGAGACCTGCGCTCGATCGCCAGCTCTAAACTTCGAAGGAGACGAAGAAAGTGAGCGGAAACATCCATCGCGACACTTTAGGCTGCTCTCATACTGAACTAGGCTTTGTGGCGGTTCCTCTCTCGAACCTTTAGGCCACCCTCTGTCGTCAGCGTCCACGAGCATAAATCGCCTTCGAAAAACTATACAATCGCAGCTATTACATTAAAAAAATCACGAAGACAAAGCGTCCATCCTCATCTTTACCTTCCTGTTTCCTTCAATCACCTTTCAATATCCTATGTCATCTGTTTCTTCACCTCGGCTAAAACTCAGTGGGCTAATGGGATACTCTGACCCCTCTCAGGTACGGGTATAGTAGTAGAAATACGTGGGATATGAAGCTTCGACTGTTATGTACTAAATCATTTGACAGGCTATGGAAAAGGGAGATTTTATAAATGAATAACATCTGTTTCCGAAGAAAGGTCTGCGTCTTCAGTAGGCTTCTTTATGGGCAATTATTTTCCTGAAGATGGTTTATTTTCAAGATTCTTTTATAAATTTACATCTGAGTTACAGATCTCCATAAATAAAGGACAGAACAGATTTCTTTCTTATAATTAAATCTACACGACTTTTGCAGTTTATTTACATAATATGGATCAAGCTGTCATATCAGTTATATAAAGACGACCAGGCGCTTGCTTGGAACTTTATGAACGCTTCTTGACATAATGAAGCATAACTTTGACGTGACTGGCGAAGGTTTTAAGTATTGACTCCGATTTTAATATAAATTGGACATTATGGTCTGGCTTCAAGATATATGCAGAAATACAAACTGCTATAATTCGTAAAATATTAGAGACATCGACTTGATATCGGGTATGGCAACATGTTAGCATGTTCACAGGGCGAAACCTAACCATGCCAGATATCAATAATGAATAACCTGATCAATAAATAATAATCAAGGAGAGGAAATAATCTGAACTTATTCTTCCGTATGATGGCATGTTAGCATGCCCACAGGGCGAACCTACTCATACGGCAGAATAACATTAAGTCCTGTTGCATTATGCATATATTACGTATAAGTTTCGAAGAGATGAAACTGAACTATCACAAAGGTTGAAAGAAATCGTAAATTAACTTATTCTCACGCATGGTGACATGTTAACATGTCCACAGGGCGAACCTACCCATGCGTCAGATTAACAGTAAGTTCTGAGTCGAAATTTAACATTATTTTGTGAAGATTTTATTTAAAATTTCAGAAAACTTCAAAATAAAGTTGAAATGAACTTATTCTTTCGTATGGTGACATGTTAGCATGTCCACAGGGCGAACCTACCCATACGACAGAATAACTATGTCTCTAAGCTAATTTGGGAACGAAGACTGAGTTCTTGAACCCTCCCATAAAGGGAGCTGGGTATTTAAGATGTTAATCCATCGGAGTCGGTGATGAAAATGCCCCCGAATTAGGTTCCGAAGCTGTATTTATACCCTTGCATGTCAAGCAGAGCGCCTCCCGTGACACAAAATATAAACATAGCTACAGCTGTGATATGCAGAACTAATTTGTGTATAATGGCAATATTCTAAAGATTAAACAGTATGTTCCATAAGGTTCATTTTTCTATGTCTAAAACAACAGTTATGATCCTTAAAGTTTCTATAATATTCTCTACCATAAAGTTGTCACATTCTTAAAAACTTCTTCCCAATGTCCATAAGGCTTACATTACTAATAACTCCAACTGAAATTTAGCTCTTATGGCTTTCATAATAGTTTGATTCTAAAACTGAGAACACATATGTTTGACTAATTGTCAACAATGAAAGATTTTGCTTTCAAGAAGCTTGCAAATAACAAATTCTAAACTTCTCGAATGACAGAATTAGGTCATTAGTTCAACTATTAAATATCTCATCTTTCATAACGTTTTTATAGTGAATATAAAAATTAAAATAATTAAGAATAATATTAAATATGACCGAATCTTTGATATGGTTCGGGAGGATCATATCAATATCCCCCCTGGTCAAAAAATAATTTCTTCGGCGTAGTTAACGAAGAAGGAGAAATTATTTCAGCTCACAAATCTATATATGAACCTTTTTCCCGTAAAATTGAAATATTGACTTATTCAATTTTCAGACTATAAGTACTTATATACATATATAATGCGAGATGCACTTGTATAGACGTCAGATATTTACAATACGCTCAACTTAACCTACACATAGACTAACACACATATAGACCAGTACGCACATAGATTAATATACACTTAGATTAAGATACACATAGAGTAACACACATATAGATCAGTACGCATATAGATTAAGATACACATAGAGTAACACACATATAGATCAGTACGCATATAGATTAAGATACACATAGAGTAACACACATATAGATCAGTACGCATATAGATTAATATACACTTAGATTAAGATACGCATAGACTAATCATAGACAAAGATACAGATCTGTATTCACTCATACATGCACACCCATTTACTTACACCTATTTATTTACATCTATTCACAAACGTGCCTGCTGTTTATGCCCCACAGTTAGTGCTTTTCCATTTTTTTTTTTTGCGTCTGAGGATAGTGAATCCATTCCTTACATTGACATAGCGTAGAATTCGCCTCTTAGCAGCGGACTTACTATAATCGGTGCAAAATTTCTGCATGACTTCGTGCACTAAGTCATCGAATTTTAACTGCCTTTCCCCAAATATGCTTTCAATAACACACTTAAAGTCTTTATTGGGTTCCATCTGATTTACGGTACGACCACTAATCTGAATCGTTTCACTTGCACCATTGTCGCATCCGAGCGGCACTCCATCTTCTTCTTCTAGAAACTTGTCCTCTATAGTAAGTATCATTCGTCAAAGTACTTAATATCTGGTCAAATTCTATATCCAGATCAGGCGATAAACACAAACTGACCATATCGTCAATATCCACAGGGTACACATTTCCTCCAGTTGCAACGTCTCGAAATTGAGGTTCAGGATGTCCTTCCAGTTCCAATGGATCGACTCCAGCCTCCTTCATTTCCGGGTTTCTAGTCTGGGTTGACCTCTCCACGCACTCACTGGATCTTCGCATATCCTTGGCTTCGCTCAGCTGATCTTGCATCCAGGATTTAAGGTTGTCAAACTGGGAATTTAGCTGTTGTGACAAAGTCTCGGTTGCACGAGAAATTCCGTGGCTGACGTGACCTTTTATTCTATCTTCCATCTTGTAGATTTGCTCTTCAACCACAGTTGACATGGATGTCTCCAATTGAATCTCTCGATATAGATCCCTTTCAGCTTGCTCGAATTGTTGATGCCAGTCTCTATACTTTTGGGAGTTGATGTTATCTAATTCTCGCTTCATTCTCAATGCCTGTCTCTCGTTATGTTCTTTATACCTTTTTGTCAATGATAGCTGACTTTAAATTCAAAGGGTCGGTGTTATACACTTGTGCAGCATGATAAACACGGGAACTGCCTAGATCCATATCGTTTAGATAAGCACTTAATAATAGTTAAAGAGGATTGTGAACAACTTGTCCAACTTTCTGAGTAAGAATGACAACAATGGGATGCGTCGCGGCTTAATACAGTAGAAGATCAATAGCTTTCTTTTTATCAAATATACTTTGAATCCGATCTTCCTCTTTTTCGTTCCATATGCTCACTAAATAAACAAATTTGCCCTTATACATATTTTTCCAAGTGATCCTTCTCCCATGCCTTGCGCTGAAGTTTAATACATTGTTGTTTAGCATCTTTATAAATAAAGTAGAAGCTCTGGAATTTCGTGATCTTGTACACACATGTGGTTCTTTCTTTATCAATGTCTCGACAACAATCGGGAACATTAAGTCCTGAACTCGAAGTAAGATTTTTACTTGTGCTACGCAAATTCTTCATTTCCATTTCGAAACGAAATAGCTCTGTGCTTTTCTACTACTATGAAAGTTCAATGGTCTTGCACAATGAATCTCAACTTTAAACAATTGTCTTCCCTTGTACACTACACAATCGAGCCAACACGTTTAGGATACCACTATTGATATCGAGCCCACGTTGTGGATGCCATTTGTAATGTGCCGAGCCGATCAACCGTCGTGATCAACACATATCAACAGGTGAATGACTATGATGAGCGACGCATAGCGTTACGCAAAATTGGGAAGGAAAACATAACAACTGATGAGGGAAAACGCTCAAAATCAAAATAAAACAAATACCATCCTTTTAAAATCATCATTGCTTAGCTGCATGGCTGGGGAGAGACCTGCGCTCGATCGCCAGCTCTAAACTTCGAAGGAGACGAAGAAAGTGAGCGGAAACATCCATCGCGACACTTTAGGCTGCTCTCATACTGAACTAGGCTTTGTGGCGGTTCCTCTCTCGAACCTTTAGGCCACCCTCTGTCGTCAGCGTCCACGAGCATAAATCGCCTTCGAAAAACTATACAATCGCAGCTATTACATTAAAAAAATCACGAAGACAAAGCGTCCATCCTCATCTTTACCTTCCTGTTTCCTTCAATCACCTTTCAATATCCTATGTCATCTGTTTCTTCACCTCGGCTAAAACTCAGTGGGCTAATGGGATACTCTGACCCCTCTCAGGTACGGGTATAGTAGTAGAAATACGTGGGATATGAAGCTTCGACTGTTATGTACTAAATCATTTGACAGGCTATGGAAAAGGGAGATTTTATAAATGAATAACATCTGTTTCCGAAGAAAGGTCTGCGTCTTCAGTAGGCTTCTTTATGGGCAATTATTTTCCTGAAGATGGTTTATTTTCAAGATTCTTTTATAAATTTACATCTGAGTTACAGATCTCCATAAATAAAGGACAGAACAGATTTCTTTCTTATAATTAAATCTACACGACTTTTGCAGTTTATTTACATAATATGGATCAAGCTGTCATATCAGTTATATAAAGACGACCAGGCGCTTGCTTGGAACTTTATGAACGCTTCTTGACATAATGAAGCATAACTTTGACGTGACTGGCGAAGGTTTTAAGTATTGACTCCGATTTTAATATAAATTGGACATTATGGTCTGGCTTCAAGATATATGCAGAAATACAAACTGCTATAATTCGTAAAATATTAGAGACATCGACTTGATATCGGGTATGGCAACATGTTAGCATGTTCACAGGGCGAAACCTAACCATGCCAGATATCAATAATGAATAACCTGATCAATAAATAATAATCAAGGAGAGGAAATAATCTGAACTTATTCTTCCGTATGATGGCATGTTAGCATGCCCACAGGGCGAACCTACTCATACGGCAGAATAACATTAAGTCCTGTTGCATTATGCATATATTACGTATAAGTTTCGAAGAGATGAAACTGAACTATCACAAAGGTTGAAAGAAATCGTAAATTAACTTATTCTCACGCATGGTGACATGTTAACATGTCCACAGGGCGAACCTACCCATGCGTCAGATTAACAGTAAGTGCTGAGTCGAAATTTAACATTATTTTGTGAAGATTTTATTTAAAATTTCAGAAAACTTCAAAATAAAGTTGAAATGAACTTATTCTTTCGTATGGTGACATGTTAGCATGTCCACAGGGCGAACCTACCCATACGACAGAATAACTATGTCTCTAAGCTAATTTGGGAACGAAGACTGAGTTCTTGAACCCTCCCATAAAGGGAGCTGGGTATTTAAGATGTTAATCCATCGGAGTCGGTGATGAAAATGCCCCCGAATTAGGTTCCGAAGCTGTATTTATACCCTTGCATGTCAAGCAGAGCGCCTCCCGTGACACAAAAGATAAACATAGCTACAGCTGTGATATGCAGAACTAATTTGTGTATAATGGCAATATTCTAAAGATTAAACAGTATGTTCCATAAGGTTCATTTTTCTATGTCTAAAACAACAGTTATGATCCTTAAAGTTTATATAATATTCTCTACCATAAAGTTGTCACATTCTTAAAAACTTCTTCCCAATGTCCATAAGGCTTATATTACTAATAACTCCAACTGAAATTTAGCTCTTATGGCTTTCATAATAGTTTGATTCTAAAACTGAGAACACATATGTTTGACTAATTGTCAACAATGAAAGATTTTGCTTTCAAGAAGCTTGCAAATAACAAATTCTAAACTTCTCGAATGACAGAATTAGGTCATTAGTTCAACTATTAAATATCTCATCTTTCATAACGTTTTTATAGTGAATATAAAAATTAAAATAATTAAGAATAATATTAAATATGACCGAATCTTTGATATGGTTCGGGAGGATCATATCAAACTTACAGCACAAAAAAGGAAAGAAAGAAAAATACCTTTTATATGTGAACAATTTCCGGTATTTATTTGACAGGAGGTATCACCTAAAACATAACGTAATATACCATTCTTCGGTCTGGTTTTATCGCACAGTTGTCCAATAACAGTTGCCGACCTCCTTGTCGGAGTAGTTATCGCAGCGCTCTACTTCACCAGAGGTACTTGGTTCGAATACTGACCTGGGCATGGGCGTTATTTTTGAGTGTCCGTTCCTCATTCCAATCATATAATCACTCATTCTCATCTTCCTGATTAACTAAAAGTGACAGAAAAGCGGAGATAGTAGAGTGGAGGGTTGTAGCAGTTGTCAGTCGTAGGAGGTGTTAGAAGAGTGAATCTCGTATGATTTAGTCAAGTGTGTAATGGAAGTTATCAAGACTAGAAACGGCAAACCTTCCATCATACTGGATGAGTATCGGTATCGGCTTTTTAGGTACTTCATGCACAGTGAGACTAACCCAGACTGAACCTGAGCACGTGAATATTATTATTAGGTTAGGTTAGGTTGACCAACCAATACGGAGGGTTCTGAATATTTACTTGGAAAGAGATTTGCTGAAATGCTTAGGCACACTGGCGTATATGACGAAGCTAGAATAAGGGTTATATCTGTAAATGATGTCATTTTGTAATTACTTATGACACATTGTGCGACACGCCACGAAAAACGCCATATTCTATATACATTTTTAAATATGGTGCAATAATATTAAGTCTATATCATGCCAATTGACAAGGCCACCAGGTTGGTTGTACTATTCTACTGAGAAAAGTAAAGGTTTTCTCACGACCTGACCAACCGAATTCCCTTTGTGCGCTTCGCCCACCGAACTTCCCTTGTGCGATTCGCCCACGTGCGTCTCGTCCACGGAATCATAATGAACGTTGAATGGATGACACTGCAAACTTTTCAAAGTATCGGGGATAAAGGCAATTCAAATCTCTCACGTCATTTTCAAAGTCACGCACTGGGCAGAACTGTCCGCGTAAAACCAAAGCGTGTACAGTGGATCACTGACAACGTTAAGTCGTTAATGCGTATCAGACAACGCTCTAAAGAAATTCAAACACACTAATATCGTGGCTGATTTTACGTTAAAGAACTTCACGACTACGGTTACCATCCAAGAGAAAAACTAGGATTCCTCTTCTTAGTTTGCACCTAACTAAGCAAAGTCAATATACATGGAATGAATGAAAGCAATGGCGTGTACTGGACGATAAAAGAGACGATAATAATGTATGCTCATTTATTACTACAAAAAACGATCTCCATTCACTCAACAGCAAGTTAGGTTCGCATTCTTACCCTTTGCAGTCCATACTCTAAGGATACTCCACTGTTCAAATCCATGTATTCCAAGTCCAGTGGAGTCATCAGCAGGAGGGCAAGGTGATATCTACCCCTCAAGTAGGGTAAACGAGTATTCGTAGAATAATGTATGGAGCAAAAATCATCACACACAGAAGAAACGCATGAAATAGAAGATATAGAAAAATTGCACAGAATAAAGAGAGAAAATTAGTAATAAGTAGAGGAAGAAAGAAAGACAGGAGGAGATAAATAAAGAGGAAAGTGAAAGTGCACAGAGAGAAAGAATGAAATAGAGACAGAAGAAGAGGAGAATGGGATAGAAAATAAGAGAGAGAGACATTGAAATTGTGAAAAATGAGAAAGAGAGAGATGGAGAGAGTAAGAAACTGAAATCTGGAAAGAAAAAGAGAGGAAGAAAAGTAGAAAGATAGAGAAGGAAATATGGAAATAGAGGAAATGGGATGTTGATTTCCAAAGCACAGCCCACCTCAAAATATTCTTGAATTTACCCGAACAAACATCTCTGGCGGCAACTGACTATGTCTAAAAAATCTATGCGACATTACCAGTGACTTGACGAGTCTTTATTTTCATGAGAAGGAGTGCAAAGTTGCATGTGGCTTTTTATAAATGGTCAATTCTAATTCAGATTTTAATCCAGGTACTTAACAACGTGTCTCAAAGAAACAGGTTATACGTCAACCAGAGTATCAGGGCAGAGGGATTGGCTAAATCCTGTACTACCTGTCGATTGACTCTGCACATATCTATATTATGTTACACAGCTATTTAACAATAGAATAATCGCCTTGTAATCAAGGGGACCCGGGTTCGATACCCGGTGGAGGCACATAGTGGTTCTGATTCCACTTTAAACTGTAGGTCCAGTCCAGATTAGCCTTACTGTGCACAAAGTGGACTTAAAACACTAAATCAAACAACCAATCAACCAACCAATAATAGAATGAATGATAGGCATCCAACATGAAAATTAAATTTCGGTGTCGATATGCGAGTCCAGCATCAAGTTTCAAATTTGATTTTTATTTGGTATATTTTACTTTCTATTTTCTGCCATTTGTTTCTAATCGTGGAAACGAAGATGAGTTATGATATGAAATTGATGATGAAGGGGTGTTGTTGCAATGTGCAACGGATTAGTTTTGCCTTTTCTCACACTTGTATATCCCATGTTGACGAATTTGAAGGAGCTGCTTTTCCAGAAATAACTAATAACCGAGATAACAGTGATTGATCAATTGACATATTTAATCTTACGTTATCGATTTCACAGTGCATAAACAAAGCTCAGAGATAATTAAGAATAAAAAAATCAATGCAGATAAAAATAGTCGCTCAAAGGAAAGAACGTGAGATCGTAATTAATTACGAAAGTCATGTAGACATCAAAAATTGCAGAGCAATCAATAAAATAACATAAGAAAGAAAAACACTAGAATAGTTGACAATTCCGGAAGAACCAGAAAAAACAGAAAGAGATCCATTGCAAGGAAACGGTGTATTGAATGTGTAATGGAATTTATTTATTTATTTATTTATTGATTTTCTTTATCTTGCTTCACTTTTTGTGCCACTTTTGGCTAATTTGCGAAGATGGGGATGACTTATGATATGATGAAATTGATGCATAAACATTCACAAACATCCATAAGATTCGCTGGAAAACTTGTGATTGGAAGTAAACTAAATATTTTTTCTGTTTGTGGTTCCTTGACAATTCACTCAAATTCCAGTTTCATTTAATTTTGGAGATCTTCGATTCCAGACAACAGCAGTAACCTTCCTCGATGGGATAAAGGTAACGTCCTTGACTTCTAATCAAGTTGTATAGGGTTCCATACCAAGTGAAAGTACTTAATATGAAACTCACTTTAAAGTGTAGGTCCAGTCCCGACTAGGCTATCTGTGTATAAGGCGGATTTAAAATAAGAACGTGTCTCATTTCGTTTTCTTTTTCTATTGTGTATAGATATTTGGGGTTGTTTTCTTCCAAATGTTGGTTATCGCAACGACGAAGACGAATTGTGATTATTGCAACTTCCCCACGTTATGGAAGCCAAAAATCTGGAAAGTCCCCGAGTCGGTGCGAAAATAAGGGGAGTCTATTGTCTATTTTCACTAAGCACTCGGAGTAACTCACACCGGACGCAAAATAGTCTAACACTCAACTCCTCAAGGTTCGGGGACAGGTATTCAGAATACCTATTATGCTAGCTTTATACTCGCCGGAGATATGACAATCATGTACACTCAGGGGTCGGGTATGCACAGTGAAAATTGTTGCCGACTTAACAAGTTTATTACACTAGGCCTTTATGTATATATTCACACACACACACAGAACGAATACACTATATTTTCTGATATAACTTCACTGCACTTGGTTGTCCCTGAAGATCTGGGTTCGAAGCTCCTCTGCTTGAATTTTGGAAAGGGAGGGCAGTGACCATCCATTTTTCCTTCTTACGGGGTACCAGTGGAGAAATATGAGACCAAAGTTGCATTATCATTCATTTGTGTTCGGGGAAACAACAGTGTTGGCTTCATGGGACAATAATGCCCAGTTTGAGACTTACGGAACATTTAAACTACCTTCCTACCAACAAGAGAATAATACTAAAACAATATTAATTTAATGTAAGTTTAAAATATTTATAGCTAATTTAACTTTACTCTTTTAATTAATTAATCAATATCGGCTAACTGCAGAAATTAATTTACTGCATTATCACCTGTAATTTAAAACTAATAAAAGGTGACCGCCTCTACCTGGTAGGCCGAGGGATATTGCTATCTCTCGTCTCCGTTTTACTAGAGTAGGCCAAAAGACGAAACTACTTCTACTAAAATTTGATTTGATTTGATTTAGTTTATTTTACTTCGCGTTTTGTGCCTCTTGGCTAATTTGCAAAGATGGGGATGAGTGATAAAATGATGAAATTGATGAATGGTCATTCACAAACAACCAAGCCCGAGCGGGATTCGAACCCGGGACCCTTGGCGTCGCAGCGCACTTCTACTACGACTGTTGTGAGATGTATAAATCTATTAGTAGGCCGAAGTATACGGATACCCTTCGTTTTCATTCTACAGTACTAGTAGGCCGTCTCCCAATCCAAGATATACCTAACCGTAACCTGTTGCAATGCGTATCCGTTCTACCTATGCACCGCACAAGGAGTACGTTTTTGTTCTACAGGTAGACCACACTGCAGGAGGTTGAGCGTATAATCTACCGGCAGGCCATACAAGGAGTACGTACGTATATTCTACAAGTAGGCCGCACTGCAGAAGGATTTCCCTTAGCACACGTGAGCTTACTAATGCTGGGCTATTTGCGGGACCAGAGCTCGACCATGAGTCCCGAAGTTCAGAAGGGATCCCGCTTCAAATTCTTTTTTCCAGTACTCGTATTTGTGTACAAACATACAAGCTATCTTAACTGGCCGTATCTAACCGTAACACTCATATGCACAGCCAATGGTGCTTGATAAGATATCGGTTACTCGTTTAAGTGATGCTTATTTTGTCTCCCCAAGCAACTTATGGTTGCACCAGGGTTCGATAAAATATTGATGTACTCGTACTACAAAAGAAACATCGTGTAGCCGTTTCGTATCCCTGTAAGCCAAGAGATATTAAATTCTGTGTATCTATGACTATCTGTAAAGTTAGAACACATGGGTAAACTTTAGCCACGTATCTACTAATCTTCCACGTAATTGAAGTATGTAGCTTCTTGTAGCTCTGTGGAGCTTGTGAAAAGGCAAAGTGGGACGTTGCAAACGTTCTTGGCTTCCAGCGTGAGACCCGATTGTAAATACTGTACCCTGTAAGCCAGTTGGCTCAAAATACTGTAACCACTAAGCACGTGGAGGTCGGTTAGTGAAAATGACTAGAAATGTTTCATTAGTGCCAATGTTTGAGTTCGTCCAAAGAATTTATGCGAGAGGATAAATATTTTTAGCAATTTTCGTATAGTAAAAGTAAAAGAGTCTTTCGAGTTCAAATCTTTATATTGTGATTTGATGGTAATACTGACAATTCGTTCATGAGGAATCGAATTCAAGCTGTAAGGCGGAAGCTTTATCTCGTAAGCCTTGTTACCAGTACTCTAACTGAAAGTGTGACCTTTACCAATCTTTATCTATGAAAGCACAACACTCCTTTTCAGAGAACCTTGATCGAGTACTAGTGGAATAAACACTCGAAATAAAATCGATAGTTTTGTTGACGCAAATACCTTATCTGCAATAGGAGATAAATTTAGTTACATACCTTACTTATGCATTAGAATGCCAATCAGAAAAGGAGAGGTGTAGATAACGTGATATCTTCCAAACCCATCAACAAAACAGATTAGACATCGGCACACAGACGTCGGAATAGTGCATTCGTAGAAGTCTTGATCACTGTCTTTCACTTCTCAGTTTAAAGTGTGTTGATTTTTTCGTGTTTGTCAACAATGCCAACGACTACCTTCAGAACATGTCCTTATTGTATGAAGGAGTTAGAAGAGAAAGAACTCCAATACCATCCTTTGAGCTGTGGAGCTGAAGAAGCCGACTGTGAAAATGGGTGTGGAATGAAGATGCCACGCTGGATGCACCAGCAGCATAAGGAAGTTATCTGCAAGAAACGAAAAGTTGAGTGCGACAGTTGTTCAGCAATGATCTTGTTCAACGAGGTGGAAGACCACAAACAGATGTGTTCAATGGAGATTGTTGAGTGTAACTTGATGTATGGCTTTCAAGGTGAGCGTTTTACCGCATCTAATCACATGACCGAACACTCTCCCGCATCACTGGAAACATGCCCTCATTGTACCCACGCCATAGAGAAGACTCAAATGGAAGAACACGTTGCAAAGTGTGAAGAAGAAATGTCTTGCTGTGATGGGTGTGGTAAGAAAGTTCAGAAAGACTGTATGGACGTTCACATGAAGGAATATTGTTGTAAGCGTGTGAAGGAATGTATATTTTGTGACACAACAGTTGTGGTGGACACATTTACTGAGCACTACGAGGTTTGTGAATTGTTTCCCGTTCAGTGTGAGAAAAAGTGTGGGAAGAAAATTGCAAGAAGACACATTAATGATCATCTACATGAATGTCCTAAACGACTTGTCATGTGCGAATACTGTGGAATTGAAGTAGAATTTGAATTGCTCGAGACCCACCAATCAGACTGCTCCAAATTTCTAGTTTCTTGCAGTGAAAATTGTGGGAAGAATATTTCAAGAGAATTCTTGGAACAACATTTGAATGAGGAATGCGAAAAGCTATACGGCCCATGTGACTTCAAGGAAATGTCATGCACTCATGAAGACTTTCCTGCTGGAATGCAGAAACATATGGTGGAAAATGTCAATCGCCACATGAAACTTATAGGTGGTGTGATTCATGAAAACGAGAAGAAAGTTAAGGATCAGGTGGAACTGCTGGAAAACAATGTCAACTACCTAATGAATCTTACCAAAGATACGGTTGAAAAAGTTGAGAAGAATGCAGATTATATGGAAAGAGAAATGCAGAATATTCATGCTAAAATAACCAGGATACAGGAAAATTTGGAGAAAATTGGCAATGGTCAAGTAAAATATATAGATGAAATGGTCAAAAAATTTGAAAAGAAATTGGAACTAGAAAAGCAGACCATTCCAATCCTAAAGCCCCGTCCACAGGTGGAGGGCAAGATCTTTATTCCTGCCCCCCAAAGGTATCATTAGGGTCTTAGGGGGGATTGACGGGCAAGGATACCTGCAGGGGGCAATTACCGCCACAAATTTCAAATTTTATGTATAATGAAAATTCATTTCGGAAAATTCTCTTGTTCTCAGCACCTGATTTTCTTACCCTTATCAAGTTCAGAGCCGTAGCTAGGGGTCGGTGGGAGTCGGCCCTGGTCGCCGAACGATGTAAATGAGAAAAGTTGGAAAAGAGAGAATGCCATGGCGCACCTTTAAATTATTTACGCCCTATTAAATCAATACTGATTTCAGTCTACAAAAAAATTGGATCTAAAAATTTTCTTGCTTGCTTCGCTCGCAATATGTGGTTCTTTTCTGTACTATATTGTACTTTACCAGAGAGAGAAGTAAGTCATCCCTTGATTGATTTTTTCTTAAATGCATAAACAATTGTTTTGAATAACGGGAGCATGCACATTTAAGAGACAGTTTATTTAATTTTTGCTGTTGATTTATTATGAGGTGGATGAATTGATTATGTAATGTATTTAAATAATATATGTTGTGTATATATGTATTAAAGAAGCTTTGAATAAGTACTTAATTTAGTGTTGGCACGTTGCATATGTATTTTTTTATTTTACGTCGCTGAATGTTGCATATGTGTGAAACATATAACGTGCATGAATATTATACACGTTAATGTAAAAAAAGCAATCATGCATTTTCTGTCTTTCAAGAATAGTTTGTGTGCTTGTTTCCCATTATTAATGTGAAATTGAACGTGTTGAACAAATAATTCAAATTGTTTGTTCGACCAGAGGTGGCCATGATATAGTTCAGAACTTTTCTGTCCGCAATTTACGAATACCCCTTTCGAAACCAAAGAAATATGAAAACACTAAAATCCAGAAATTACATTGTGGGCGATACTCTTTTCCTAGAAGTACGTGTGGAATGAACAAGAGTATTGTTCATTTATGTGATGTAGAGAGAAAAAGTTTTATAAAACTTAAGTTATACCTTTTACATGAAAAAAAGTTGCAAATATGTGTGCGTATTGTATGTTTATAAGTTATTTGGTGTACATTGCAATGATCTAACCAAAAAATATCATGTTATTAGAATAAGTATCTCAAACTATACAATATTCTCAATGTATGCCAACTTTAGAAGAGCAGGAGAGCTCTAGATTGTATATTGTGTCATTACCATACGTTAAGTGATCTTATTGTAGATTTCACTTATATTCATCATATGGACATTACGATATATATTTGTAGGGAGTTATTATAAGGGAAATTGTATTTTACTGTAGTGAACGAACGTAAGGATGTTGATATATGCAAGAGGAGTATCCAAAATGTGCAAGTACTCGTATATAAAATAAATATACAGTACAATTCTTTCTGGTATGGTTGTTGTTTTTCTTTTACTAAAATATCTCATCATGCCATTCATGCGTACAGTAATTTGACACGATCTTTTTCGTTGGACAAGGAGTTCTTGTTATTTTGTATTATCCACAACGCAGCACATGATTGTTGTATTTATTTAATACTTTAGTCTATTTTTGATATTGTCAGAGAATAGTGACAAGCCTGAGTATGTAAATTTTGAGAATTTGATTGCTATAGAGATTGCATCTATGATATCAAGAATTAGCAGGATGGATCAGTTCTAATCTTTTCTATATAATGTGTGAGTATACGATGACGTCATAAATATATGAAATATTAATTTTTAATATAGAAGATGTTAACAGTCGTACCTTTTGTATCAGGGAGGATTACATTTTAATTGAATATTTATTTTTTCTCGAAAGGTGAGGATCTAATAAAGTTAATTTTAAGGTGAAGAAATTATAGTTTTCTGTTAAGATTATTATTTGTAATGAAATGTTATTAGAATGAACTAAAAATATAGGTATTTAACAAAAAAAGCAAAAATTATACTAACATATCAAATTAAATAATTGTATATTGATATTAACATAGTTAAATATATACATGCATAACCCCCTATTTTATTATTTAATATAAAAATACTAACTAAAAGAGGTAAAGAAGCAAGCAGTTTATAAAAAAGGAAGTACACTCCTGTACTCGTTCAGCTTGATATCTTCAATCTAAAATCAAAAACAAAGTAGAAACTAATGATCCCTATTGCAATGAAACGTACAGCGTTGCCCTACAAACCTTTCTACCAATCGCATCTAATTTCTGTAAGTATACTACACCGTTACCATAGCAATCAATGCACGAATCATGTTTTATTCTTGCCAACGACATTGAGTTTAAATTTACTACTAATGATTCAGATATATCTTGTAATCTAATCGTGGGAGTTTGCGTTATTTACATAACTATTTAAAATTATTCATCAAAGTTCAGTACCATTGTTCGATTGATGAGTTTTCTATTTGCAGGATTTCTATGTTTAAATTACTGTCTATGTCAGAAAATATTAGGAGAAAAACCCAAAGTATGAATATAATTGCATTTGTTCTGCAATTTCACCTCTAGGAAAGCATAAGTATATATATATATATATATATATATATATATATATATATATATATATATATTTGTGTGTGTGTGTGTGTGTGTGTGTGTGTGTGTGTATGTTCATTATCTTCTGTGCTTATATGAATCAAATTTTGAATGTATGAGTACATTATATTATGAACTTTCTGCATGATATGGTTGGGTGTATCACAAGACATTAGCCTTAATCTCCGCCATAGGAAATAAGAGTTAAATTAATGAATAGTAGAAAACAAATTTTCTTCTACCAGCCCCAAATCAATAGGTACCTGGGGCAACCCTGGTGGGTAAAGGCGGCCGAAGCGTGCTGCTGACTACATCCAAAGTTGTCCAGATCAATAATGTGTGGTCCCTACCCCCACATCCCGTAAATTTACGTTAATGGCACGGTGCTATATGCACTTTAACTTTACATCACCGAGTTAGAAATTCGTAGTGGTAAAATCGTCACCTTGTAATCAAGGTATTCTGGGTTTGATACCCGGTGGAGGTATATATTGATTCGGATACTAATTTACACTGTAGATCCAGTCCGAATTAGCATTTCTGAGCTAAAAGATGACTTTCAAAGAAACACTCAACCACTCTGCCAAATTACTGAAGTAAATGGACCTATCGTTATCATACAAAACGTCCCAATTTTGTAATGTTTTGTCATGTAGGTACCAACTTGGAGGATACAACACATACCTAGGTATATTTAGTGAGCGGAGGAGGGGTAAATCGCCCAAACCCATCAAACAAGCAGATAAATATGCGTGGAACTCACCTAGCCTCTAATACATAGATACGTGGCAACCCTGTTGGATTAGTTGTGGGGTTAAGGTGGGAGAGCGGGGGTGCTGTTTACAACACTTTGATAAATGTGAATGTGTGGGGTTCTACTTCCACATCCCTTTCATATGCCTTCGCGGCATGTTGTATTGCGCAATGCATACACACGTATATGTGTTTTCCACATATGTATCTCAAACTTCAGGCGTTTTTAAAAGTTTTTTTTACATGAAGGATTGATAATGGAGATAACATTGATAGTTCATTTGACATATGTACTTAATCTATCGTTCTCGAGATGGTATTGCATAAGCAAGACCTTAGAGAGCTTTAGCAAATAAAAAAACAGCAACGTAGATACAGATAGTTGCTCGAAGGAAAGACCTCGAAGTCAGAATTAATTGTGATTCAAGTCACGTACAAATCCAAATTGACAAAGAAATAAGTAAAGAAACATAACAAGGAAAAACGCAAAATTCCGCCCATTTGAGGCCTTTGGAATTTTCGAAAGACTGCGGATATAGTGTAAAAATATTCAATCGCTCGAAAACGGTCTATTGAATGTGAAGTAACAAAGAAGCCAAATTGAGGATGATAAAATTTTAAAACAAACATATCTTCTACTACAGGTACAATAAGATCCCCTGGAACAATGGTGATTGCAACTGAATTAAATCACATTTTAGATAAAACTATCGAATTCCAGTTTTATTTACTATTGAGAACTACATTTCCACCTAACACTTGAAGGCTTACTTTATAGCGTTGTAGTAACATCTGTGCCATGTAATCAAGACGTTTCGGGTTCGATACCCGATGGAGGTACATGGTGGCTCGAATCACTCTTTAAACTTTAGACCCAGTCCCGATTAATCTATTTGTGCATAAAGTGGACTTAAACTATAGAAATTCGAAATACGCCACAATAACTGTATTTATGTTCTCATACATTATATCTTGTGAATTCATTTTGCTTACTTCAAATGAACTTTCCTACATGTAAATTCTGTCCATAAGAGAGAATATGCTGATTTTTAGATGGATATTTCACAATATTACATACAAAATAAAAGTTGCAAATCATATTAATTTTACTTCTAATAACATTTAAAATGTAATTTCAATTCAGATGTTCATAACCATTTTTGTCGTTAGGAATTTTAACCTAGTTTCCTATAAACACTTAGAAACATATTTAAACCTATAAGCAATGAAGAGGCATATAACTGAAGATCTCATAAGAAACCGTATTACTTATTACTGAATTAATTAAATTGAGAATATTTCTGTAGATAGAGCGTATAAGAAGCAAACAGATTTTACAGGATATTTGTGGGTAAACCAAGTGATACGAGTGTGGAAAGCCAAGTAGACGATGAAAGCACAATTTTAATATGGACGTGAAGGAAATGTCAATTTCAGTTTGGTTTATTACAAACTAAGAAGCAGCTGATGGTGATCAACCACATCATCTTCAAGAACGAAGTACAACAAATAAATACTGTAACTTTTTTTAAAAAAAAACGAAGACCCGTGTTTACGAATAGCGTAGTTGTAACGTTGTCACCTTGTAATCAAGAGGTATCGGGTTTGAATAGCACATAGCTATTCGGATTACACTTTGAAACTGTTGAGCCAATTGCGATTAGCTTATCTGCACATAAAGTGGACTTCAAACAAATGTAATCTGAATCAACTCCTAGATATACGACCTAAATGAAATGACAGTAAAATCTATGCACAATGTTTTATATTTGCATACTATTTGGTTATGTTGAGTTTATATTCAATCACTTTTGGCTAATCGCAACGATGCACATGAATGGTGATTATATGTAATGAGATGTCATATGAGCAAATCCCAATCCCTGACAGAAATATACTGACTATGATCCAAGCGTCACAGTTCCGTTAGTCTACAAACACGCACTTCACGGTATGCTGCTTGGGCGAGAGGTTTTATGTTTCAGTACCTTACCAGAAGTACATCCCTACAATTTGTTCCTGGGGAAGGGTAAATAGAATATCCGACTATTAAAGTTATTCTTAATTAGTTACTTCAAGTGGTGTTATACATGAAACAAGTTTAAACAAGTCCGTAATTCCCATACGACTAGTGTGTGAAAACTCCTTTGGTTTCTTAAAAATCAATTAACTAATCTTGTAGAATGTATTCAAAGCATATGTACTGTAATATTTTACTTCGCTTGTAAATTAATGTGCAGAAGAGTGGTACAGTTCAAGGCATTATTCAAAGCGGCGCCACCAAGGATCGAAACTGATATCCAGGTTTATAGGAATCCTATGGTTTTGAACGAATTTACGGAAATCCCAAAGCACCGAGTTTGTTTTAAATTCTACGTTAAGCACAATTTATTAAAGGAAATTGAAATACCTAAGTTCTTCAGTAAGGTTTTATGTTAGTAACAATGGCTCTGCATTAGCATGCAATGTTAATTTGAGATTATAAATTGTTTAGTGCTTTAAACTATACTTACTCTAACACTACGTTTCTTGAGAGCAAATCTTCTCTCGTCTTCAGGTGAAACTTTTTTTGCTGGTGGTGGGAATCGAACCTACGACAGATCTGTGATTTTACTACAAATCTGGTTGTCTAACCAACTACTCCATGGTGCCCATCCAACCATAATTCTAATTTTTCGTCCATAAATGCTACTATTTATGATTTTTGATAAGAAGTGAACATATCTGCTTGAATTCTCTCCAAGGGTCCCGGGTTCGAATCCTGGCTTGGGCATGTATGTTTGTGAGTGTCCATTCATCAATTTTTAATCATATCATCACTCAACCCCATCTTTGCAAATTAGCCAAAAAAAATGGCACAAACGCGAAGAAAAACATAGCAAATCAATCAATCAATCAATTGCTTGAATTCTGCATTGGGATGACTTATACTAGGTTTTGCACCGTGTTGCCATGAAGGCTGCTTCTTTGATTTGGTTCTCTGTGTAGTACTGTTGCGTTGCTCCATTGAATTCTATGTGATTCTCTCAATGCATGTTCGGCTATTTTCCACATATGTGTTCCGCCTTTTCGTGTGTTCATTTATCTGTAGAGGGTGTCCTGATTTTCCCATGTAACCTCGTCCACATTCACATGGTATGTTGTGTATGCAGTTTTGGCTATCTTCTATTGGTAATCAGTGGTTTGGTGTTTGATAGCATGCTTTCAATGTCCTCTTACTGTTGGTGATACCCTAAGTTAGGATTATTATGCAATTCTACTTATCTTTTCTGATACTCCAGAGATATATGGAATGCATACTCTGCCTTTTGAATCAGTCTTTCTATCTCGCTGCTTGTGTGTTTCGAGGGTGGATCCTCTAGTCATGGTTGGTGGATACTCATTTAGTTTCATTGTATCTATGATTTGTTCTGTTGTTGCTTAAATGTTGCCGAATTTGGGCAGATTCTTCTGACACCTAAGCTTAGGCATTGCGTTTTTTGTACTCTTGTGATGCATTGACTTGTACTGCAGGTATCTCCTTATGTGTGTTGGCTTTGGGTACACAGCTGTTGATATTTGATTTCCTGTACTTGGACATCTAGGAATAGTAGGCATTTTTTTGAAACCTGCTTGATTGATGTATGTTTCTCAGATACTGTCGTCTTCATGTGGCCACAATGCGAATTAATCATCTACATACCCAACTAAGATCTTTGGCTTCCTGGTGCATTGTGTGAGGGCTGTCTGTTCGAAGTGGCATCCTGTCTTATTGTTGGTAGGTGGAAGTGTCCATGTGAAAGTATGTCGGCTTGATGTATAGGGACAGAAACTCAATGATGGCTTTAGCCGTGAGTGTTTTTCGGCTATGTAGCGTATTATCCTTCTAAAGTCTATATTTGAACACTATTAAGGAAACATCTGTGGAAACGTTTTTCCAGAGTTTTTGATGTATGAGTAACTGTTTCCCGAGAGAGGCAAGTGCATGTGTTGGGGAGGGGAGCCTATGGAGTTAACTATTGGATGAAGGGGTGTTTCTGGTTTGTGTATTTTTGGTAATACATATAGATGTGGTGGTTTATTGTAGTGTCGTATCAGAGACTTTCTTGTTGAGTCAGCCATGTTGTTCCTGAACATGTTGATGGTGCTGGCTACTTTAATTTCAATGGTGGGTGTGGTTAGATACGTTAGTTATCTATGTCTACAAAGATAATTAGTTTTTCATTTTGCCGGACCTTGTGGCCGAGTGGTTAGCACATTGCGCCAAGGGTTCCGGGTTCGAATTCCGCTCGGGCTAAGTTGTTTTTGAATGTCCATTCATCAATTTCATCATTTCATCATTCATCCTCATTTTTGCAAATTAGCCAAGAGGCACAAAACGCGAAGTAAAATAAACTAAATCAATCAATCAATCAATTTTTCATTTCATTCAGCCCTTTTTGTTATTACTGTTGCATTTCCTTCATTTGCTGGGATAATCTTTATGGACTGGTGTTTTCTCAGAGTTATAAGTACTACTCTTTCAGGAGTGCATAGGTTTGGTTTAAGAGATATGGCTCTCTCCAGAGCTGTACGGACGTGTCACCTGTACGCTTCCCTTGTCATGGTTCGAGTTTATATCGGTATATTGTCGATTCAACTGCTGCCATGATATCGAAGTTGGATATGTTTTTCGGGGATATAGCATAGTGAAGGCCTTTACTTAGAACTTGAGTTTCTACCTGTGTCAAGGCCTTTACTGACATAGGCAGAAACTCAAGTCCTAAGTAATGGTCTTAGCTGGTTGCGAATCTCCATATCAATCTTTGCTGATGTGTTTTCCCCGAAAACATGTACAACATGCTCTAGCAACCTAATCAGTATGTCAAGTCTCTAGATTAAGAATAGTTTTAAGCTCTTTCAACAGTTTTCCCAAATATTATGAGCTACGGTTTTCTTACGGTGCGTGTCGGTTCAACTTCCATCTCCACCCCAAGGTTATTTAGAGACAAACCAACTCCACGCTACAAATCGTGGGGACGCATTCCTAAATGTTACACAGTAAACCCCAGGCGTTAAGGGTGTTACGTTAAGGGACATTTCACAGCGAAGAGACACGCGACACGCTGCTAGCCACAAATGTTTCTTGGAAGCGTGCCCTTAGTAACCACTGCCACCTTTGGAACCGAAGAGACACTGCAAGCTGCACCTGTCGCTTGTCGCTTGAGTGTCTCTCGGACAGGTCCGTTTTTTCAATATCGTACATCGTGTCCGGCCCGGCACCGGGCCTCGTACCAACTATACTGAGCTGCAAAGTTCTGCTGAAAATGGTTAACAACTAACATAATCTCAATATCATATTTATGTTTTTATGCACAAATATACTAATTAGGACTGGACCTACAGGTTAAAGTGTGATCCGCGCCACTATGTGCCTCCACCGGGTATCGGTTAATTATCGCTTCCTCATCCATATTTTTAAATTTGTCAACAATTCTGCTCTATTTGACTATACCAGAATTTATTTAGCAATATTAATTTAATGGGCATATGTTATTCATGTATAAAATCTTATATACCGGAAAGGTATTTTGGAAGAAAATTCTTGGGATCCGGGAAATGATTTATATATATATATATATATATATATAGAGAGAGAGAGAGAGAGAGAGAGAGAAAACCATGTCCGTGTTTATGTTTTCGCTTTATCGAGGCTGGAAAATTGGTATACAATTTGAGATCAGTACATATGATTTCTCCGTTTTCTCATGCACAACATGCTCCTCCCGAATTTCAATAAGTTGCCCAAAATTTTCAAAGTGGTTTACAAATAACAATGTCTCTCGTTACGTATTTTTCGGTTACTAATAAACTGATTAATGCAATTTTATCAGTATCATCATGCGAACTGAGCAAAGAAACAAATGTCGCTTGCCTCCTGTCGCGTGCAGCTTGTATCTTCGGTGTGAAACTCTCCTACCGCTTATCACGCGATGTGTGTCACATGTTTTGTGTCGCATGTCGCGTGTCTCTTCGGTGTGAAATCTCCTTTAAGACATTTGATAAGTGCCGTCTATCGTGTCTCGCCAAACTATGTAGTTACTGTAGAACCATGGATCGACAAAGCGAGGGATGCTGCTAGATTTCCCGTCTTCCTCCAATAATTTCCCCATTGTCGGGCTATCTTCTGTAAGTGTTACAACACAAATTCGTGAATTGTTATTTTTCCTGGTGGAGATCATAAATAAGGAACGGACGAAGTAAAGTAGCAACTCCACTTTTGTGAGAGACAATTAATAAGTTCACCAATATTTCATAATGTAAAACCAAAAGTGTTATTCTAGTGCAATTATAGTACTATGGATGGTAACACTGACAAGTTGTCACGAGAACTAGCATTCATGCTATAAATGGAAATTATTTTCAACTCTCAACCGATGTTGTAAGTACCATAAACGAAAGCTAATCCTTCCAATTATTTTATCTATGTAAGCACAAAGCTACTTATCAGCAACCTTTGTTAGGATGATGAAAGAATTAATGCTGGAAATATAATCGATCGTTCTGTTGACGCAAGTATCTTATCTAAGATTACAAGAGATTAATTTTGTTAAATGCCTTATTTACGTGTTATGGTGTCAATCATAAACAAAGAGATCTAGATAACGTGATTTGTTTTCAAACCTTCCACAAAGCATATAAGACGTCAACCAGCAGTAGCCGTAGTAGTGCTGATAGAAAAGTCTCTGATTGTTGGTCTTCGGTTTGAAGCGTGTTGGTTGTTTTCTATCTGAAACAATGCCAAACTCTACTTTCAAAACATGTCCTTATTGCATGAAGGAGTTAGAAGAAGAAGAACTGGATGCCCACTCTTTGAGCTGTGGAGCTGGAGAAGTCGAGTATGGAAATGTGTGTGGAATGAAGATGCCACGTTGGATGCACCAGCAGCATATGGAAGTGAAGTACAAGAAACGAAATGTTCAGTGCGACGGTCGTTCAGCGATGATATTGTTCAACAAAGTGGAAGACCACAATGCAAAATTTGAAGAGGGAATGTTCTCTTATGAATGTGGAAAGAAAGTTCAGAAAGAATGCATGGACGTTCACTTAAAGGAATATTGTTGCAAGCGAGTGAAGGAGTGTGTATTTTGTTACGCATCCGTCGTGGTGGATACATTGTCTGATCACTATGAGGTTTGTGAATTGCTTCCCGTTTAATGTGAGAAAAGGTGCGGGAAGAAAATTGCAAGAAGATATCTTAATGATCATTCACAAGACTGTCCCAAAAGACTTGTCATGTGCCAATACTGTAAAATCGAAGTAGAATTTGGATTGTTCGAGACACACCAATCAGATTGCTCCAAATCTCTACCTCATTGCAGTGCAAATTGTGGTAAAAACATTTCGAGAGAATTTTTGCAACAAGATTTACATGAAGAATGTGAGAAACCATACGACCCGTGTGACTTCAACAAAATGTCGAGCATTCACCAAGAGTATCCCGCTGGAATGCAGAAACACATGATGGAAAATATAAATCATCACATGAAACTTATGAAGGATATGTTTCATGAGCACGAAAAGAAAGTCACGGATCAGCTGGAACATATGGAAAATAATGCCAACAACTATAAGGAACTTATGAAAGACATGGCTGATAAGTTTCAGAGAAATGCGGATAATATGGAGAAACAAACCCAGGCTATTCAGGCACAAATTACAAGAATGCAATACAACTTGGAAGTTGCCATTCGCCAAATGAAACATATGGATACATTTGTTCAAAAGGTTGAAGAGAAACTGAAACTAGAAGTGGAGAAAATTGAAACCCTAAAGCATGCTGATTATTTGTGGACAATCACAGACGTGCACTCAAAGGTAAAAGCGTCCAAGGGGAAAACCTATGTTTGCATCTATAGCCCTTCATTTAACATTACCAAACATGGATATAAGTTGCGGTTAGCATTGTATATACGTGAACATTTACATGGCATTGTTAGATTTAAATTTTGTATTCAAATCATGTCAGGGGAATTTGACTCAACTTTAAAATGGCCTTTTACAAATATTGTAACGTTAAAGATAATTGACCAGAACTCAGTGGGCAAAGACCTCTTAGAGAGCTGTACTCCTCGGCAGTGTAAACCAAAGAAAGGTAAATTTGAAGAATTTTGTTTAATGACCATATTACACGAAGAACTTCAAACTAGAAATTGCATTGTGAACGATACTCTGTCCCTAGAGATATACGTAGGTTCAAAATTTCAAACTGTAAAGGGGATCGACTTAAATCTCGTTTGATGTGTCTTCTAAATTCCAACTTTTGTGGAAAACATTTTTGGTTTGCCTCGTGGTTTACGAGTGGTACCCAAAAGCAGTATTGCTGTTGCAATGAGACTAAAGTTCAATAAGTAGCAAATACAAATTGTAAAATGGGAAATACGATGGGGTGACATGTTGTTATGTACACCTCTTAATAAACGCTATTTACTTTCTTGTGTGGGCAAATGTGCAGTAAATTTCTTTGAACACTTTAATTTGTAACAAATATCTTTTCCTTGACCACAAGAGTATAGGTGTTCTTGTATTTTTATTCCATGTGATACCCGGTGTATGAAGTGTTTTTAGACAATCATATCCTTTTAAAAATTTAAATTATCTTCTTCATTAAAGTAGTAGAAATTAAGTTATCTCTCCAAGAGAGTGTCTTTGGACCCCGTTTCTAATTTAAAATTTAAAATGCATAATATAACGAAATATTGACATTTAATCATTATGATGTCAACTGATTTGTAGCAAAATTACAACTTTAAAAATTGCTGAAGGGATGGCATTAAGGATAGGCGAAGAGCATGTGACGTCATTGGGCGGACTTGTGTTACATACGTGACTGATTTCTTTGAGTTCTTGGAAAGAAGTTGCTTCTGAGATGACACTTTATTATGAACGAGCTTGATCGTGTAAAATTGGTTAATACAAGGTAAGGAAAACGCTTTAGTGCAATTGTACAGTCAACGGCAAAGATAACAGTAGGCAAATGTCCATCGCTATTTTCATTACTCTTTATTCCACACCCTGTGTTGTTTTAAGGAATGCATTTCTGTTGATACATAGCAGATATTGTCCTCTGCCTATTGACGTTTTTACTTCAATTCATGATCATCACATTGCTGAAAACGGACTGAATGAAAATGGTGATGGACAATTTGCTTACTATTTATTTTGCCGTTGGGTGTACGTGTGTGTTTATGTTAAAACTTTGAACCGAACACTTTGTGTATGAAAGTATATGGGATGAGAAATACATTTTTGATAAGTAATGTGTATGATTGTGTATAGTATGAAAAATGACAAAGCCTCTCTTGACAAGACCTTGTACTGTTAGAAGTGAAGAGAGAAGTCCTTTCACGTACCTAAGTTTAAAAGTGAAATAGAGTCAATTTTGTATTACTTGGATGTTCAAATATTGTTAGAGTTGAATATGTCTGCGGAACACAACTCCGAAAATAAGACTGCATTTCTTCTGAAAGGAAGTACAGAACTAGAGGTGGTTCTTTAAGGATTGTTTCACAATTCGTGTTGTGGGATGGTGAGCAACAGTTGATATGTGTTTTTATCTTCCAAGAATCTATGGCAAGAATGTGATTTGAATCAGGTGCATTAAGTTTAGATTTGGTGTATTGGTGCTTCTTGATGAACAAGTTGAACTTTATTGTTAGTGAATTTAGTTGATAAGAGAACCGCGTCACAGCGGTTCATGAGCATTGTCCAATGTTTAATAACAAACTTTTTTCATGAATTGTTCACTGCACTTGATCTTTCAGTACAATGCTTGTTGAATACTTGGTAGATAATACGTATATATTACACATGTAATATTTTGAGTGTTAAAAATTTAAATTATAACAACTTCCTAATGATTGATTTGATAAATATTCTCAATGGCCCACGATATTAACTGAATTTTGCATTGAGAATTGAAAAATTATGAAAGTATTATTTTTAGAATTACATTTATTGTAAAGTATTTTTCTTCAGCGGTTTACTACTTATTCAGAATATTGAATTTAACATTCTGAATGAGTGCTTATTTGATATTGTTTTGATAATGAAACACCAATACAATTGCTATAGAGCAACGTAAGAATTGTATTGAATGTGAACAGATAGAAAGCAATCATATTTTATTAATTTGGGTAAATAAGTGTTCCACATGATGAATTGATTCATGATGAATAGTGTTATGCATTGTTGTGATATGTAGAGTACTAATAATACAGCAAAAGTATAGAATTTTGTACATTCTTTGTTGCTGTGAAGCGTACTTGATAATTTCTCAATTTCATGCTGCAAGGAAGTTATATGCCAATTCTCACAATAAGATGAATATCGTATTAAATAAATCGTATTAAACAATGAAATCTTGAACTTATATGAGAGTTTTATTATTTCAATTTACATTAATATTGAAAATTCGATTAGTTTGAAAAAGTTGAAGTAACGAGGTGATTATTTTTATGTAATTTCTGAAAAATTGGAAAACTGATTCTTTCATTTAGTACATTTGGTTTGGAAAGTTAAGGGATATGTTGAGTAACACCAAGCGGTATGTTGAGCCAAATTTTGAACTGAATGATAATTGGACATTGTAGAGAAATAAAACAATCGGCACTCATGATTCACATATACATAAAATATAAGTATAAACGGAATTTCATTACATTACATAACCTGTGAAATATTAGTTTCAGGTACTGAAATGAAGTGGACTTTTTTTCATTGAATTTTGTTATTTTACGTCGCTTTTCTTCCAGTTTTGGCTACCCGCGACCATGGGGATTAATGGTGATATTATGAAATAGATGATGATACAATCGCAAACACACATGGACGACACAACACAATTCTTACAGAGGATTATCCTGACAGCAAGCCCAGGCGCCAGAGCCTCGTTATTCTGCAAAACGCTGCCTAGGGTTGTACTATGTAGAAGAGAGGTTGACACCTGGGTATCTTCCTAAAGAGTCACCGCTTACACCCCGATTGAACTTTTAGATTATGTTGTTAGTCCAATTATGATTTTTGTTTTAAGATATGGATAGTTTGTGGAATGAGAGGCTTGCATTCAAGAAACTAAATTGAACTTCGTAGTCTAGAGGTCAGCATATGGCACTGAGAAGACAGGCATATTGGGGTCGAATACTAGGGGAGGAATGCATGTTCCGTACAGCACAAAAACCTATGGGGTATACACAATGTCCAGTTCACATCCATGGAAGCTATCGTTATTCTTTGGAAGTCCATAACATTCAAGTTTAAAATATATATTTATAACTAATTCACATTTAGTTATAGCATAGTCAATCAGCTTTTGTGTTATGACAACTCCGAAATACAGATTTGTCTTAAACCATAAGTCCCTATATATCACCTGTCTTGCACCATTCTCCTGTCCTATCATCACTAATCACATAGTCCTCCAACAACAGTTGCATACCTTCGTAGAGAAGTGGTTATCAGAGCGCGCTACGTTGGTTCGAATGCTGGCCTGGTCACGGTTCTTATTTGTGAATGCCCCTTCATCAATTTCATCATAACGTCGCTGATCCTCATCTCGCGATTAGCCAAAACAAGCTACAGTTAACGAAATCAATACAACAGCAGTTGGACTAAATTCCGCATTCTGACTTGTGATGTCAGCTTCTCGTCACAAAACAAAACTACAGACATTTCGTTCTGGCGGCTTCTCTAGTAGTGAAATAAACTGCGTTTCACTACTTGCGAAGTAATAAATTAAGAAACGTAGAAATTCTTCATTGTAATCTCTCATTTCACTTCAAAGGATATAATTATCTTTCAATAGAAGACACTGCAAACTCTTAATGATATCGATGAAAAAATCGAAATATTTATTTCCAATCTCTCACGTGTTTTTAAATCTCGCGCTCTAGAAAGAACTGTCCACGATAAGCTAAGGCGTGGATAAAGAAAGTGGCAAAGTGAAAGTTGGATAGAGAGAAAGAAAGAGATAGAGAAGGGAGAAGAGGAAAGTGGGAGAGAAATACAGGAAGAAATAAATAGAAGGAAATATAGAAACCGTGAAAGAAAATAAAAAGAGAGAGAGAGAAATAGAAAATGGAATGAAACGTGGAAAGAACAAGAGATATGGAAAAAAGAGAAAGAAATATGAGAATAGAGAAAATAGGTTCTTAATCACCGAAGCAGAGAACCTCAAAATATTCCTTCCATCCTTGAATCTGCCCGAACAAACTTCTCTGGCGGCCTCTAACTAAGCAACAGAAATCTATGCAACAGTAGCACTTGACAAATCTTTATTTTCAAGCGGTACAAGCAATGCAAAGCTGCGTGTGGATTTTTACAAATGGCGTTGCCATGGTCATTTTAATTCAGATTTTCATCCAGCAAACATCAAGTTATTTATGCGTCAATGAGATAGGTTGTCCAGAATATCAGGACGAAAGGAAAGATTGGCTAAATTGTTTACTACCTGCAGATTGACTGTGTACGTATCTTGTGTCTATATTATGTTACACAGCTTTTCAATAATATAATTAATAATAGGTATCCATTAAGAAAATGAAATTTCGGTGTAGAGATATGAGTGAGTATTTTTTTTTACATCGCTCTTTGTACCACTTTTAGCTAATCGCAAAGATGAGAATGAGTGATGATACAATGAAACTTATGAAGAGATACACACACACATCCATGACAGGCTGGGATTAGAACCCGGGACCCCTGCCGTCGTTGCGTGATGTGCTAACCACTCCCACCTAATACGTGTGTACATGAGCGCCCAGGAGGGTGGGGACAGTTTACTTTAGCCGAAGACTGGTGCTGATCACATCACCTTCACAAAAGTGAGTAGGTGAAGCCCTAATTCTGCATCCCCCACATATATGTACATGTCATGTTGCAGTGTTCAGCGGATTTGTTTTATCTTTTCTTCGCACGTGTATATCCCATGTTAAGGAATTTTTAGAAGCTCCTTTTGCCGAAAGAACTAATATCCGAGATAACATTGACTGATCAATTGACATATCTAATCTAACGTTCTCGATTTGACAGTGCATAAACAAAGCTGAGAGATAATTAATAACAAAATCAGCAATGCATATACAGATAGTCGCTCGAAGGAACGAACGTGAGATCAAAATTTATTCTAACGGAAGCCATGTACGCATTATTTCACAGAGAAATCAACAAAATAACACAAGAAAGAAAAACACGAGAATACTTGATAATTCCGGAAGATTCAGATAAAAACGAAATAAATTCCATTGACAAGAAAAGTGTGTATTGAATATGTAATAAGAAAGAAGCCTGAATTTATGGAGAAATTTACCTCAAAATCAACTATTGCATGCAATAAGATCCGCTCGAAAATTCGTGATTGCAAGTAAACTGAATCTCTTTCTATTTGTGCTAATAATATCTGAACAGGGCTACAAATTATGCAGTTCTTTAATATGTAATCTTTTCCACTCACCTGTCTCCTCATCCCTTTTAGGCCCAAATATTTCTAAGGGGTGAGACGAAATTTACCTTGGTTTGCACAGATAGGCTAAACTGAACCTGCAGTTTAAGTGAGATCCAATGGGGATCGAACCCAGTACCACATTTTACGGAAATCCCGCACCACCAATATATTTTAAACTTCTACTTTAAGCATTAACTACAAACGAAGATCGAAATACTGTCCCTTCAGCGCGTTTTATTAAGAATATTAGCATGGCATATCTCGTGCGTTACATGTGATAGAACTAGTATAGCCCCTGTATATTCTTACGGCGGGCGACCTACATGCTGGAAAGGGAAGTGGAGAACGGGGAATACGGTGCAGACCAACAAGACTACAGCGATGGCGCCGACAGATACGACGTGGCGGGAGGAAGTACTACGCACAGCTCGTTCTACAGGCTCTTGCGTCTCTTATCACGCTGGATTGGTCGCTTCCCCGCTCCCAACTTCTTGCAGACCGCCCGCCGTAAGACTGAAAAAAAAGCTTAATGTTTTCAAATATGATCAGTCAAATAATAACTGCCGACCTCCGAAGAGGAGTACAACGCGTTACGTGGCTAGGGATCCCGAGTTCAAATTCCGGCATGGACATGTGCGTTATTTGTGAATGTTTCTTCATTAATTTTGCCATATCATCACTCATCCTCATCTTCGCGATTAGCCAAAAGTGGCAGAAAAGCGAAGTAAATAAACGAAATCAATCAACGAATGATAACGATTGGATAGATCTTGCCCAGTATAGTACATATTGAAGTCTTAAGGTTCATGGCCTTAAGACTTCGAGTTTTCAAATGACAGGATCTTAGGTAAATAACAAGAAAATATATCCATCTACTCCAGGCGAGCAATAAATTACATGGATCAAAGATTCCACATACAAGGATTCGCTACAAATACCATTTTCTGTTACATGTGTTTATTGACATCTTAATATGAAATTTTATAAATATTTGGAGAATGTTAGGCAAGAATTTACAATACCGAACCCTTCTGAAATTTCTATGCTACTGCTTACACTAACGAAATAATTAGTCGCAATGATTTATCTGAGCTTAACATGTTGGAGTGAGGTGTAGAAATTGTTCATTAACGTGTAGAAGTTGTAAAATAAGCTTTTCTATTCTCGCAATGATTCTCCGTATACAAGTATGGGAACCATATTTGTTGATATGAACAATTGACGTTCGCAATTAGTTACGCTGTCTACAGCGTTGCCACACTGTTGATTTCATACTTGGAGAGCATGTATCGTGTAAGAATGGAGGAAGAGAACAGTAAAAAGTTGTTGATTACAGGTAAGTTTGGTAACAATGCATCGATTGTGTAAAATTGCAGGATACAAAAATGGCGTCTTCGATGAAGAACGTTTGCCGTTAAGTTATACGAAAATATGATTTTTTTATCAGTTCGTTATCACAATTAGCGCAGAACCATTCACGGATAGCCCCACTGACCATTCTCTGTAAGGTTAGGTTAGGTTAAGTTAGGTTAGGCAAACATAGTTAAAATTTGGGTTCGTAAAACCATGCACGGGTAGCCCCACAAACCATTGTTGAATAGCTCAAGGAACCATTCACGGTAAGGTTAGGTTAGGTTACGTTAGGCAAGCATAGTTAAAATTTGGGGTCGTAGTAATGTCAGGAATGTATATTTCGTTTTTTAAGTATTCGAAACACAAAATATTACGTTAAATAATGAGCAATCGTGCATGTCTCTTACGATCACGGACCACTCAATTTCGCTTATTTTACAATTTCTACACGTGATCCCCAAATTTTAACTACAAATGCGTTATTAGGAGGCCTCAATTAGTGAGTATGCGAAATATTACAAAAATCGGGAGGGATCCGGTATTGTAAATTCGCTCCGAATGTTCAATATATCTAAAGCTACAAAATACTCGGTATGGAAAGGTTTTTGGCAAGTACAGATCTGTAAGTGTTCTGGAGTTCCTTTCCAATCGTATCGGATATCCTGGCACTATATGCAATGCGTCAGGTTTTTGTGTGTCGTAGATTACCTACATTGACACAGTCGTATCTGGTTCAACCATAGGATATTGATTGCCATAAGAATATATTGATCTCAATACAATTTCAGAATGAGCAACATGAAACTGTATATTGGTATACGAATGACACTTCCCAGGGCATGGGAATACATTAAGATTTGCAGTAAAAAGAAACAAAACTCAGAACTTACGTTTTAACATATGAATTCAGAATCTATTTATCTTGATTATGCAATTAAAAAACAAAAACAAAGTTGTACATCATAACGAAACGCACTAAAAGTCACAGTAACAGCACAATTTTCTTTCGTGCACTTCCTTTAACTCAGTAACCCCCAACAACAAGATTAATATATACAAGGCGGGATGGTGTACTTCAACAGTCTGTTCATACGTCCGGGAAGGACATGTCAACATCAGCGAAAGTATTTAAAAATCCGAACCGACTGTTAACAGTAAATGTAGCCACAGACCTTTTGTATTGACAACCATGTTGGCTTTTAATGGAAACATTACAACCAATAAGCTTCCGTGTCTGTTCATAGTAACTATAGAGGCAAATGTTTGTGTTATGGAGCTATCTATACTGGACATATGTATGAGGGGCAGTCAAATGAAAACCGAACACCCACCATAAAACACATTTCTCGCAAACGTTGGCAACACTGTTTTTACGTATCGATACTGCTATCTGTAGGGAAGGAGAAATGCATAGTAAAAACGCACAGGTCCATATAGTTGCTTCGTCATTGCTCAGGAGGTAAGCATAGTGAAACGTGTGTTCGTCCAGCATTAGAAATGGAGGCAAGCAAAGAAGAGCAGAGAGGTGTGGTTCGTTTCTTGGTGTTTAGAGTGCTGGAACACGCGAAATTCATTATTTCATGTCTGCAGTGTATGGCGAACACTGCATGTCTCTGGCAACTGTGCACGAGTGGCAGAAGAGATTCCGCGAAGGACGCACATCACTGCAAGACGATCCGTGCCCGGGACAGGCCCATCGAGCCATTACCTTTGATGCGATTGCGAGGATGGATGGTCTGATCCGGGAAGACCGACGAATCACAGAGGAAGAATTTCGTGTTCAGGTTGGCATTAGTCATAGCTCTGTGCATGCCATTATCAAAGATCACCTGCGGTTATGAAAAATTTGCGCGCAGTGGGTTCCGTATCAACTGACGAAGGGACAAAAGATTGGCAAAATGACTGCATGTCTGGGTCATTTGCAGCGGTACCACGAGGAAGAGTATGCGTTTCTGTCACGTATCGTCACAGGGGACGAAACGTGGTGCCACCATTTCGAGCCCAAGAGCAAACGGCAAAGCCAACAATGGAAACACGTCGATTTTCCCCAGCCAAAGAAATCAAAGGCTGTCCATACGAGTTCCGGTAAGGTCATGATGAGCTTCTTCTTCGACAGCAAGGGCCCTCTGCTTGTCGACTTCCTAGAGTGTGGAGCCACAATCAATGCGCAGCGCTATGCAGACTCATTGTAGAAACTGTTACACGCCATAAAGTCAAAACTCCCTGGAATGCTGTCGGACGGAATCATCCTTTTCCATTATAACGCCCGTCCGACGATACGTAACGCTTAAACATCCTCCGTACAGCCCCGATCTTTCCCCTTGTGACTTCCACATTTTTGATGACCTGAAGAAACACATTCGTGGACGTCGGTTTCATTCGGACGAGGAAGTGAAAATGTGGGTGAGGTTATGGATCCGACAGCGACCTACCTCTTTCTACAAGACAGGAATTGATCGTCTCGTCTCCCAGCAGGATAAATGTCTTAACACTTGTGGCAATTACTTTTGAATAAACCAAACTCCATTGTCACTTTGTAGCGGGTGTTCGGTTTTCATTTGACTGCCCTCTTATGTTGTTTGAGTGTGCATGTTTCTGTGAACTAAAATATAATTTCCTTTTTATAAAAACTAAAGGGTGTTCTACAGCCATGTTAAAGCATAGGCCCAAATTTCAATGGATAACCATACCATTAATATAGATTCGGCAAGGAAGAAATTTTCGGATATGAAATATTGTTGTTTTTTTTTCACTAGAACGTGTGATCCTTATAATTTTGTTACGATTGAAGGTTTATAATTGAAAAATTACCACAAAATTACCCTTAGTATGACCTTAAGAGGAACGGTAGGACGGATATCTGAGCATCGAATTGTTTATTCCGAGAGAATCGCTTTCTTATATAGAGCTGTAAGAAGGCAGGTGGCGTCTGGTCAGTGATAGTATAATTGAGGAGAAATAGTTTTGTCCAGACTTTCAGGGGTAGTCCCTGCGTCCAGTATTTCTGTACAAAAATACACACTCTCTCTTCACCGACCATATCTAACCCTAACACTCCTATTCACAGCCAGTCATGGTTGTTGATAAGACATCGGTCATTTGATAAGCCTTATTGCGCCTCAAGAAACAACTTACGCCTGCACGAGGTTTCGATAAGATAAGAATGCCCTACTAAAGAAACTAGGTGATAGCGTTTCTTATCCCTGTAAGTCCTCTGGGTAATTAAGTCTGTGTGTTTACGACTATCTGTACAGTTATCACAGATGGGTTTTATTTGCTACGTATTTTATTAAAGTGTGTAGAGCTTTGTGTAGCTGTGTTCAACTTGCAAGGAGATAAAGTAGTGGAACGTTGCAAAAGTTCTTTGGCGCCCAGCATGATACGTAAAAATAAAAATAATAAACCTTGGCACAACAGTCCATGACGTTCAGGGCCCACCTACTGATTGCCGGCCTCACTCCCACCTGTTGATGTGGGCGATAATCCAACCAGTTACGGGATGACGTATGGTCAGCACGACGAACTTTCAACCATTGTTGTTGGTTTCCATGACCGGGTTACGCTACTCATTCGTACCTCTCCAAATTCCCCTCACGATGGTGAGTGGTCACCGGTTCCACACACAGGCCGAAATCTCATGAGAAAAGTTGTTAGTCCCGGCTACGGCTGGGGACTCCCAGCAAGATACTTGATTTGAAAAGAACTGTAACATGTACGCCAGTGTGCTCAAAATACTGTAATCTATAAGCACGTGGAAGTTGGGTAGTAAAAAATACTAGAAAGGTTGCATTCGTGCCACTGCTAGTGTTCGTCCAAAGAATTCATACCAGAGCATGATTGGTTGATTGGTTGATTTGGTGTTTCAAGTCCACCTTATGCACAGTAAAGCTAATCGGGACTGGATTTACAGTTCTTTAAATCCGAACCACTATGTGCCTCCACCGGGTATCGAACCCTGAACCCCTTGATAATAAGGCGACGACGCTACCACTGTGCCATTGGGGAGGCCACCAGAGCATGAATATTTCCAACAATTTTCCTATCGTAAATCTAAAAAATGCCGTTCTTATTTTCAGCAATTTCCGTATCGTGAAAGCTAAAATGTATTTATAGTGAAATTTTCATACTGCAGATAGTAATAATGCCAATTCTTCCGTGAGGACTCGAATTCAAGCTGTAAAGGGAAAGTTTATCTCCCAAGCTTTGTTGTCAGTACCCTAACTGAAAGAGTGAACTTCCAATTCTTTATCTATGAAAACACAACACTCTCTTTCAGAGAACCTTGTTCGAGTACTAGTGAAAAAATTCTCGAAATAAAATCGATAGTTTTGTTAACACAAATACTTTATCTACAATAAGAGATAAATTTTATTGCATTATGCATTAGAGTGTCAATAAGAAAGGAGGGATGTAGATAAAGTGATATCTTCCCAGCCCATAAACAAACCAGATTAGATATCGGCAAGCAGATGCCGGAATAGTAGATGTGCAGAATTATATGATTACTGCTCTTCGCTTCTTAGTTCAAAGTGTGTTGATTTTTTTTATGTTTGCCAACAATGCCAACGACTACCTTCATAACATGTCCTTATTGTATAAAGGAGTTAGAAGAGAAAGAACTGGATGCACACAGTTTGAGCTGCGGAGGTGAAGAAGTCGAGTGTGGAAATGGCTGTGGAAAGAAGATGCCACGTTGGATGCACCAGCAGCATAAGGAAGTGAGCTGCAAGGTTCAGTGCGACGGTTGTTCAGCGATGATTTTGTTCAACGAAGTGGAAAATCACAAGCAGCTGTGTTCGATGGAAACTCGTGAGTGTAACTCGAGGTACGGCTTTCAAGATGAGCGTTTTACATCATCTAGTCACATGACAGAACACTCTCGAAGATCACTGGAAAGATGCCCTCATTGCACACAGGCCGTAGAGAAGACTCAAATGGAAGAACACGTTGCAAAGTGTGAAGGAGAAATGTGTTGCTGTGATGAGTGTGGAAAGAAAGTTCAGAAAGACTATATGGACGTTCACATCAAGGTATATTGTTGCAAGCGTGTTAAGGAGTGTGTATTTTGTGACACATCCGTTGTGGTGAACACATTGCCTGAGCACTACGAGGTTTGTGAATTGTTTCCCGTTCAGTGTGAGAATAGATGTGGGAACAAAATTGCAAGAAAGAATCTTAATGATCATTCAGAAAACTGTCCGAAAAAACTTATCAGGTGCGAATACTGTGAAATTGACGTAGAATTTGAATTTCTGGAGAATCACCTACCAGACTGCGCCAAATTTCTGCTTCCTTGTAGTGAAAATTGTGGGAAGAATATTTCGAGAGAATTTATGCAACAACATTTGCATGAAGAATGTGAAAAATTGTATGGGCCGTGTGCGTTCAAGGAAATTTTATGCACACACGAAGATTTTCCTGCTGGAATGCAGAGACATATGCAGGAAAATGTCAACCACCACATGAGACTTATGATGGACATGTTCCGTGAGAACGAAAAGAAAGTGAACGATCATCATAAACATATGGAAGAAGAAATTCAGAATATTCAGGCACAAGTTACTAGTATGCAGGAGAATTTTACAGAAATGTCCAATCTCCAAGCAAAACAGATGAATGAGTTGGTTAAAGAGTTTGAAACGAGATTGAAATTAGGAATGGAGAGAACTGAAATCCTAGATCATGGTCGATATTTATGGAAAATCACAGACATGCGATCAAAGATAAATGCTTTCAAGGAGAAATTCTCTTTCGTATATAGTCCTCCATTTTACAGCAGAAAATATGGATATAAATTGCGGATTGCTTTCCTTGTGAATATATTCCTTCCTGCAAATGATCAGGTTTGCTTTCGTGTTGATATTATGCCAGGAGAGTTTGACTCAATACTAAAATGGCCTTTTTGTGATGATGTAACATTGAAGTTAATTGATCAGAAGTCAGGTGGCCAAGATCTCATCAAAAGCTTTCGTGCCGATCATTTAAGAGTGCTTTCGAAACCAAAGAAAGGTGTGTTTAACAGAACGAATATGAAAATACAAATTTCCCTGAAAACACTAACATCCAGAAATTACATTGTGGACGATGCTCTTTTCCTAGAGGTATGTGTAAATGAGGAGGGGAAAATTTATGAAACTTAAAAAGGTGCCTTTTACATTAAAGCAGGTCTAAATATGTGTGCGTGTATATGTAAGTATAAGTATATAAGTTATTTTGCTTAACCTGCAATGACTTAATCAAACAATATCATATTAATTATGCAAATGTCTCAATCAATGCCATATTGTCAATATATGACATCTTATAAAGATTAGGAGAGCTGCTGATTTTCTTTGGTTTGGTTGCCATACGTTAGGTGATATGCTTAATGCTCAACTGGGCCTCTGGCAGCCGTCAGGCCGATTCTTTTCAAATTCTCCTCTCCATTGAACAAACCGCTATGATATTCCAAAATTTGAAAAATTTCATCAGCTTAGAATACCTTCTAGATCACTGATGTGAATTTTCGTGTAGTTTGCTTTCACTGTTATCTAGATATTATCAATAGTTTAGTAAACTTACGTAATCGCAAATGGACCCCAAATAAACTTCAGGTACGTATCTAGAAATATGTTTCGGGGGTCAGAACCTAGTGTCTTACGAATAGTAATCATAATAATAATAATAATAATAATAATAATAATAATAGTTTATTTAAAGTACTGAGAACAGTTAAAAATAAATCTTATACATCACTATGCCACAAAAAGTAATATCAAACGATTAACTCATAATGGTTTTTACAGCAAATCACATCCTATACCTAAATATAATATTTTAAGGGAAGTCATAACTAAAATCATCGATTAATATTTTTATAAATTCACCAGCATTTTTCAATCTTACAGACAATAATGATTTTTTTATATTTTGGAACATTATATACTATTGTATTTATAAAGTATTCACTATCAATCATATTTCACAAAATGGTTTGTATCAATACAGTAATTTTATCCTTCATTCTTGAAAGGTTGTTAAATTAAGTATCTCCAACCACTCCATATAATTTAATGATATATAACTTTTCTTCATTTTCATAAAAAGTAACCTAATAAATAATTTCTGAATTGATTCAATTTTCTCGAACCAAAACTAAAAATAAAAATCTAAAAGCTTCCATTCTTTTAAAGGAAGTCCAATTAAAAAGTTTAAAACCTAAATTTTTTTTTTTTTTTTTAGAAACTTCAATTATATGTTCATCAAATAGAAATTTAGAATCTATGATTATGCCAAGATCCTTATGACTAGAACAAATATAAATCTTATTAGATTCTATAACATATTGAGAAACAATACAATTTGTTCTTCTCGAATATCTCAATAGTTTGCATTTAGCAAAAGTAATTGGCATACCATTTATGTCACACCATTGTATTACTCTATTAAGATCATCCTGTAATTTTAAGACGTCCGATCCATTTTTTTCCCTAAATATTTTTAGATGATCGGCATATAAAAGACAGGATGATTCTCTAACACTAAATATAAGATCATTAATAAAAATTGCAAATAAAATAGGAGCAAGAGGAGATCCTTGTGGTACACCACACGATATTTTTGCCTTTTTGGATGTTGTTTGACATATTTTTACTCTAAGCGTTCTATTCATTAAATAACTCTGAAACGATTTCAAAAGCCTTGGGGAAATTCCAAATATATCAAGTTTATGAAGTAGCAATTTATGCTTAACACAATCACAGGCTTTAGCCAGGTCTTTAAATACAATATCAGTTTGAGATTTATTTATAAGAGTTGATTCTATAGGCTCAATTAATACTAAAAGGTTTGTAACTGTAGATCTACCTCTTATGAACCCATGCTAATTTACGTGTATATATTGTTTGAGCGAAAATTCAATGTAGTCGGCAATTATATGTTCAAAAAGTTTAGCTATTGCATTTAGAATGGTTATTTGTCTATAATTTTCAATGTCACTTAAATCTCCATTTTTTGTTTTTAATGACTGGAACTATACAAACATCTTTCAAAATTTCAGGGAAACAACCACTTTGAAGAAATTTATTATAAAAGATTGACAATAATGGTACCAAAACTTCTTGATTACCCTTCAAAATGAAATTAGGAACTCTATCAGGGCCAATTGCAGATCTGCTTTTAAGTTTACATCTTGATAGAGATGAATGGTATATCAATGTAGTTAACATAATTATTGATCATAAATAACATTACTCAAATCTATTTGTGATACTTTTGTAAAAGCTTTGTGAAAAACTTATCTAAAAACATTTGTAATGTCATATTCTTTATGAAGTAACATATCAAAATAGGGTATATTTGTAATTTTATTTTTACTCTTTTTGTTATTAAAATATGAACAGAAAAAGTTTTTACTTGTTTGAATACTCTCTTCTAAGGATAGAAAGTATTGTTTCTTTTGATTTATAAACTGATTTTTCACCTCTCTCCATAAAGTATTATAAATAACATAACATTTAAATTCACCAGTTTGTTTATATTTATCATGAAAGTTTCTTTTTTTGTTCTTCATTTTAGTTTCCCAAGGTAATTTAACACTCACTGGTTCATCTTTTAAAGGTATATTCTTTTCTAATATAAATTGGACAGCTTTGTTAAAATTCATTATAGATTCATTTGATTGATCCAGTTGGTGTTTTAAGTCCACTTTATGCACAGTAAGGCTAATTAGGACTAGACCAAAAGTTTAAAGTGAGATACGAACCACCATGTACCTACACTGGGTATCGAACCAGGGATCCCTTTATTACAAGGCAAAGACGCTACCACTGAGATTCATTTCATAATCCCCTTTTGCATAATTAAAGTCTCTGCTGTTTACAAAAACCATACTGCCTTTATTTCCTTGACCTAAATGGAAGGTGCAGGAAAATGGAGGGTGGTAGTTATCAATCCTGCAAGGGAAAAGATGTTAGTATCCAATTTAATATTTTGTATATTTGATAAGCATAGGTCAAGAATATGATGTGCGGACTTTTGATCATAAGATGCATTAAATTGTTTAATATTTCCTGTAAAACCCAATCTAAATATATATTGAACTCATTTATATTAAAATCTGGTGGAAAACAGTGAAGTCCAAATAGTACAGAATCAGATCTATGATTTAGCAATTTTATCGAAATACGTAACATCATTATTTGGGAAAGGAACTTCAATTGTAAAAAAATCAAGTGTGTTTTTTTACCAAGAAAGCACAGCCACCACTACTTTTTCTGTGACTTAGAAGCAAGTTTCTGTCTTTTCTAATCACTCTATAACTAGGAGCAATATGGGTAAAATAATCTCTGTCTCTCTTACACCAGCTTTCAGTTAAAAAAAAAAGTAAAGTGCTCCCCTGTGCATAGCACCACGCCATGAAGGCGTATAGGGGGTGTGGGGGTAACGCCCACACTTTCTTGATCCGGTCGTGAGTGGGGGTGATGTGATCAGCATCACGCCCCTGACCGCCTTTACCCATGTTATTCGACGCTGGGTGGACGCCGGGGCCGCTTCCATCGTTAGAAAAGTTCCCGGATTTGAACCGGCCGGGGATCGAACCCGGGACCTTTAGCATGATAGTCAGACGCGTTACCGACTGAGCCACCGCGGCCACAGTTATGAGTACTAATTCATAATTTTCCCCAATAATATTATCTATAAATATATCCAATTTCGATTTTGTGTTTAATCCACTTACATTTTGATAATAACTATTCAATTTTATATCATTTAAAGATATTACATTATCTTTTTGTTGAGTAAGTTATCACTGTTTACTACGTTATTAGCAATATTATCTATATTGCTTTCAATTACATTATCATTTTTTAACTTTCCGTAATAATAATAATAATGTTTAATTTAAAATAATTAAATTAAATCAAATTAATACTAATTACAAAACATAAATTAATAGTACATTATTATTATACGATTAGATAAAAAACAATAGAGATGTACCAGCGCATATTCATTACGTAGCTTACCTGTAGTTAAGATCGGAATAATTTACATAATAACAAGTTTACTAGCAATGAAATCAATGTCAAATAGACGAAAAATGAATATTTACCGAATAACAAAATTGATCTTACATGTATTTGGAAAAAATGAAGTGTCTGATTAATATTTTATGCATATTATTTTGAGTAGTAGTGTACATAAATATTCTTTGTAATGTCATTTAAAGCCGTATGATTCCATATATAATTCTTGTCTTCCAAAAAGTTCAGAGGAAATTATACAACAAAGCCTAAACAAATATATTTTTCATTACTCATTTTAGTACTTGATAAGTCTTGGGGGGTGGGTCCGGACCCCCTAAATTTATTTCTAATGTGTGGGAGGGATCGAGTGGATTTCCAGTAACACATCATAAGACGATGTCTGCCATGATCAGGACCGTACTGATTCAGTTACGGGTATCTGTGCAACTTGAAATGTGGCTCCCCTCCCAAACGCCGTATTAACTTATTTGCTTGAACAGGTCCAACAATACGAAAAATCCCTCATTTCATATCTTTATTTACGATTTTATATATATTGGGACAAGATAGTTCGTTTTCTTTTACTTGTTAAACACTAAAGTGGCCCCAAAACTTAGCAGGAAGAGAGACACACGTGACATTTATCTCCTTGCCATAAGGACCTGTACTCCACTCTTTTGTCGCGCAGTTGTATACAGTGCACGAGTTAAATTCCACCATTATTTCGGTGTATTTTGTGATGTTCATTTTTCTTTCCTATTGAAATTTTTTGTACTTTTCTGCCGAACTAATTCTACCTTCCTAGTGTGTTATGATTTTTGGATATTCAGTGCTCGAAGTTGAAATTCATATCTGTGAGTATGTTTGTTCGAGTTTCCGGATATGGGTGGGGGGGGGGGTTGCTTGTATGGATTAACATGGAGACAAGGTGGTACATGAAGAGGATGCTTGTGCAAATTATCCTAGCTAGGACGATGCTTTATGAACATATTGTTATCTGGGGGAAAAACATCTCCCTGCCTCGCCCCTCCCACGCACAATTCGAGCACTGTTTCATGAAAAAGTCTAAGAAATATATATTCCATATCGAAGATATCAGATCGTAAAAATTATGATTAATAATATCGAGGACCACTAACACCAAAATTAAACACAGTGGCCTTGTTGGAGGCGATGTTTAACTCCTTCCGATCGGCTTATCATTGAGTGACAAATATTCCAATTGTCTTTGCTATCTTTGATCAAACCGACACTCTAGGGGTCTAGTTCAGCCTCCACAACCAAAATGGTAAGTTTTCGTGAATATATTAGTCACTATCAGTGGGCGAATGTCAGCGACTTATCCCTTGAATCTTGAGCTTGAGCACACAAGACGATGGGTTTTGAAGCCTCAACCATCGAAGGGTGCGAAGAAATTAAAAATCAAAGAATTCTCCACAAAACAGTATTTTTCAATATTTTTGTATACATATATGTAAACTAATTGTTTTTTTATTATCAAGCGAAACATACGAAATATCATGCACTACATATTTGGCTACATGAAACATCCCTTCCTTCTGCAGAAAAGGAATCATTGCACCACTGCTTTGGAGAATAGATAATATTTCCAGTTTCGCGGAGATCGAGCAATCTTGATTTATTTTCCGTCGATAACAAAAAATAGAGAGCATGGGTGGAATGGTTATGGGGGTAAAAGTTTAATTCTTGCACAACTCGGGGGGGGATAGTAGATAACTAATCTACGTCCGTTCTTCTATGGCATCATTAATGGCATATACGTTACAGTATTCTCCCATTTTTTTCACTAAGGAGTCCCCAATATTTTGCTTGTGGGAGGGGCACAGCAAACTACATTACGCCACTGATTCTACTCATATTATTCCTAAGGACACTCAGACAAATATTCGTTAGGATATAGTGTATTCTTTGTTCAATAATGTCTAATGTTTGCAAGGAAAAATTTCTTGCACACTTTCATTGAATTGCCACATAAAGGAAGAACAAAATTGAAAGTGAAATTCCTTCTGCTGTTTTCATTTTCTGTTCGTTTGCGTTATTTCACTTGCCTATTACTGTATCGATTATAAAATGTCATTAAGCTAAACAAACATACGTATTCTGCTTATAGGTGTGTTTCAGCTACATCGTAAACTTTTGCATTGTGGCTTCGAGCAACCAAGATTGAGGCCAGTTCTTGTAAGCATAGGCAATTCAAGCGGGCGGGACAGATATTCGTGATTTAAAATAAACGTGCAGTTGGTGCAGATGTAACAAACGCTACAAATACGATGCATCTTTACAAACGACAAACAAAGTTGACCACAAACATAGCAGCTCTGCGCATTCTGATCACATGAAACCCACCTACATTAAATGCTATATTGTCGGCACTCCAACAGGATGTCATTGACAGCCTCCTATGATATGGCACTACATCACAGTATATCACTGGAAATTGAGATACGAAAAACTAACACTGTTACAAAAGTGCATGGGGTCTAGTATTCACACGACTTGACATCCAGACACGTCAAATTCTATACGTGACATATTATCATAGTAACGTCATTTTTGACGAAATGTGGAGATGCGACAAAACAGCATTTAGCCGACGATATCTCGTAATCTAACCGTAGGAATTTCTGTTATTTATATACCCAAAGTCGGAGGATAATTACAAATGTTTCAAATATTTTTTAACCAGGAATGCAATGTATCACTACTCCCACTCCTGGAGAATGCTTGAGAAACTGGCATTACGAAAAATAAAAGTTTAACTTTTATGAAATAAACATTATTGCGGATCGGTTAACATAAAAACCATTACTCTGTGATTGTAATTAGTACATTTATGTCGTATTTAACCGATATCAATACCTCAGCTGGCATTGAAGTTTCGTCAACCTCTGAAGCAGAAGCAGAATCAGCATCTGATCGTTAGTAAGAGCGCGTTTATCTGTGGTAAGAGCAGCATTACCTGCTTCTTCATCTTTGTGGTCGATTTCTAAGTCAGAATCATCTGGATTTATGAAGATTATTGTCCAGCATATCACGTATGGCCTCTGCACTTACAACAGTAAAACAAAAATAATAGCCGCCGTAATAATAATAATAATAATAATAATAATAATAATTCAAATTCAAATTCAAATTCAAATTTTCTTTATTAAAGGGCGAGGTTCAGCCTGTGGCTGTTCTCCCACCTAACCCCGTTTGACATTTACCTAGTGTACATAAACAAAATTATAAAAAAAGTAAAAAAAAAGTAAAAAAAATAAAAATAAAATAAAATGGTTACAAGGAAAGAACAAAGACGAGATTTAAAAAAAATCAAGACAACACGTAAAAAGAAAGAAAGAGAGGAAAAAAACACATTCACGCACACACACACACACATTAAAACACACATACTAAACATTTCTGAGCAGGACATTCACGCACGAATGTTGAGATTGATGTACATGATTATGGTAGTTTTGTGAGGTACGATAGAACAACGCATACGTAAATATTACAATATAGTTGTAGATTTGTCAAGGACTGGATTGGATTGACGAGGCTCGTATGTAATCTAAACTGTATTGTGTAGTGTTACTCGTGGGAGCTTGAACAGAGATATTGCAATGATGATTGCAGGAATGGTTTAGAATTTGCAGCAACATAGTAAATATGAAACATACATTTTAAGATACATACATAGTTTGTTACACTCCTTATTTTAGTACCAATAATTAACTGCATTGCTTCGAAAAGACGATGGACTTACTGTGAAATGTATGATTTGGTGTTTAAAGTACACTTTGTGCACAGTAAGGCTAATCGGGATTGGACCTATAGTTTATTGTGGGATCAGAACCACTATGTGCCTCCACCGGGTATCGAAATCGGGACCCCTTGATCACCATCGGGGAGGCCCATGGGAAATGTATGATTTGCGTCCGAATGTATTATATCTGATACATAACAAACAAGGAAAAATTATTATCATGAAACTATTTTTATTTTAGCAAAATTTTATGTAACTGTTGTATAGAATCACCAAACTATTTTCTAACTACATTACATCTTCAAAATAAAATTATAATCTGGTACTAACCTGAAGTTTTCTTGTTCATTGTGAACACATACTGGTAACCAAGAATTAGCTCACTACTGCCACATATGGAGATTCCCAGAGGCATAAAAAAGTTCTGATACACTGCTTCACGGAATGTTCACAATAAGATATAACCGTCACCTTTCAGTTGTGCATTGAAATAAGTTTGTAAAAAAATGCAGATCGTACCTTGTGGAGGCAACAGTGCTTCGGATCCTGTAGGCGATGTAGGCCTTATTAATTTAGAGCGTATTGTTTAACCATTGTTGAATAGAATAATGATTAGCAAAATGTGAATGAGCGTTGCGCGGCAACTGATGTTCTTGTAAATTTACAAGAATTATTTTCGGCCGAAATCAAAGAAAGCAAAGTAAGTATTTGTGCATAGAGACAAGTAAAAAGTAGTTTATTCTAATTGCAAAATAAACAGTACATATTACCAGAGATTTTAAAATATTTTTACAGGTATTTTTCAATTGCTCCATACTGCAACAAGTTGACTGATTTAGGTCAAATGAAACTGCATCAATACTGTGAGGTATCAAGCTAAAATAAAATTTTAAGATCTGTACATTTACGTAATTGTCATCGCGTGTAATAGGGAAAAAATCGGTCTTTCGTCCGAAATCTTGAAACGCTTTGACTTATAATACTCGAATGCTTTAGCAGATCAAGATTCCACCAAGGTTAACCTATTACAGGATGAGACACTAAGACTTTTCCCATTGACTAGTGCGAACACAGGCAGAACCACCTGGCGGGAGACGAAAACGCACTCGAACAGAGAGAAAGTATGTATGAAATACTTAAGCTTGATACTTGAAAATCGATTTGACTTCTCTCTTGACAATGCAATTAATAAAAAATAATAATACAATAATTAAAATGTTTTGCAAAGATGATACAAAGAAAATGTGCTACAAATTTACTAAGTTTCTATGATATTTGGTCATTTTTCGGTTTTCATAAAATTCAAGACAGCACACACTTTAATCCTTACTTCAAATATTTTACTTGTTGGTTCGTTATTGTAATAGATTTTATATATTTAAATGGAAGTTTAATTATTACAATCCACGTGATATGCAATGAGATTAACAATAATCGGACCGGAATATGTTTCACATGCACTTAGAAGAATTATTGTACTGTGGAGTTATAAGAAAAATTCATCGTACCCAAAATAGAGAAGGAAAACATAGCAACATAATGTCAAACTGTTAGAATTTTTAACCATACGCCGTAAGTGTCTTTCCCTTGCACATAGACTTCTAATCGTCGGACATTAAATATCATTATATATTCCAAAATGTTCTTAATATGTCTGTGGTTTCTTTAAACAAAACAAAATGAAATAACAATTCGATATGTAGGTTCGTGTGTAAGCTAGCCAAGGCCTACCTACAGAATTCCGGTTTCCTCATCCATCCAATCAGTCACGCAGTGACGTGTGGTCAGCATGACGAACCCCGGTCGTTGTTGTAGGTTTCCATGAAGGGGTTACGCTACTTATTCGTAGCTCCAAATATCCTCACGATGATGGTTAGTCACACTGGCGGAAATTTCATGAGAAAACTTGTTACGTTTTTCCAAACGCTCGTTAAGTAACCCGAGCCCAAAGCCTGGCGCCTAAGACCGCACAGCTACGGTGCGAGACTAAATTTCATTCTACCTCGATTAACATACACAAGAAGATGTAGAGGTTTGTGATTTTACATAGAGCAATAAAATTCCATCTGTCTGCTTTGAGACGTCTCTTAGGATGGTACGTAATAAATAAATGGGCAAAGTAGTGAAATTTTACACGATACTCAATCAACGACGCATGTAAAAGTTTTGTAATGAGATGTGTACGTAATGCACGAATACCCAATTGCTAGTCTCTTCAATATTATGCTTGGCATAAAGTACAGACATATTACGCAGCACATTACGTAATCAAGAAATCAATCTGAAACATGCCAGGGATAACATGAGTCGCACAAGCTTTCAAATTCTCTGCAATGAACCTAAATGTGGTCTAGAAAAAATAATAAAGGTGCACTAAATCGAAACGCACTTCTAATAAAACTCAGTGTTGTTACCACAAGTTAGTAACTAACTTTCAGATTAGCGAAAAGAGTCACAATCTCCCATGAAAGTGTACTAAAGTCTTTACGACAGCTTTTACAAAAGCTTCAAGTGCTTGAATATTCACAACGTAACACAGTATACAAAATATAATACAAATATAATTTATAGTGTAAATCACTTGAAGTCTTCAGTTTCAGTGAGGTAAGATCGCACGCCTCTGGGGTGACACATACTCCGAAGGTGGTCGCCCTCCATAGCGATACACTATGGCATTCCCCGTGGATCACAATGCGACGACTCTACAAGCAGTGATGCGTGGGTAGTACCAGGTCCACTTATCTGCGTTGTACCTGCGGCAAAGTGTCACGTTTCAAACTCATCCATGTGGAAGAGAATCAACCTCAATTTATGTACATTAGTAACAAACAATTTGCTGATATGCTCCATTAAATAAAGATAAGAAACAAAAGAATAAAAGCTAAGGATGAGAAATCGGATTAGAATCGTCGATCTCAATTTAGAATTGTCTGTTTTACAGGAGACAAAGAATGGCTCAGAGTACCAAAATAAAGAGATGCCTATACACTAAACACAAAGGTTCAGCTTTTCGCCGCGCTTCTCCAGGACTCCAGACGCTCCAGGAAATATGTTACTCGAAGATATGCAAAATGATCGTGAAATCTTGCAGGAAGAGGCTGAATGAAATTTTCAATGTTGACGAAAACAAAACAGCTATGAGGCAATTCTTCTCTCAGCTTCCAGTCACCGTACGAGAACAAATTTTGGAAAAACTCTCCATGGAATATGAACATGGAAGTTACCCCTTCCATTTGTACCTGGACGAGATATTGTTCTCGTTGGGGATGAGGAAATTAAAATTCGAGGTAGGGTGTGATTGTCGGCAAAATCATGTTGATACTTTCTTTAATTTGGCGTCGGTGGAGGGAAAAGAATTGCGCACATTGAAATTTGATTGCATGTCCTACGACCCCATACAATTTCATGCCACACCAAGAATTTACGAGCTGTTGAAGAAAACCTTAGCATCTGCTGAGCATCTAGTGGATCTGAAGTTAACATATATATGTAATGACGACATCATGAAGATGATTGGCGAAAACTGCACACGCCTTGAGAAGCTGAAGTTATCCCCTGCGAGAATTACTGACAAAGGTATCCATTATTTAACACAGAATTTTGTCCGGCATCCAACAGAAACTGAAGAAGGGAACAGGATTTGGGAAAGCACTCTGTGGGGATTTCCAGGAATATTCCCCCCGCTGGAGGAGCTGTTGCCGGAAGGGGAGCCTGTGAAGTTCTACGAGAGGAAGAAGAGTCCTCTGTGCTCCACGCTGAAGTGTGTCAACCTTTTGTACTTGTTTCATTCCAAATTTGAAGGAGGGCTGGTATTAACAGAGCTCATCCCACGCTTGGAATCACTTGGGTCATGGACTGGCTTCTTCTTGAGTGAGATTTGGAAGAAGTGGTTTAAACTTAAGGAAAATAATGATACTTTTGTACATCTATCTTTGAACCTCACTTCAATTGAAGTTGGAGAAATGGAAGAGCAGCTGTTTAGCATGATAATTACGATATGTCCAAAGCTGCGACACGTACGCTACGGATTCTTTAAGCCTGACACACCTTCAACATTTTCACTGAGTTCATTCAATCAGATCATACACCTTGAAACTCTGAACATTAGCCACAGTACTTCGATTCTCCACACTGAGAGTTTCAGTGATTTATCAGAAAAAATAAGACAGACACTAACAACTGTAAATGTAGACAATCCACGCGCTGAAAAAGAATTCGATGTTTCTGATATACATACAAGTACAGAGCTTCAACGCCTCACTCTAAAGTTTCCCTGTTTTTCGTGGAGAGGGGTTAATCTGATGCCACCGCATGACACAATGGAGAAACTAAGTTTCGTCGAGCTTGGTGGGAAAGTACCAGGCAAGGCTATCCTTTCAATTTTGGAATGTGCCCCGAATTTGGAATATTTGACGGTGTGTGATATCATCGAAAGAAGCGAGGACTTCTTGTACCGAATACTTGGGATGAGAAGGATGCCGAAGTTGGAAACATTCGAAGTACTTGAAGGGTTTCTGCTAGACACAGAAGATGAATTACGATCTTTCGTCACTCACTTCCAGAGACTACAACACGTTGGAAAAGTACGCTTTCTATCTAGTTAATGGCCGTGAATCTTCAGATACAAGTAAAAATTTCTTACATATTGGCTTTCCTTGAATGATAAATCACAATTCTCGAAATTTATATCACGTTTTCTATGAAGCACATTTTAGTTTTGTAACTGTGTAAACAAATGATTCCAAAGAACTCTTTCAAACCTGTAACAGTTGCTCTGTTTTAACTCTGTTAAATATAAATTTGTATTCTATTGGAAAATAAAGCAGTTATACTGAAATAAAATTTCGCATGAGAAGAGTAATTGCCAGATTACTGCTTGCTAAATACATGCGCTTGTTGTGTCCAAGCTAATTATTCCTCGTTAATCACAACGATTTGATGAACTGGTGGATTGAATAATGGGACAAACTCAATGATTCATCCACGCTTTCATCAGAGTTTGAACCTAGAATCTTCAGTTGTTTCGCAACATCACACGCTTGTAACGTAGCATCGCCACCGCCCGTCGTCGTCGTGATCACCCACTACCACTCTGCCTCCAATTCCAGGGGGAGTTCTTCCTTCAGGGCTGCCAATATTCCTATCAGCACATATCAACAGGTGAATGACTATGAACTGCGACGCTTCGCGTTACGCAAAAATTAGGAAGGAAAACATAACAACTGATGAGGGAAAACGCTCAAAATCAAAATAAAACAAATACCATCCTTTTGAAATCATCATTGCTTAGCTGCATGGCTGGGGAGAGACCTGCGCTCAATCGCTAGCTCTAAACTTCGAAGGAGACGAAGAAAGTGAGCGGAAACATCCATCGCGACACTTTAGTCTGCTCTCATACTGAACTAGGCTTCGTGGCGGTTCCTCTCTCGAACCTTTAGACCACCCTCTGTCGTCAGCGTCCTCGAGCATAAATCGCCTTCGAAAAACTACACAATCGCAGCTATTACATTTAAAAAAAAATCACGAAGACAAAGCGTCCATCCTCATCTTTACCTTCCTATTTCTTCAATCACCTTTCAATACCCTATGTCATCTGTTTCTTCACCTCGGCTAAAACTCAGTGGGCTAATGGGATACTCTGACCCCTCTCAGGTACGGGTATAGTAGTGCAAATACGTGGGATATGAAGCTTCGACTGTTATGTACTAAATCATTTGACAGGCTATGGAAAAGGGAGATTTTATAAATGAATAACATCTGTTTCCGAAGAAAGGTCTGCGTCTTCAGTAGGCTTCTTTATGGGCAATTATTTTCCTGAAGATGGTTTATTTTCAAGATACTTTTATAAATTTACATCTTAGGTACAGATCTCCATAAATGAAGGACAGAACATATTTCCTTCTTATAATTAAATCTACGCGACTTTTGCAGTTTATTTACATAATATGGATCAAGCTGTCATATCAGTTATATAAAGACGACCAGGCGCTTGCTTGGAACTTTATGAACGCTCCTTGACATAATGAAGCATGACTTTGACGTGACTGGCGAAGGTTTTAAGTATTGACTCCGATCTTAATATCAATTGGACATTAAGGTCTGGCTTCAAGATATATGCAGAAATACAAACGGCTATAATTCGTAAAATATTAGAGACATCGACTTGATATCGGGTATGGCAACATGTTAGCATGTTCACAGGGCGAAACCTAACCATGCCAGATATCAATAATGAATAACCTGATCAATAAATAATTATCATGGAGACGAAATAATCTGAACTTATTCTTCCGTATGATGGCATGTTAGCATGCCCACAGGGCGAACCTACTCATACGGCAGAATAACATTAAGTCCTGTTGCTTTATGCAAAAATTGAAAATATATTACGTATATGTTTCGAAGAAATCAAACTGAATTATCACAAAGTTGAAAGAAATCGTAAATTAACTTATTCTCACGCATGGTGACATGTTAGCATGTCCACAGGGCGAACCTACCCATGCGTCAAAATAACAGTAAGTTCTGAGTCGAAATTTAACATTATTTTGTGAAGATTTTATTTAAAATTTCAGAAAACTTCAAAATAAAGTTGAAATGAACTTATTCTTTCGTATGGTGACATGTTAGCATGTCCACAGGGCGAACCTACCCATACGACAGAATAACTATGTCTCTAAGCTAATTTGGGAACGAAGACTGAGTTCTTGAACCCTCCCATAAAGGGAGCTGAGTATTTAAGATGTTAATCCATCGGAGTCGGTGGTGAAAATGCCCCTGAATTAGGTTCCGTAGCTGTATTTATACCCCCGCATGTCAAGCAGAGCGCCTCCCGTGACACAAAAGATAAACAGCTACAGCTGTGATATGCAGAACTAATTTGTGTATAATGGCAATATTCTAAAGATTAAACAGTATGTTCCATAAGGTTCATTTTCCTATGTCTAAAACAACAATTATGATCCTTAAAGTTTCTATAATATTATCTACTACAAGGTTGTCACATTCTTAAAAACTTCTTTCCAATGTCCATAAGGCTTATATTACTAATAACTCCAACTGAATTTTAGCTCTTATGGCTTTCATAATACAAGTAGTTTGATTCTAAAACTGAGAACACATACTTTGGACTAATTGTCAACAATGAAAGCTTTTGCTTTCAAGAAGCTTGCAAATAACAAATTCTAAACTTCTCGAATGATAGAATTAGGTTATTAGTTCAAATGTTAAATAACTCATCTTTCATAACGTTTTTTAACAGTGAATATATAAAAAGTAAAATAATTAAGAATAATATTAAATATGACCGAATCCTTGATATGGTTCGGGAGGATCATATCACGCTGACGGCAAGCTGTCAGTCATGTTGGGTGTGAAGATTTTTCTTCTGTCGTCGTCATTCATCATGTGGGATGAATGTGTGTGTGTATATATATATATTGAAGAGTGATGCATAGCCGAATCTGTAAAAGTGAAGAGTGATAAAAAGGTAAAGTGTTACCCTGTGCTTAGCACCACGCTAAGTATAGGGGGTGTGGGGGTAACACCCCACACTTTCTTGATCCGGTCGTGAGTGGGGGTGATGTGATCAGCATCACGCCCCTGACCGCCTTTACCCCCCAGGATTTCTCCCAGGTACCCATGTTATTCGACACTGGGTGGGCGCCGGGGCCGCTTCCAACGTTAGAAAGCTTCCCGGATTTGAACTGGCCGGGGATCGAACCCGGGACCTTGAGCATGGTAGTCAGACGCGTTATACTTTTCATCTCTCCACTTCTTCACCAACGATCCGACCACTCATTGACAATGCCGCATTCCACATAGAATAGCTTCATTGATTTAAGCTGCATACCGCTGTGTATGTAATACCAGCCTCATTTCCTTTGGAAATTGTCCGTGGAGGATAGAGGCTTTGACCTCTCGTTGAGAGATAAGATCAAAGGCTATTGAAAGGAGTACAAAACATCCTGCAAGGTAAAACTCACTCTCAGTTGGTATTAAGAAATCGTCAAGTACAGTGAAAGTTCGAGGCGCGTATAACTTAAGGAGCGAGACGCCTCAGTAAGTTGCACCTCGAACGAAGGACTTACATGAAGTAACAACACGGTCGGATCTAGGTAAGTGTGGAGAGAAATCAGCTCTGTCATTCCTCTTCTTTCTTCTCCTTGACAAATTAAGGCAAATTAACTTATGAAATGGAAACCTCTCGCATTGCATAGTTTGCTACATCCCTTGTGACTCGAAGATCCCCTAGTATAAATCGAGTCACACTTCAATATATATATATACAGTCTGTAACAAAATAACTGCACCACTTACCACAATGGAATGAATACTGTGTTTCAGGTGATATGTAGACAATTATACCGCTCATATATTTTACTTTAGATGAATTCTGGGAATTGCTTTATAGGTCTGTTAATAATTAAATCCTGGATATTGACCTTTTTTTATTTTCAGTAAAATAATAATTACATGTTGATTTTGAACAAACTGACATTATTAATAAATTGCATTTCAACCACAATTTTCGCTAGCATAACTCAATGTATCTGCTCAAACTATGAACAGCGAAATCCATTACACAGATTTTCCACCCACTATTCACATGATTTCAACCAGTAAACACGGCTGCACGTCAGGAACATTTGGCAGCCATTTGCACACAGACAGACAGACGTCCGAGACACCTGTTGGCAGAGAGTGGAATGAAATACAGCAGTGCAAACATAACAAAAAAGAATCAAGATGCACCAAGGAACAATCCCAGGTGCAATTGCCTTATTACAATGGCAATTTTAACATATTTCAATATTCCCCTCATGTATTTGTACTAAAATCCTGAAAGAAACACCATTGATATTCTAATTTACTTACTGTCAATAGGAAACAAACATACGAACATCATCGCCTCGTAACTAAACAGTTGAATAGAGCAGACAACTGCCGGTCAGTACAATTTCAAACTACGATAGCTCGAAAACTACTTGTACGGGTCAATCCATATGAAGTCATACAACATCGTTGCTTGACCATTTTTAAAAAAGTTTATTTTTTGTGTGGTGTGAGCCTCATACGTTGACAGTTCAGAACCACTGTTATTTTATTTTTACTACTACTAATAAGTGCAATGTATGGTTGCTCAAAATCCCAAATGCGTTTACAAGGTAACAAAGAAAATAAAAAAACATAGGAAGCTTTACTTTTCAGCACGCCCTCGTATATATACTGTATTGTAGATCCATTTCAGGATTGAAATGTTGTTCATTGACATTCCAAATTACAATTTGCAAAATTTTAACATAAAATGTTAATAAAAAATGAAATTAGGCATACCATATTTAATACAAAATATTGAATTTTTCACGAGTTTTGTATCTCTTAAACCAATTAAATCTCAAACTCAAAATTTTTACTGAAGTTACTTATCATGGAGTACTGTATTGTGTACAAATTTCAGATTTTTAAACAAGTGCCCACCAGAGATATTTAACCCTGAACTTTGATTTTTTTTAACAAAAAGTACATGTTTATAACCCTGTACAAAAAGAAATATTAAAGTCTCAAGCTTCAAATAATTTTGACATACTCTATTGGTACACAGGTACTTGCACAAAAAAATTCAAGTGTCAAACAAACTGCCTTCACCCCCAAAAAAATGTCCGAAAATGTGATTTTGAGCGATTAAAATACACAATTTTGACCTTAAAATTTATTATGAAGGAATAATATTTAGAAAATTACACAGAAATATAATTGTAGCTTATAATGTGCTTAACATAACAGATTTTGTCTCATTGTCGTAGGACTTACCACAGCTGAGATAAAAAAGTTGCCGCTGATGCTTACGAATGGAGAAAATGACGCGCGCCATGATAAAAGAATGCCCGCCATCTTCAAATCGGTGATAGTAAAAATAAAATTACAGTGGTTCTGAACGGTCAACATATGAGGCTCACACCACACAAAAAATAAACTTTTTTAAAAATGGTCAAGCAACCATGTTGTATGACTTCATATGGATTCACCCGTACTAGAATCCTGAAAGAAACACCATTGATATTCTATTTAATCTAGTTTTATTTTGTTACTGACAATAGGCATTGTTAAATTTGAAAAATGTAACTTTCTAAAATTAATACACATTCTAATAATTATAAAAATCCATGTCTGGGTTACAATTATGAGCCCTTGGTTACACTTCATTTCTGTGAAAATAGCACATCAATAGCACCTTCCATTTCTGAAATATTTGGGGTGCAAGTTTTAAGTGATTCACCTGGTATATATACACGCAGTGGCGTAGCAAGAGGTGGGCGAAGTGGGAACTTTAGAACAGTTGTTGCTTCTGATTTATAGTGGGGTTACCGATTGATATGATAAGAGTTACAGCGAGGAGTAGCGCGGCTTCTAAGTTTTATTTCGGGAGTGCTTATCTACAATCAGCGGATACGATCTTCACACCAGTAGTGCATATTGGCCGTTTCTAAGTAACACTTTGTAGGTATGCATTTGTAGCCTCTTTTTTTTTATCAATTGAATATCAGTTTTTGACATATTTTGACAATTTTTTGTCGATGTTTTAGCGTTTAGCGATGTTTTAGTAAAATTTCCCTTTTTTCCCACTCGCACTTGGTAGGTATGCATTTCTAGCCTCTTTTTTTATCAATTGAATATCAGTTTTTCATATATTTTGACAATTTTTTGTCGATGTTTTAGCGTTTAGCGATGTTTTAGTAAAATTTCCCTTTTTTCCCACTCACACTTGGTAGGTATATCACGATCTTACGTGATATAACTTAACCTATCCTTTTTTTTTATTACGTGCTAAACTACACGAGAGCCTCTACATGCTTTGACCTACTTTAGAGTAGACCCAAAAGACAGTTCTGGAACCGAAATTGGAGCTCGGAGTGGGGCTCGGTGGAGCTCGCCTTAATGGTTTTCTCTTGTAAGGCATAAGCTCCATTTTCTCGCAGTGTTGCCAACACCTGACTCGATCACGATCTTACGTGATATAACTTAACCTATCTTACGATTTTTTTTACGATCTTCAGTGATATAACTTAACCTATCATTTTTTTTTATTTGCACACCGAACTGTAGTAGACCCAAATGGAGAGAGTTCACCAACCGAAAGTGGGGCTCGACTTAATGGTTTGCTCTTGTAAGACACAAGCCTTATTTTCTCGCAGTGTTGCCAACATCTTACTCGATCACGATCTTACGTGATATAACTTAACCTATCTTACGATTTTTTTTACGATCTTCAGTGACCTATCATTTTTTTTTATTTGCACACCGAACTAACTTACATTATATTTTATATAACCTTGTTGATTTTTTTTTAGTAAGTGGCAATTTTTTTAGGAATATTTTTTAAAACTGCTCCGTGACCCTCTCGTTCTTCACGTCGTGGACGAAGGACTTCTCTGCGATCAGGATGACGCTGCACACGGTATCCTCGGGCAATGGACTGTGGAACTCGCAGACGACCTTGATGTTGGTGCGATCGTTGACCACGACCTGCTTCCTTTTTGTGGTGTTGATGACGAACATCGGCCTGTGGGTTTTGAATTCGCTGGGCGCGTAGTACATGTCCACGTTTCCCTCTGTTACTCTCTTGTAAGCGGTGTAAGCTTCGTAAAGTTTTTGATCATCATCTTTGGTCATGTCGAGGTTGTAATTCTCGCGCGGGAACACATCGCTCCTGCCATTCTTGATCTTGCAGTCGTCGAATTCGCAAACAGATTTTTCCTAAGTCTTACCGTTTCCAAGATAACCCCACTTCCGGTCGCCATTTTGGATTTCCGAGCATAGGTTCTATTCATATTTTACTTACATATAGGCGTACGTGATGAATCCGCAAACAGATTTCTCCTAAGTCTTACCGTTTCCAAGATAACCCCACTTCCGGTCGCCATTTTGGATTTCCGAGCATAGGTTCTATTCATACTTTTTCTCACATATAGGTGTACGTGATGAATCCGCAAACAGATTTTTCCTAAGTCTTACCGTTTCCAAGATAACCCCACTTCCGGTCGCCATTTTGGATTTCCGAGCATAGGTTCTATTCATACTTTTTCTCACATATAGACGTACGTGATGAATCCGCAAACAGATTTTATCTAAGTCTTACCGTTTCCAAGATAACCCCACTTCCGGTCGCCATTTTGGATTTCCGATCATAGCTTCTATTCATATTTTACTTACATATAGGCGTACGTGATGAATCACCAAACAGATTTTTCCTAAGTCTTACCGTTTCCAAGATAATCCCACTTCCGGTCGCCATTTTGGATTTCCGAACATAGGTTATATTCGCATTTTACTCACGTATAGGCGTACGTGATGAATCCGCAAACAGATTTTTCCTAAGTCATGAATTGGAGGGTTCTATGGCAACCTATATTAATTCTCGTAAGAGAACAGAAAACACAAAAAAACAACAAAAAAGACAATACTGTGGTCACTACAACAAATAGTCTTCTTCAACCCCTATCCAACAAACAAAAAAAATCATCATCCTAACTAGAACCATGTAACTAACATTGTGATGACTCATATTAAGCACCCCTTAATTGTATTACTTATAAGGGTATACTATTGCACAACGTTTTTGCAACAAGTTATTACGTAACATTGTGATGACTCATATCTAATGCCCTTCGTTGTATTAACTATAAGGGAGTAAACTATTACACAACATGTTGCAACAAGTTATGACGTAATGTGATGTGTCATATCTAACGTGGCGTCTTCTGATTGGTTAATTATTACAGGTGTTTTCAATACGGTCCGCGCTTTTATTATATAAGACGGCATACACTGCAGATCAGTCAGTCTCGTGAGAGCAGCCGAAGAGTACGGACGTCCTGTTGCAGCGCTCCTCGTTTTTGTAAAAAAAATAGGTATTTAACTTTCTTTGAAGCTACATACCATCTATTATTTCAAGTTCAAAGGTGTTTCACGTGGTTTTTCATAGTAATTTCGACCAGATTGAATTTTGACGTGATCGTGCATTTTCTATTTCACCTCAAGAAATTCTATATAAATAACATACCTGAAAATTGTATCGCTATATACTAGACTTTTTGATTTCTGTGATTTTCGAAAAAGCAATGGCATCCACCACCAGTTTCAATCGTAAAAATGATAAAACTGAATGTGTTACTTGTGGGAAGCTAATCTCAAGGAACAATTTATCGGTACACAGGGCAAGATGTAGCGAAACAGGTTCGAGAATTAATCGTTCGTTACCTTCTAAGCCTAGTGCTCGATGCGGAAAAATGATCAGCATTGCACATTTAAGTAAACACCTCAAAATTTGCAAACCATCGACCGGACAAGCATCGAAAAGGAAAATCGATAATTCAGAAAAGGAGTTTACAGGATTTTTGTTGGGAAACCTGATGGTAAGAGACTTATAGGAAGGCCAAGAGGAAGATGGAGGGACAACGTTGAGATGGACCTAAAGGAAATCGGTAGAGATAGAAAAGAGTATATAGATCTTGCTCAAGATAGGGACAGCTGCAGCCATGAACTTTCGGGTTTAAGAAGGCTAGAGAGTTAGTTAGTTAGTTAGTTAGTTAGCTAATGGTAAACACTGTATTTCATTCAATCGACTTCATGTGAAAATTCGACATACCAATATTGTAAAATTGGTATAAAGATGATGGTAATATTATTGACATAATTTGCAAACAATGCGATACTCATCATGCAATTGTAAAGAAGTGTAACGTTAAATAACAAATATTAACGTTAATGACTATCATAGGAAGATTAACATATTTTCAATCAATCGTATGTGTACCCCAGGTTGAGACTCTTGAAAGAAGAACCTGCCCTCTTGGCGGAGTGGTTAGCACATCGCGCTACGACGCCAGAGGTACCGAATTCGAATCTGGCTTGGGCATGGATGTTTGTGAGTGTCCATTCCTCACCTCGTAACAGCTGGAAGATGTTTCCATTGGGTAGGTCCATTCTTGCCGAGAAGATCTCCTCACTTGAGGCGGGGCAAAAAAGCACTCGATGTTCTGGTGTGTCGATCCCTGTCCTGCAAGCTTTGCACAGATCACTATCCCTTTTGCCTATTCTCTTCAAGTAACTTCCCAGGAGGTGATGGTAAAAAATAATTAAATTACGTTGCCAATTTAGTGTCGGAAACGGAGTTGCGCACTTATCTGACGCAAACGGAGACTCGGCGCTCACCCCTTCCCCACCTCCCCTCCCACCCCCACAAGTGCTCAGAAGAAGTGAAAGGTTAAGAAATCTGGCCAGTGAACCACCCCCACCACAGCGGTACCCACAACAGAAAGAAGAGGAGGAAGCACCAGGACACCGACACTTAAGAGAATTTCCAGAAGATAAATGAAATCGTTAAATAGGTAATAACTGTTAAAAAAGATAACAATAAGTGAATTAAATACTTTCAAAAATACTAAATTAAATACTAAATTTGATACTTAAGTCCCTGTGAGAAATAGAACAATTAAGTAAATTGAAATTAAAAAGTAAGAAGAAATCAATTATGTGATCCTTATATAAAAAAATATATATATCGTAACAATCCCTAAGATTGTATGTTTATTTTATTAAGTCTCTCTGAACGCTTCATGTTGACCAGGGCATTCACTTGTTTTTCTCAGCTGTCTCAAGCCTCTTAGGCATGTTTACAATGCATTGTGTTGTGCCATGCAGACCTCCTGAGCATTCAGGAAACAGGTAATACTTCTGGTTACAGAGTCAGCGGTTTGCATGGTAGCAATTATAATAAACACGATTCGGCATTGAGGAAGAGCTCGATGGCCTGGGAATATAGAGGTGAGACAAGCTGAGGGTAGACGGACTTTTGGAATTGAGTCGGGAGAGAGAAGGTGGTCAGCAAGGCAGTAGGTCAGAGGTAGAAGGACGCTTTGGTCAGCATAGGAGAGAAGCTTACAGAGGACTTCGCTTATTTCGATTCAGCTAAAGACTTCAGATAGACAGGTAATTATCCTACACCCAGCCATGATTCAGGTTCAACGGTTCGCAAAATCCAACGAGTGACCATTGTCTTTTCTGTAGTCTAGTTCCTAGTGTAATAGTGTACCTTTCGCATTGCCAAGCGATAACTCGCCATGCTAATGACGAGTGGTCTCATCAAGGATGAATGATGATCAATTTACATCACCCCATCGATTAACTGGTTAACATGCTAGATACTCTTAAGATCCCACGAACTTCAAGGTTCGTTACGTGGTAGAGATGCGGGCCTTTTCATTTTTTTTTTCAGAAAATGAAAAGAGTTACAGTTGATTGTTAGCTTTGAAATTTTCCCCCTAGCTCCATTTTGACACGTGGTGGATTTTCTAGGGCTTCTCATGCATTTTTTTCGGAAATGCGATGAGAAAAGAGTTTGATAACCAGTTTAGGATTTAAACCCCACCCCAAATTTTGACACGTAGTGGAGTGCTTGAGGCCTTCTCTTTTTTGAAAAGAGTTTGTTAACCAGTGTAGAATTCAATACCACCCCTAAGTTCGTTACCCACCCCAAACATTTTGCTCATTTGTTTAGTTTTTTTAAGTATGTCCTTGCCATATTTTATTTTGAAAATACATAGGGCTTAAAGGTTTTAACATTAATGGGGGGAGAAGAATTTACTTGTGCCATGATAGATGTCGAGCTTTCACCTTGCAGATGAACTCGATGAAACATTAGATCAATTATTAGATATAGCACGAGGGACTACAAGTTTTAATTTACATGTCAGCGGTCCAGCTGCAAGTTCCACCCCCAAATTTAAACGTAGCCCAATTTTAACTAGACGCCTTCAGCGACAATTATTAGAAAAACAGAAATGTGAACAGCACTTAGAGCAACTAGAGCAGGATATTAGAGATTTAGGCCCAACGCAATTCGCAACCATGGCTCAGTCTCAGTTTGTTCCCCCAACTATTTTAGAAGGTATCCCATTTCAGGGGATAGCCGGGGAAGATGTATCTAAATTCTTAGATAAAGTGGATAGCCGTGCCATACTAAATGGATGGAACAGTACCCGTAAGCAGGAATTATTTCCAGCCCTTCTGGCCGGGCCAGCGCAACGATGGTACCAGACTTGGAAAGATGGTACATAAAATCAAGAAGTTTCTTACGAGGAGATACGGAAAAAAATTAAGGATGAATTTACAGGGTCCTTGGATCAATTCCAGATCGAGGAACAAATTCGATACAGATTACACAAGGAAACTGAGCCAGTTACGAATTATGTTCGGGAAAAACAATTACTTTTACTTAAGGCAGACCCAAAAATGAGTGTTCAACAACAGATCAAACAGATCATATTAGGATTACAGGTGGATTACATGAAAGATATCCACCACAAAGGGTATGAGTCAGTGCATGGGTTACTTAAGGATTTAAAATCCTTTGAAAAACTTCAGTTCTTGATGAGGCAGCGCAAGCTGAAAGAACTGTGGTACGAAGATCAAAGGGACAGTTTATTCTCTCTTTTGCATAATACACCAACATTTTCGCAACAGCAGCAGATTTTACTGCAGAGTAATAATCTGGATACTGCTGAGTCTGCGCAATCGCGACCCACTTCAGACATGGAGACAAGATTCAATGCCTTGCAAAAGGAGGTTGAGCAATTAAAATTATCTAATAATCCTCAAAATACCAAAGCTCAAGTCCAGGCTCAGGAAACTGGTCTGGAAGCGAGATTAGCCAGTCTCACTTTGAAATTGGATAGCATGGAGGATCAAAAACAGAACCCTGGCACCGACTCATCTACTCCAAAACAATTTAGAGAACCTTATTATAGGGATAGCTATCAGTCAGGTAATAATTATAGAGGTTCCTACCGGGGTAACAATAATAGACGACAGTACAATGGGGGGTACAGAAACGGACGCAATAATAATAATAACAACTCAGATCGCAATACGCGATATGGCAATACCCAACAATGGCGAAGACGTGGAAACTTCCGCGGACAGAACTCGCGGGGTTCCTCGTCTTCAGCAGGGCGAGGCCAAGAAGACAGGGAAGAGCAACGGGGGAGACCACGGTGCTCCATTTGTAATTACCCTAATCACACAGCAGCCACTTGTTTTCAGAACACGGAGGCTTTAAACGAACAGTGACTGCCCATAGAAGAGACGTATGCGCAGATTTCGTTGGCAAACAAATACCAGTCTCTACTTTCCCCTATGAGGAATTAATTTACATTAACGCAGTGTTAGGGGGACAACGTCAGAGGTTTCTTGTCGATTCCGGAAGCCAAGTATCAGTTACCAGTGATCGAGGTATTCCTTCAACCGCCAAACGTTTCAAAATTCATACGGCCATAAGGGGAGTAGCAAAAGAACAAATTGAAATTAAAGAGATTGTGCTGTTAACATTTGCAATAAACGGCCGCAATTTTACTCATCCTTTTCGGGTGATTCCAAATTTTGAACATGGGACAATCCTGGGAAATGATTTTTTAAGAGCTCATAAAGCAAATTTGGATTTTGATCAAAATCGACTCGCATTGAGGAGATTTGGTACTCCTCCGCGGAACCAGTTAAGGACGGAACACAGATAAACCTTTGACGTATCCATAAAAGTTGCTAGTCTGATCAGGGATTTATATGTGCCAGAATTTGTGACTTCCAGACAAATTAGAATTAAATCTAGATCTCATTTGTGCATTCCTGTCAAATTGACAAATTCTAGTAATCAGAATTTAACTTATTTAGAACCAGATTTACAGTTTCAAATGGACACAGGCTTAATGGTGCCTCGAGCCATTGTAAATCCGGAGTAAAGCCGAACCCAAATTCTTACAAAATTAAAATTAGGAAAGGGGAACGCTTAAGTGCCGCAGAGGCATGGCAAAATCCAGTACCAGCTTCGCGTCATATTGCAGATGACGGAGGACCTAACGTTATGGTGACCAAGGAGACTGGCACCATGACAAAACCAGTGCACGACATTACTAAATTTGACATAAATCCAGCATTAGAACCCGATCAGAAGTTGCAACTTAGACAATTATTAGAGAAGTATGTAGATGTATTTTCTTGGTCCGAGCAGGACATTGGTTGCGCCACTAACTATACGCATCGTATAAAGTTAAAGGCCGATTCTGAATTTCACGTCCCAGCCTACCCTATACCTGTACACCTGCGCAAGGAAATTAATCAGCAAATTGACAACTTGCTAGAAGCAGGCTTCATCAGTCCTACAACATCACCCTATAATTCACCAGTCTTTCTTGTTAAGAAGAAATCTGGAGCTTATCGCATGGTGCAGGATTTTCGATTACTTAATGCTATGTCTGTTTTCGATGCAGTTTCTATAGGAAACATTTCAGAGATACTGCACAATATGGCCGGTAAGAGCTACTATTGTAGTGCCGATTTGAAACAAGGATTTTTTCAAATACCATTAGCAGAAGAATCGAAAAAGTATACTGCCTATACTATACCAGCCAGGGGACAATTTGCCATGAATTTTACACCGATGGGACATGTGACATCTTCCGTGGCAATGACCCGATGTGTTCAGCTCGCTACAGCGGGAATGAATGACAATAACTTTGCCTTTTATATCGATGACATGTTTGTTTTTGCTAATACATTTAAGGATATGTTGGTGAATTTAGAGAAAGTTTTTCAATGTTTACGATCTGCCGGATTGAAATTGTCTGTACCTAAATGTTCATTTGGAAATTACGAGACAATTGCCTTAAGCCACAATGTGGGCAGATATGGTTACCGTATCAGCGATAGAATACTGTCATCCATTAAGAATTATAAGGTTCCTACCACCACAAAAAAGGTTAAAATGTTTTTAGGTCTTTGCAGCTACGTAAGGAAGTACGTCAAAAATTTTTCTGACATTGCATCACCATTACAAGGTTTAATCCGTAAAGGCAAGAAATTTACATGGGGTCCTGAACAACAATCGGCATTTGAGAAATTAAAGTAAGCACTAATTACTACACCGGTTTTGTTACCGTACGATCCAGCGAAGAACACCAAGGTTTTCACCGATGCTTCATCTCATGCAGTCAGTGGCGTATTAATGCAGCCCAATGCAGAAGTAGAGTACTTGCCATGTGCGTACTGCAGTAGAACGTTGACGGACACTGAAAGAAGATTGAGTGTTATTGAACAAGAACTAACAGCAATTTTATATGCTCTCAAATCATTTAGATTCTTTCTTGTGGGACGCCATTTTGATTTACACACGGACAATAAAGCAATTACGTACATTAGGACATCCCGTAATTTAAGCTCAAATCTTCTTCGATGGAGTAACCTTTTGGAGGATTTTTCATTCACTCCTATCCATGTCAAAACTACGGAGAACATCGCTGATCCCCTTAGCAGAGAATGTGGAGAAAATGTGGAGGATGGCAACACTGAAGAGGACATTCCCGAACCCAGGACACTCACATTATTTGATGCAACCACGGATGTTGCGGAACATCAGAGACAGGATTCATTTTTTGGCCCAATTATTAAAGTTTTGGAGGACCCAGACAGGGACGATGGAACACTACCGTTATCCATCCAGAGGCAGGTCTATCATCATGTGTTGGAAGATGGATTATTATATAGACAGCAGAAATTGGGAGCTACTACCAAGAAATTATTATGCATTCCAATGACGTTACGTGATTCTGTGATTGAGACACTCCACGCTTCACCCATAGGAGGTTCTCCTCTTGGATTTACCAAATGTTACAACGTTGCATTATCACGAATTTATTTTCCAAATATGAAGTTATTTATACAGAGGAAAATTAGGGAATGTATTACATGCCAGCAGAATAAACGCCGTCCAGGTCCACCATCAGGAGAACTGTGTACTTTTCCTGCACAAAAGCCGTTCCAGCGGATTTGCCTGGACATTTCAGGTCCATATCCTCCCTCCTCCAATCTTCGTCATCGATACATAATCGCTGCAACAGATTTTGGGACGCGCTATTTAATAGCCAAACCAGTTGCAGATTGTACGGCCAGTACAGCAGCTGAATTTGTGTATGAGGAAATAGTGTTACGCTACGGAACCCCACAGGATATTTACACCGAACGCGGATCTGAATTCAAATCTAAGCTTTTTCAGGAACTTGGCAATAAGTTGGGAGTAACCATCACGTTTTCACCAGTAGGTCTACATAACTCTATAGGTCTTTCTGAACGTAACCACGGGGTACTGCAGAGTATAATGAAGTGTTATGTTAATTCAAAACACACTGATTGAGTCCAGTATTTACAACCAAGTGTATTTAGTTATAACACTACAAGGAATCAGAATTTGAGGTATAGCCCATTCTTTTTAGTACATGGATTACAACCTACTTTGCCCTGGTAACTTGCATTACACACACCAAGCTGCGAAAATGTGGAGAATGATGTACGGTTCCGAGTATTGGAGAAAGCAAGAACCAATGCTACGGATAACTTAGCGAAGCGACATGTTGAAGTAAAGGAGTATTATGATCGAAAGAGGAAGCAGATCAAATTTCAACCAGGCGATAAAGTATTAATTTTTGACCGCACCCAGAAAATTGGAACCGCACGGTGCTTTTCAGGTATTTATAAAGGTCCAGCCACAGTTATCCGAGAAGAGAATCCTAACACATACCTGGTGGAATTCCAAAACAAGCGCGGAAAGACATTAGTGGACTCTATTGCCGTCCAGAGACTCAAAAAATATTATGCGCCAGATGACGGTGAAGGCGAGGAGAACTTGGCAGGTCAAGATGAAGATGAAGATCATCAAGAGGACAACGCGGACTCACGCATGGATAATGGTCACTAAAAATGAAAATTTATATAAGTAACAGGTTTAACATTTTTAATTTCACTTGCGTGACATAATAATAATTTATAATAAAATAGCACTAATAATATTAACAATTAAAAGCAGACTTATAATGTGCTTTAGGCACAAAAGTTTTTTTGGCAGTATGTAATAATACTAGCTAAGCGAATACATCACTAGAATTTTATAGTTACTCTTCAGAAGAAGGTATATGATTATATTAGCAAAGTTTATTTTAAGCGCCAATTATGAGAATATTTATATTATATGAATATGTAGACGTCGACGTCAAGATTTTTTTTTGCGCCCCAATAACAAGTATTTTCCTTTGGATATTGGATAGCTACCGATAATCCTGGAAATCCATTCTGCCATCGCAGAATGATAATGATTAAACCACAACGGTTTTAGTTTCTAACTTTGCCACAATAATATGCTAAGCATATTTTAGAATGAGTAGAGAGAATTAAAGATTCTTCAAGTTTTAGTGATGTTAGTATTTTAATGCATTTAAAGATTGCATAAATAATAATAATTATTTTATTTCAGGTAGTGAGGAGTAAATCAGTCTCAATTTTTTCCTTTACCTTGTACCTCAGTACGGCTCGATTGATTTTAAGTATTTAAACATAAAGTTAACACCTGAAAATAAATAAGATAAGTTTGCAGTAAAATTTAAAATAAGATAAGTTAAACAGTGCTAATAAATTTAGAGAATAAATAAATTATATTAAATAAATAAATTGAGCCTAGAGTCAGAAAATAATTAAAAGTTGAGTTAAAATATCTACTAATTAGACTAGGCAGGCTTAAAGTACGTATTAGTTTTGAAGAACTGTTTGTTTTGATTGCGTAAGCAACATGAAAATCATTGCGATTTTAGCTATTTTAAACGGATTTCTTCCATACGTAAAAGCTTCTAATTTTATTTATCTGTTGAACAAGTCCTTTGATTATCCTTATAATATAATTACAATTTTATTATTAACAACATTTATTATTAGTATTTTTATAATTTTCATAATCTGTTATTTTCTATGTCAACGCAAGAAATCTATTATTTCTGACCATGAGTGTACCAACGAATTACCGTTAACCAAACTTAATAATGATTCACCGTCCATTGATCAGATTAACGACGATGTTGTACCGATGGTTGAAGTGGTACCATTGAAAACGAGTCACCTGCCAATTCCCCCACCCCTTCCTCCGTCTGTTATTATTCAACCTAGGGTACAACAAGAAGTTCAAGATGTGTAAAAGTTAAAGATTTATTTGCAAATCAGTCACCAGTAAAAGTCGAGAAAGTTTCAAATGTCACTTTAAAAGCAGAAAGTAAGCCAAATTCTCAGGTTCCCGAACCTGTTGTATCTTTCACAGATCATATTTTTTACGACTACACGTTCGCCTAGAATTTTTTATATTTATTACGATTCAAATTTTAAGTATAATTCATTTTTTTAGGTTTGAGTATACTTTATGCAAGGTTTATTAGTCATTTATTTTGCTAGCAGCTTCCCAAGTCTTTTTTTGTACGAGCACGGAAGTGTTCCAGTAAACACGCTGTCGCAAGCGCGACGAAGTTTTCTCTCTTTCCATCTCATTTATGACGTAATTTTAAAAGTCCTTGACTTTATTTAGATTCTCGCAGCTCTTACTAAACCTTGCTTGTAGTAATTTAAAGTTTTGTATACATTAACGCGTCATGTTGCTAGTCAGCGAATCATTGCGTTGCATTTTCTTCCTCCGTTCCTTTGCCCGCTGTCCGAAGCAGCGATTTTTCCCCTCCACCTCTCCGACGGCACCCCGAACGTACCCGAAGATGTCGCCCGAACACGCCGGCAGCAAGCCTTCGAGTTTTCTTGCAGTCGATGTAGAGAAATTAGTTCAGTCCTTCCAAGCGACCACGTAAATGCAAACTTTGCACAACTTAGAATGTCTGGTGTCAGCAAATTCCTTTTTCCGAGCTGAAGCTCTCCCGAGTACTTTGAGCACGTTGGAAGCTCAGAAACACTTAACATGGACTTACAACGAACCCGTGGCGTTCGTTCATTAAAATTTTATGGGTCCAGTTAAGCTAAGCATATAGCCATCAGGATTTGAATTTCACGATAGAAGTTCATATAAACAATGTTAGGGATATATTTTGTTCTACATAAATAACTTTTGCCATAAAACGTCACATTTATGCACTTCATACTAATCACGACCAATAATTTTGCAAAGGAACAACAAGACGAATTTTTTTTTGCGTTTTTCTCGCAAAATTTTTCCGTTTTTCATAGAGATATTTATAGTAAGAAAATTTTTTGGGGAAATCGATGTACATTTGGTTTAAATCAGGATAAAGTCAAACGAAATTTTGATAAAATCAGGGAAATTTTACTAAAGGGTAATTTTAGTACTTTATGCACATAGAATAATCAGGATTATTAGCAACAGGCCAAGGCTAAGCCTCGGTGATTGGCACAGGCATGTGCAGCAAAAGTCGCCACGGCATCGTTAGCCTTTCCAAATTTAAACAGTGTGGTTTACCACAATGTTATCATTTGAGAAATTCTTCTTATTATTAATATTTATTATTAGGAAATTTAGTTTACTTACCCAATTTGCACCTTATTCGACGATGCAGAAATGAACTTTATTACTTCTTACTGATTAACTTCATGTTAATTTTAGTACAGTAGGTAATATTAGTAATTTGTATTTATATATTATATTGCATAACTATTCTCTATCTATTTTTTTTGGACATACCTAAGGAATTGACACACCATTGTTATATGAGTCAAGTATACTTTTCCGCGGCGGGTCTGTTTACACGACCAAGTGATTTGAGGTATACGGCGGACTCAAGAAGTTTTGAGTTGTTAAATTTATTTTGTTTAAAGAAAATTTGAAATTGAGAAAGTTTTTATTATCTTTATTGTGTTTAAAATTTGAATATCACTTTTTTAATTCCCTGATGCTTTATTTGTTACCACCTGGAGTTTCAACGAAAGTCAGAAGTAGCATTTAGTGAATTTTTTGTTTTATATTGCATTATATTGAACCACGGCAAATTGCACCGGCCTATCATTTATTAGGAGGCCATTAGAGGCTTGCCAAAGCAACCTTTTAGCACTCTAATAGCTTGCTTTGCGCAAATCAAATTTTATATATTTATTTTAAGGGTTCACAACATAATAATTTATTTTATAATTTTCAACAGAATTTAGAACATGCTTGCAACACTTACTTTTGTTTCTTAATTTTACATTTTGTAATTTTGAAGTGAGATCTATTACTGACAATAAATTATTTCAGTTTATTAGAACACGTAATGGTATTTTAATATCAGGCTCAGGTCAATTTATTGTCATTCAGAATTTGAATAATAATTTGAATACCCACAGGTCTATTCAGATTAACGAGGGGCAATCTATATTTTTTAATTATCAGGATTTTTCGCAGACTATTGTGGATCAACAAATTTTAGATACAAGAATTTTAGCTTTCGAACAAGTAAAGATGAAGGAAATTGAATTATTACTTAATATCCCCAAGAATTTATCTGATTTCACTATTCCCCAATGGACTCCGCTTGAACTTGCTTTAAAGCAACTTAATCAATCGATTAGTAAGGGCATCTCATTTCAGGAATTAGTTTTAAACCCTTTGCCTATGTCTATATTAGTATTTATTATTTGGAATGTTTTATTAACATCAGTACTTGCGTATTATTTGTATAAACATCATCAGCTTTTTAAACAGGTTCATTCAGAGCAGCACAGTAATAATTAATAGTTTAAGGCAACACATCAATCATGGACATTAATATTTTAATTACGGTTGGATATTTTATTTAAATTTTCCTTATTTATTTTCAAAGAGTTATGGCAATTATTTAATCAATTTATTTTAATTTATTTTATTTTGATGAGGCAATTTAATTTAATTTTAAGAAAAGGCAATGGAAATAAGTTTGGTTTTTGTGCATAAACGTGAATTATATGTACCCATCCTTTGCAATTTCCTTTCTTGATTATAATTTTTCCTTTTAACCTAACCTGTCTATATGGAACGACGTGGACAAGCAATGCCTACACAATCCATGGGCATTTTGATGACGGACATTCGCAGACAGGCTATTACTACATAGAAAGATTCATCACCATTCTACGAGGGAGACATGCAGACATTTTAACTCATACTACAAGTACTACATTTTACAGGAAGGATGTAATTAACCAGGAATTTCCCAGTATAGCGGACTATACACTATCAACGACACCTAGTGAAGGAAGCAGATAATAATTTCCCTCCACTCTGTTTGCAGTTCGAACAACAATTTTTCCCCATCTCCCAAGTTTTACGGGTAATTTACCACATCCTTTACATTGCCCCAATGCAGTCAAGACAACAAGCAATCCAAAAAGAAGAAGAAGCAGAGAAAACATACATTCTACAAGCAGCAGTTTCGGTCACAAACAATAATTACAGAATTGTGGTTCGAATTGTGCTACAGTGTTTTTCCACACATACACATGCGAGCTCCTATCATGTGTATCTATTTGGTCATTTAACATGCATTATGGGAAACAATACTTTTCCATAGCCCTTATACACATCTTCAGTTTCGTGCCATGCATGATAACCAGTTGTATATGCATTCAAGTTTACATTATACTACAAGGAAGCGACAAGCGCCAGTGGTGTCAATTGACCAGTGCTAGCATCAACTAGTGCATAATTTTTTTTAAGAAGTAGCTTTTATAATGGATATCCAATTGAACATGCAAGCAATAACAAGCATAATTACAGCACTTTCAAACATTTCAGAAAGCATGCTTTAGTGCCAATGTTTTATGCATATGTTTATCCCAAGCAGTATTTTTTTCTTTTTCACCTATATGGAATATCACAAGCGACACATTTGTTCGCAGAACATTTTCTGATATTTATAATTCGAGAACACAGTTTTTGACACTTGCAAGATACCTTTTTTCTTCTTTGTGCAGTTATATATCAATTAGTTACAAGGCTATATAAATGCAAGGCTATATTACAGTGTATACATTACCATAATTTAGAAAACGGAACGCTATATTTATGTTTGTACCAGCGACAGTTTTCAGGGTAACTAATTATATGCATCGAATATTGTATAATAATACATCGGAATGTGCAACATAGCCAGTGCAAGTTCATATAAGTTCATATATTTGACGATGTCACGAGTGAAGTGGCTACGCAGTACGCAAACTTTGGTATAATCAGGCTTTCACACAGAAAAAACAGTGAGATGTGACAATGTTTTACATGCCTACTTACGTTTCTACTTACTTGTGCACCTTTTTAAGGTTTTGTAGTTTCTTTGAAGGGTCTATATCGAGTGGCAATATAAACAAACATTGTGAACTCTGTTCAATCTAGATAAGACGCTTCTGCCGTTTGCCTCGCTTGGCGACACAGAGTAGAAATCGCGTGGCTAGGCATCACAGACTATTGACCACACGCTTGTGATTTGTAAAAACGAGCAATTCTACATAATAAGCATTACGTACACACAAATGTGGTACATTGAGAGTTATATTGCTTAACTACACGAACTCTTGTGATTCCTAGTCATACAATAGTACATATTATTGTTTTTTATATCATCTGAACAAACGAATTTGTTATTTTTAATTGTCATGTTTAGGGAATGAAAATTTTCTTTCTTTCGGGATGCGGCAAACAAGATAAAGTTATGTTTTGGTGGATTTCTTTTGTATATTTGGTTTTTTAAGAAAATATATGGAATTGGCGAACCTAGGTCATGTCAAGCTTTGTGATTTAACTTTTAAATTTTCAAAAGGGAAAATTTTCTCCGCGCGGGCGAACGTAACTATCCCTAAGATTGTATGTTTATTTTATTAAGTCTCTCTCTGAACGCTTCATGTTGACCAGGGCATTCACTTGTTTTTCTCAGCTGTCTCAAGCCTCTTAGGCATGTTTACAATGCATTGTGTTGTGCCATGCAGACCTCCTGAGCATTCAGGAAACAGGTAATACTTCTGGTTACAGAGTCAGCGGTTTGCATGGTAGCAATTATAATAAACACGATTCGGCATTGAGGAAGAGCTCGATGGCCTGGGAATATAGAGGTGAGACAAGCTGAGGGTAGACGGACTTTTGGAATTGAGTCGGGAGAGAGAAGGTGGTCAGCAAGGCAGTAGGTCAGAGGTAGAAGGACGCTTTGGTCAGCATAGGAGAGAAGCTTACAGAGGACTTCGCTTATTTCGATTCAGCTAAAGACTTCAGATAGACAGGTAATTATCCTACACCCAGCCATGATTCAGGTTCAACGGTTCGCAAAATCCAACGAGTGACCATTGTCTTTTCTGTAGTCTAGTTCCTAGTGTAATAGTGTACCTTTCGCATTGCCAAGCGATAACTCGCCATGCTAATGACGAGTATTCTCATCAAGGATGAATGATGATCAATTTACATCACCCCATCGATTAACTGGTTAACATGCTAGATACTCTTAAGATCCCACGAACTTCAAGGTTCGTTACGATATATAATTGTCTCTCTCTGTTTTTACGGGGGTTCACTCCTGTTGTAGTTAAATTGGCATTGTGGGGCACGTAACCAAAACTGCAGATGCAAGAAAAACACGTAAACACCACAATACTTAATACCAGTGACCTCACAGGTGATTTCAATTGTACGTACATGTTAAATTCATTATAAATTACATTATATTTTAATGTTTAATTATAAATTAAAATCAAACTCCATATTTTATCACGAAATTACAATTTTATGTGTGTATGTGTGTATGTCAGCACAATTAATAACACTGGGGAACAGTGAAATTGCGGCACAGTGTTTGAGAGCTAATTTAGGTCAATTTCATGCTTCTGAATAATGATATAATAATATATTTCCTGAATTGGCTCTAATTTATGAAATAAATGCAACTAAACCAAAATGGCGGAAACATAAGACATATATATAAATGAACTTCCAACAACAATTTAATAGTTTGTGATTACAATCATTATTATAAAAATAAATTTATATAGGCCTATGATTATAATAATTAAAAAAAATGTACACAATGAAGTAACAAACTATGTGAAACGTTTTCTATACGATTTCCTGCTGTATTGATTTTTAGGACAATCCCTCTGTAAGTTCCAACAGTAGTCGGCCATCATGTGGCGATCCCTCCATCCCTGGTACCTTTCTTCCATTATCCTTATACCCTGATGGAACCTTTCTCCCTGTTCTTCACTAAAATCACCAAGGTTCTCAGGGAATTTGTCAATGTGGCTATGTAGAAAATGTATCTTCACACTCATATTAGCTCCCAATTTCTCAAAATTTTTCAACATATTTCCAACTATATCGCGGTAGTTTTCTGCTCTGTGATTTCCAAAAAGTTTTTGATGACGGACACAAAGCTTAGCCAGGCCTCAGATTCGATGTAAGACATGTAAGTTGTAAAATTGGCATCATTTGTAAGTGTACGAATTTGTGGTGGTCCGTCAAAGATTCCTGCCTTCAATTTTTCAATACTTAGTCCTGGAAAAGTGTGGCTTATATATGTGAAACAATCACCACTTGTATCTAAGGCCTTGACAAACTGTTTTATCAACCCAAGTTTAATATGCAGTGGCGGAAGGATGATTTTGTCCCTATCTATCAGCGGTTCATGAATGATATTAGCTTTTCCCACTAATATTTTCCCTTGGGGGTCAAACTTTTATCGTCCAAGGCTTTTCTCTAGCACGACTATCCTACAAACATAGGAAACAGGGATATTTTGTGTACCCACTTTACTGTCCTAGTAAAAATTTCACCATCTTAAAATACACACGAGCCACTTATGTTCAGCATATTCAATTTCTTTCTAAAACCATTTTTATGTTTTGGTATTCTTCCTTAAGCTTTGTTGAGTGTCTGATATATTGCCTAGCAATGCTTCATACGTTGCCTAGCAGCAATTTACAAATAAATAAATAAGTTTCTTAATGGGAATTTCAGCCCATTATCAAATTTTGATATTACCGAGAAAAGCGTAGAGTAATTTTACCTCCTACATTTTCCATGGTGTGTTTATTTTTATAACTGGAGTCAATTCAACTGAACCAATCATACAATTGGCAATCACAGCTGTTTTGTGTGCTGAAACTGTTATTAAACTTTATGCCACAAAATAAAATATTTTTTTTTGTTCCCCAGTGTAATTATAACTCAAACATTATATTATATATTACATAATAATATTTCATTGAAATCATCATTATTACCTTATATATAATCTCTTATTGTATATTACTTAGGTGATAGTAACATAATGGATCATAATATCCTAGCTAACTATATGACTATATTAACCTAGGACTTTACCCTTAATTACAGTCTCATTCTAAATACTAACCTATCATGTTACTTTCAAACTTTATATATATATTAAAAATATCAAAATACAGGAAATCATATTTTAATGTCCATATCTTAACTTTTATACACGTTCTTATCAATAACGAACTAATTGAAACAGATTTATTTCCAAATAATATATAACCAACATCTTATTCATTTTCCAGCGCACTTATAAGACGAACTTTAAATGCGAGAAACTCCCAGAGCCGCGGCAGCGACACTCTACACGCAGACGTTGCACTTTGCACGGCTGCAGTCATCTCTCCCCCGAGAAAGAATGCTGACGCGAATTCCTATCAGCATAGTGTTCCGAACATATCACTTCACGCGACAGCGGTGGAAATACAAGAGTTTAAAAACCTTAATGAGCAGCGAACAACTGTTTTCCTGTCTCAGAAACGTAGATTACCTGGTTAGCTTGTTGCAGCCGGGCAATTGGGTCCTGTTCTGGCCCCCAGAATCGGGAGGGAACGTCTTCGCGTGTTTAAGGAAAACATAATACATAATGGTGAACTTCAGTAAATTTTACCTGTGGAAATGCATTATATCAAATCTGTTTTGGCTTACCAGAATAAAAAAAAGTAACAGAAACCAAATCATTTGAATTTTTCTCATCGTCATTATCATGGTTAACATATATCGCACATTTCAAAGTGCATATGCAAGTTATTTAATCATCTCATAACTAATTCACGAATCGAAAATGATAATAATATAAAGAAACATATAAATAACTCATTATTACTAATTCTTCACCTACATCTTTTTACTAACTTCTAATTAAGTATATAATACTAATGAAAATTAACTCTATTAACTAACCATATAAACCAAATTAATTATAATAACCGTTCTGGCATAATTCAAATGTGTAAAATCTCACAAGCAATATTATAATACCATGTTTTTATTATCATTATTATTATTGTATTATATATTGTATAATTTGAATAATAAACAGAAAAGAAAAGAGAAAAAGTCAGGGGAACCGTTTAAATTCAGAGCAACTGACGTCCTGGTTTATTTAAAGGCACCAGGACATAAGCGCATAACCCCTTCATTTATGTTGTTCATTTAGTCTGTTATTAGATAAAGCAGACAATTTCGAAATATGTAACGTATATGTATATATGTGTACTGAAATATGTTGAAATAAATCTCTTTCTGTTCTTTTGGGTGTCCATTCATCAATTTCATCATATCATCATTCATGTCCAACATCGCAAATTAGCCAAATCAAATCAAATCAATCAATTTTGAAAGAAAAATGATAAATACATGTTACATCTGAGAATGTTTCGTTAACTCTTAAATTATAGCCACAGACGCTATCTCCCCTTGGTCCTCCCCCTTCACAATCCTATTATGTTCCTCGTCCTAGACAATCTAATAGTAATAATAAGTTAACAATAACCAATCAAGCAACAACTAAAAAGATCATAAACATGAACATATTTAGGTATTGAATATAAACTTGTTGTACAAAGTTGCATGCAAGTATAGACAGTAGCATTATCAACAAAACGGACATGAAAAATAAATTATAAATGTAAGTTAAATTCTTCCGATTGTATTCTTTCCTCGAACAGAGCTTATTGTATTAGCTATAGGAGTAACCGTCTCCAAATTATTTCGGCGCTCAGAGCAACCGCTGCTTCCTTCTTGCTATGGTTCTTGTCTTGCTGGAACTGTGTGCAGCTGTGCAGATAAGATCAATGCATTCGTGAGCAAAATAACACGCAGGAAAGAAAGTAATTCTCAGGAATCACGCACTTTTGTTTCCATTAAGATTGTTCATACAGTGGATGGAGAATAGAAAGAAATTAGAGATGCTATACGTAAAAGGCACAATTATTCCATCTTTAGTCAGTTTCCGTAAGCAAAATAGAGACTACACATAACTTGTAAAGAAGAAAGTATGTAAGCTAGAAACAAATACCAGTATACACTAAAGCCACATACGACCATTAAAGCTTCCTGATGCTGTAGTGGTACCGTCGTCGCTTTGCGATCAAGGGGACCCAGGTTTGATACCTGGTGGCGACACACGGTGCTTCTAATCCCATTTTAATCTGTAGGTCCAATCTTCGTTAGCCTATATGTGGATAAAGTGGGCTTGATTGATTGGTTGATTCGGTTTATTTTACTTCGCTTCTCTGCTACTCTTCGCTAATCGCAACGATGTGGATGAGTGTTGATACAATGAAATTGATAAAGGAACACTCACAAAAAACACCCATGCTCACGCTGGGATTCGAACCCGACAACCTGGTGTGATAACCCCGCCACGGAGGTGCGTAAGAGAGGATTTGAAAGCAAGGTCTGCTACAGATATTTTGAACTTAATTTAGAGGGTATTTTTAGGCATTGTTGATTGAAATAATCTTGAACACAATGTCAATGAGCGTTGCGCGGCAACTGATATTGGAAATAAATTCACAAGAACTATTTCCGTCCGAAATCTAAGAAAACAGTAAGTACTTGCGCATAGTAAGAAGGTAAAAAGTAGTTTATTCTTTTTGCAAAATATGCAGTACTTATTGTAAGAGATTTGAAAATATTTTTACAGGTACTTTTCGATTCCTTCCCCGATCTGGTCTATATCCCTCAAACTTAGATAGACTAAACTCTGTTCTAAATTTCTTCCTGGCCATTGCTCCCCACCGAATTCCATCCACATAACACTTGCATAAGTCCTTCTGAAAATGCTAAATATCCATACTCCTCACGATAGACACATACTTTAAGACTATATATTCCTCCTTAAAATAACCAATGGGAACATAAGAAGTGATCGCCTTCTTCAAGAAATTCACTTTCGAGTGCCGTCTCCCACCACAAGGTGCACTCAGATTTTCACAAACCAGAAACCAAGATTAAGCCTCATTCAGCGTTCTCTCTTCTACAGACTACCCGGCCAATACAACACTTTAGCAAACCGAGTAGGCATTTTTGAAAACCAGGCACGTTTTAATAGGTTATTCTGTAACAACATGTAGTTCACTTTGTCTATTATATGTATTCTAGTTTATGTTATTCTTTTTTATTGCTACTTCTATTGTTATTTTTGGCTGTTATTTCCATTGTTATTACATTGCAATGTGAAATGACCAACGTTCTAGTTGGAATGTTCTGGTAAATAAATAAATAAATAAATAAATAAATACTTATTGTAAGACATATGAAAATATTTTTACACCACTTTTCAATTCCTCCATATTGGAACAAGTCGATTGATTAGGTTAAATAATACTACACCAGTGCTGTACGGTATCAAACTAAAAAAACATTTTAATGATATCCCTACATTTACGTAAATACATCGTGTGTAATAGGGACAAGTCTATATTTCGTCCGACATCTTGAAACGCATTGATTATAATAATCTAGCGCAATAGCAGATCCAGCTTCCAAAGTATAAGACACTAAGAATATTCCCATTGGCTTATGCGAACACTATACCCAATACAAACAGAACCATCTGGCGGTGGAAGACAACGCACTCGAACAGTGAGAAAGTATCGATGAAATAATCATATCGATACTTAACCTCGATACTTGAAAAACGAGATACTTTTAATTTTAATGCCTTAATAGAGAAATAATACAACAATTAAAATATTTTGCTAACAATATACGAACAAAATGTGCTACAAATTTACTAAAGATTTATGATCACTTTCCGGTTTTCGTAAAATTCAAGAAAAAGACACTTTAATTCTTACTTTAAAAATCTCACTTGATGGTTCATTATTGTAATTAATTTTATAGGTTTAAATGAAAGTTTTATGTTTACAGATCACGTGATATTCAATGAAACCCAAATAGAGAAGGAAAACATAGCAACATAATGTCGAACTGTAAGAATTTGTAACTTTAACCATACACATGTTTTGTAATTTGATGCCCCGTAAGTTTGTTTACCTTCACATTGGCTTCTAATCATCGGACATTAAATATCATTCTATATTCCAAAATGTTGTTAATATGTCTGAGTTTTCTTTAAACAGCACAAAATGAAATAAGAATTCAATATGTAGGTTCGTGTGTAAGCTACAAGGAAGATTTATTTTCCCTCTAAACTTAAATTTCATTAAAAAAAACATAAACATTGTGGGCCAATACTTCCGGTCCCATCATCCACCCAATACGTTACGGAGTGACGTGTGGTCAGCAAGACGAACCCCAGTCCTTGTTGTAGATTTCCATGAACAGGTTACGCTACTCATTCTTAGCTTCGGTCGCATACACTAGCTGAAATTCCATGAGAAAAGTTATTACGCTTCCCCCAGTACGCGTCCCGTCAAGACCATCTAAGAAGCTTCACCTTGAGAGGGTGGTGGTCGCACGGCCACGGCGAGGGACTACATTTCATTCTACATCAATTAAAACACGCAAGACTTCTCAGAAACTGATGTTTTTTACTGCGTCTTCTTGCGCTACTTTTGGCTACTTTGCGAAGATGGAGATGAGGGATGATAATATAATATTTACGAATGGACATTCACAAACATCCAAGCTCTAGCCAGGATTCGAACCCAGGACACTTCTCAGAGGATGGTACGTAATCAATAGATGGGCTAATCTTACACGATAATCAGTCAACGACTCATGTAAAAGTCTTGTAATGAGATGTCTACGTAAAATACGAATACACAATTCATAGTGTCTTTATAGAAAGTCCTGTCTGTCCCTTGAACTTTGAATAGCTGTAAGTTCGTAACGAAATGTCGGATATGAATACGACTTTAACACAAGAGAGCATGGTTCTTTGGCATGTTTTGGCAGTTGAAAGAAATACACTATGTACAAGAAGAAACGCAGGAGGGGGAGGGGTATCGGTAAGGGTGTAGAAAAAATGAACAGAATCATATTTTTGCCCCACAACTTCTCTACGTACACAGAAATGTCGAAAGAGGCTAGTTGTGTTTGGTTGCAATGTGTAGGGTGACAGAGAAATGAAATTTTATGACGTCAGCAGAAAAACCTACTTTTTGCACATTTTCGCGGCAGTTTGCAACGCAGCGAGCATCAAATTGTTATGCTTGAAAAAAAGGCATAATACATCTTACACAGCAGAAGACTTAATCAAGAAAACAATCACCACCGAATTCTGAAACATGCCAGGAATAATTTTAGAGGACTCGAAGAAGGTTTGGAATTTTCCACAATGCACCTAACCTTTTGATCCAGCAAGAACAATAAAGACATATTAAATCGAAACGCATATCCACAACGTATCGCACAAAATGTAATACAAATATAAATTATTTTCTAAATCACTCGAAGCATACGCGGTATCAGCTTCACTGGGGTCCTTTTGCACACATCTGGGGTGATAGACACTCCAGAGGTGGTCGCCCTGCATACCGACACAGTATGGCATTCACCGTGGATCACAAAACCATGACTCTCCAAGCACTGATGCGTGAACCATGCCAGTTTCACTTCTCTGTATTGTACCTGCGGCAAAATGTCAGGATTTAAACTGTATGCTTAACAAACAGTTTGCTGAAAATCTCAATTAATTAAACACACGAAACAAAAGATAAAACATTAAGAAAGGGAATTCGGATCACAGTCGTCAATCAGTTAATCTCATTTTAGAATTATCTCTTTTGCAGGAAGCAAGAATGGCTCAGAGTACCAAAATAAAGAGATGCTTATACACTGAACACAAAGGTTCAGCTTTTCGCCTTGCTTCTCCAGGACTCCGTATGCTCCAGGAAATTTGTTACTCGAAGATATGCAAAATGATCGTGAAATCTTGCAGAAAGAGACTGAATGAAATATTCAATTTTGATGAAAACAGAAGAGCTATGAGGCAATTCTTCTCTCAGCTTCCAGTCACCGTACGAGAACAAATTTTGGAAAAACTCTCCAAGAAATATGAACATGGAAGTTACCCCTTCCATTTGTACCTGGATGAGATGCTTTTCTCGATGGGGATGAGAAAATTAAAATTCAGCGTAGGGTGTGATTGTCGGCAAAATCATGTTGATACTTTCCTTAATTTGGCATCGGTGGAGGGAAAAGAACTGCGCACATTGAAATTTGATTGCATGTCCTATGACCCCATCCAATTTCATGTCACACCAAGAATTTACGAGCTGTTGAAGAAAACCTTGGCATCTGCTGAGCATCTAGTGGATCTGAAGTTAACATATATATGTAATGACGACATCATGAAGATGATTGGCGAAAACTGCACACGCCTTGAGAAGCTGAAGTTATCCCCTGCGGGAATTACTGAGAAAGGTATCCATTATTTAACCCAGAATTTTATTCGACATCCAACAGAAACTCAAGACGGGAACAGGGTTTGGGAAAGCACTCTGTGGGGATTTCCAGGAATATTCCCCCCACTGGAGGAGCTGTTGCCGGAAGGGGAGCCTGTGAAGTTCTACGAGAGGAAGAAGAGTCCACTTTGCTCCACTCTGAAATTTGTCAGCATTGATGATTCTGATTTTGAAGAAATGCTTGTCTTGATAGAACTCATCCCAGGCTTAGAAGGAATTGGTAAATGGGTGCCTGATTACTTCTTGCTTGAGATCTGGAAGAAGTGGTTTAAGGTCGAGGAAAGGAAAAATGACGTTCTGCATAAATCCTTGAATCTCACGTCAATTGGTGTAGGAGAAATGGACGAGCGGGTATTTGACATGATAGCTACGATATGTCCAAAGCTACGACATATACGCTACAGTTCCTTTAAACCTAACAACCCATCAACATTTTCACTCAGTTCATTCAATCGTTTCATACACCTTGAGTCTTTGGAGGTTAAACACAGCAATTCAGTTCTTCATACTGAAAGTTTTGGTGATTTGTCAGAAGAAATAAGAGGTCGACTAACAACTGTAAGGATAAGAATCCACTTTCTGAAAAACCTTTCAATGTTTCTAATGTACATGTATGTTCAGAGCTTCACCGCCTCACTCTAAAGTTTCCACACATTTCGTGGAGAGGAGTTAATCTGATGCCACCGCGTGACACAATGGAGAAACTAAGCTTCGTCGAGCTTCGTGGGAAAGTAACAGGAAAGGCTATCCTTTCAATTTTGGAATGTGCCCCGAATTTGGAATATTTGACAGTGTATGATATCATCGAGAGAAGCAATGACTTCTTGTACCAGATACTTGGGATGAGAAAAATGCCAGAGTTGGAAACATTTGAAGTACTTGAAGGGTTTCTACTCGACACAGAAGATGAACTACGATCTTTCGTCACTCACTCCTCGAAAATACAACACTTTGGAAAAGTACGCTTTCTATAAAATCTTCAGATACAAGTAAATATTTCTTACATATTGGCTTTCCTTGACTGATACGAGTAAATCACAATTCTCGAAATTTAACTCAAGTTTTCTGTAAAGCACATGTTAGTTTTGTAACTGTGTACACATATGATTTCAAAGAAGTATTTTAGACCTGTAACAGTTGCTCTGTTTTAACTCTGTTATATATAAATTTGTATTCTAATTGGAAAATACAGCAGTTTATAACTAAATAAAATTTCGCTTAAGAAGATTAATTGCAAGATTGCTGCTTGATAAATACATGTACTTGTTGTGTGCATGCTAATTATTCATCGTTAATCACAACAATATGATGAACTTGTGGAGTGGATGATGGGACAAACTTAGTGCCGGATCTACAACCCCCAAAACCCTGCAGTGCGTGGGGGCGGGGCGGAGGCAAGGCCTTTAGGTGGCTCCAAACTATTGACATAGTAGAGGGTTCGTATATGAGTATGTAAAATATTAAAGTAGTTACTCAGGGGTAGATAAACAAATATAATATATACAGGTACAGATAAAGTTCCCTGGTCATATAGCACCGTGTCATCAAGGCACATTTAGGGTATGTGGGCCTCACATATTTTCGATGTCGGCCATCTTAGAGGTGATGCTTTCAGCACCACGCTGCGGCAGCCCTTACACCCCACCTCCGGGTACCATTTTATTTGAGGCTGGGTGGCCCCTAGAGCCAGCTTTATGCAGGAGAATACCGGCAAAATTCCGGGTTTCCTGAGTTGCAGTCAGGCTATAATTTCGCGAGAAATGAGTGATGAAGCATGAAAGTTTCTTCAACCTATCATTAATCAGGAAAAAATTATGACTGCATGATTGTAACAAATGTATCATTTGCCAGGTGTGAGAAAACAGTGTCATATGTATATCACATCACCCCCATCCCATTTTAAAATTTTGAGTTTAATTCAATATGGCTGCCACAAATGTGGTTCCCCTTAAGCATAACCTGTATCTATCACGGCCTATTGTACCCAGCCTAACTCCTTTACTTTTGAAACTCCTTGACTTTTGATAGGGGGTGTTAATAAGGGACTTTAAATCACCCTGTAGGCTCTTATATGTGATTTCGTCAACATGAGATCAAGAATGACACACATACACACACACACACACACACAAGCACACAAATATATATATAGATGGTGGTTTAAAGGTAGATATGTAGAGGGGGCCATTTTTAATATTTTGCGGGGAGGTCCAAGACACTGGACAAACTCAATGATTCATCCACGCTTTCATCAGAGTTTGAACCTAGAATATTCAGTTAGTTTCTTAACATCACACGCTGACGGCAAGCTGTCAGTCATGTTGGCTGTGAAGATTTTTCTTCTGGGGTCGTCATTTATCACGTGGCGTCCCATGTAGTTGATACGGAGAATGTAGTATATAGAAGTAAATAAAATAGATAAATAAGGCTAATTTTTAGGGCAATAAAATTAAAAACATTATATTCGTATCTAGTTTTAAATTCTAGTAACGTCATAATTTGAATGAATACGTCAGACTAGGAGTGTAACAATCAGGCTAGACCTGAGGGGCCTCGAAATATAGTAAACAATATTTCTCATGTGAAGCATTAAGATTAAATTCACGATAACTTGCTTGCACATTTTGACTCATTCATTCTTTTATTGAATAAAAAGCAATTTGTCTTATCCTTTCTTCTATCTCGCGACCTTGAACTCCCGATTTTAATAAGTTAACAATAAAGCACCTCCAACTGCAACGAAGCACGTGTAAGGCATTTAAATGCATGCGTTGTTTCATCCCTTCCTACAACAGGCCCGTACACATATGTTCTTAGGGCCAGGAGGGGTGGGTGATATTGGAATATATGGAACAAATGGGAGATCCGAAATGCTGTTGGATTGATGGAGTTGGGTTAATTTACATCGATTTTCTGACACTTTTGGCTAATCGCCTCGATGATGATGAGTGATGATATGATAAAGTTGATAAAGGAATACTCACAAAGAATACCCATGCCCTGCCAGGCAATCGAACCCGGGACCCATGTCGTCGTAGTGCGCTGTGCTAACCACTCAGTTACGGTGGTCGTCGAATTCTGTTGTGAGTATTCGATGTGACCACCAATGTTATGGTAGTATTGCAGCTAGTGCTAAGTATACACTCAACGGAAAGTGTAATGTGTCCATTGTATTTTCAATCAGACTTTTTTTCACGGTTGAAATAGAAACGCAATTCTGCAGATGTCAACAAATTCGCTTATAGACAAAGCTTGTCACATGACGTACGGCTTTGTGTTTATTGTTCATACGGTAAAACCTCGTTAATCCGGACTAATACGTTGGCCGGTTTAACGAAATTCCGGATTATCTGAAATAACCTAAAAGAACAGTAGAAAGTGCATTAAAACTTCGTCTATAGCAACGAAACACGTTTATTATGATGTGTTTAAAGGGCAATAGGCCTAAATACTGTACACTATACAGTACAGTAAAATGTAAAGCAATGCTGTAGATACAATGCAGTGGTTCATCAGTGGTTGAGTGACTTTTCTTTGGGAAGATCTTTCATGGACGTTGGATGTACGTATTTGTAGCCGTTACAGAGCAATATGACGAATGTGATTGTTGACGTTTAGCCATAATTAAAACCTTACATTCTGCTTTTTTTCCTTTTTCCTGTCCGGATTAAGCGAAATCTGGCTTAACGGGGTCCGGATTAATGAAGTCTACTGTATTCTGTTTTCAGAAGTATTCGAATAGTACTGTGTTCCACAAATTAAGAATGTTTTCATTTTTTTAAAAAAAAGAATAATTACACCAGCACCATTGAACGACCATGATAATGCTATTGTCAGAAAATAATATATTTATAAATTAAATATAGCAATGATTATTAACATGAAGAACATGTTTAAGTGAGAGTTAACAAAAAAGAACGAAACATTTTTGCAATACGATTGCAGTTTGAAAAAAATAGGGATAGGGATAAAAAAAATGGACTGTCCGAACTAAATTAGGATTCACCTTATACAGAGTGGTCCAAAGGAAGGTTGACAGTTCACAGTAAACATATGCGAAGTTGACATTTGTTATAGCAGTGACATTATGCAAACTTTCTGTAAACACACACACATGAACATAAACATTACCACAAACAGATGTTCAGTGTCCACCATCAACCTAGTCACGTAATAATAATATATTAATTTATATATTGAAATTAGTATTACTTTAATTCAATTAAAATACCATGAAAATTATTATTATTATTATTACTATTAATATTATTATTATTCGTAAGACATTTCGTTAAGATCCCCCCGAAACATTTCTGGATACGCCACTGATTGTGCAGAATTTTCTTTCTTCCACTTCGAAACGGTTTATTACGAGGTGTAAGAGCTATCACGAACACAACACAGCGAGCGAAAATAAAACTACACAAGCGAACGCACACAGATGAAATATCACAGCATTGATTACAGCGTGTTTCTACCTGCTTCCTGCTCGCGTTTGGAATAGTCCTTCCAGATAGTTTTGTCTCCCGTGGCCAGACTGTAACTGCTACTGAAGTGTCGTGTGCGTTTCAACTTTTAGTGGACTTTGCAACATGAAGCCGAGGAAAAAATCAGGAATGTATCCAAGAGAGCGCAGAAGCAAATAAAAAAGAAGAAAGAAAGGGTTGAAGCTGCAACAATGGAGACGAGAGAACATGGCAAGATAATTTTTTGGATCATTATATATTCTAATAATCTGAACAATAATGAATTTGAATCTGCACCAGATCTCTATCTTTGAGAAATCGCAGAAGGGAATAGAGCATATATGATGCACCAATAGATGGCTGCATCATCATACGGTATGCTGTGAACGAGGTTGATCTCTGGATTGGCCGTCGAGGGACTGTGGAGTGGCCAGCCCGATCACCCGACAATAAACCCACCAGACTTTTTTCTTTGAGGTTACCTCAAACAGAAGGTGTACTACGCTAATCCCATTGACAGTGAGCAACATACGTATGCGTGAGGTGATTGTTCAGGAGTTCAAGAATGTTCCGGTTAACATGTGTAGGAAGGCGTGTGCAAATGTTGCTTTGCGTCTACAAGCCTGTGTAGACTTCCATGGTGCCCAGGTCGACCACTATCTTGAAAATCAATGACTTATGTGTGTGTGATTCCATTTTTGTAACCATTTTGTAGCCATTGGAGTTGTTAACATTTGTCAATAAAAATAAAATAAAGAAAAAATAAAAATAACATCTAATCAAAAACTGTCTAATTGAGTCTGGCCCATCCGGTATATCTACATACGAAACTGTTACTTATGCAAGAAAAATAAATGTACCTTGAGAAAAACCAGTCTACTCCGTTTCCTGCGGTGTAGATGGCAAAGTCTGTTCTCATTATCCCATTCATTACTCTTCACCACGAATAAACTTTATCTGCAGAAAATAATACAGAAAAACTACTAATTGAGGATTAAAATTGGTAAACGTTGTAAGTGTCAAAAGTAAAAGTGTTAGGAAATCGTATCGTTCCGCACATCAGCCGTAAAAACGTTCACACTAGTGACCTCTTTACACGCCCTTTGAACTACTTAGAGGGCTACCAGCCACTTTTCACGTTTACCACATGATAACGCATGGCACATTTCAGTTTAACGTGGAAAACGGTGTTTGGATTATTGTGGCCCATCGTTTACCAATTTTAGTCTTCAATTCAGTAACGCACAACTTTACTCTTCCAGTGTGAGTGTTGTTCGTTGTAAAATTAAAGTTGTAAAACTACAATTTTAGCATACGTGTAGTTAATTGTGCATGATCAGAATGATATATGTATATCTTATGGAACATTGTTCATTCAATGAACCTGTTATGATCACTGACTGGACAAACTGAAGAAATGTTTAATTCGTGCTCTATTTTAAACTAATTAGTGTCATATCCAGCGAAAAAATTAACCGCTCATATTATTTGATTACTATTGTTAATAAATGTTACAATAAAGACAATGTATTGTGATTATTACTATCAATACTAAAATCTAAATAAACTTGAAACACCTCGCGATAAAATTATGCGTAAGCCAATTATAGTTACAAAAATTGTAATTTCTATTTAGGAACTGTAGGTACAAAATAGGAACAGTTTTCGGTTTTCCCTTCATTGCTCTTTATGGAAGATTAAAAAGACAGAGAGAGAGAGAGAGAGAAAGAGAGAGAGAGAGAAAGTGCCTTTTCCCCTCCCCGCTTCTCCCACATAATGACATATCCAAGATTCAAGACAGATGATATCGCGGCTGTGTTTACTTCGCGTATCTTCCATTTCATAAATGTTTGAGAATCTTTTGTCATCAAATTACGGTTTTACTATCCATGAAAAATTCGTTACGTGTTAAAAGCACGATAATTCATGTTTGCTTTCTTCGCTCGCCTGCGCGCCAGATGATCCAACTGCTTCACAACAAACAAAAAATCGTCCTTCCACCCTTGCAAGCGATTGCGTTAGTTTCCCCTCAGGTACCCACCCCACCCCAACTGCCGTGAACAGTAAACAGCGAATGCCTACCTACAACGATCTCGTATGAAAATCTGTTTCCATGTGTAGGTAATATTTTATACTTTTTTAAAATCATTTCGCTGTTTCTTTCACATAACTGGTGTAGGTTCGTAAGGGACTATTTACTGTGTCGGAGCTCTACGAGGCAGTAGAAGCTGAGACTCAAGAAACTGTTAAGACTTGCCAATCTCGTGACGTCAGAGATACTTAACACAGTAAGCCACGCAAAAACCAACCCACATGACCCCTCCCTCTTTTCCTTCTTCCTCAGGTTCGACTTTCGTCAAATGTATGAAGGAGCCTTAACCTTTTGCCGCACAAGCGTCTCGAACGAGATACCCAAAAGTAACCCTTACGGAACCAAGCGTCTCGATCGAGACGCTGTGTCAAGGTTGTAGTTTTTACGTTATAACTTTTCTATTTTTGGCTAGAATTTCGATTTTTTTATATATTGTTCCTAACACATGTATTTAACAGAAATGTTTTTTGCATTTTTTTTTGTCTTCATGAAAATGGAGGGGGAAAGGCGGGAAAAGGCACTTCTCTTTTGCGTCTCTTTTCAAGGTCAATTTTTTGCCGACAAAGGAAGACCGGCTTTGTTGTTCTAAAGCAATGCTTTTCACTCCCTCTTGCTAAGTGCATTCCAAGGAAGCTTGTTTATCAGTATTCGATGTCAAAATGAAAGTTTTCCGTGAGGGCGCAAGCAGGGGCAGGGGGAAGGCTGGTTGTTGAATCTGCGTTGTGAGAATGGAATTTCGAAGCACGCTGAAGGAAACCTTTGTTTTTTTTAGCACAAGTGTCCACAAGTGGCAACAGGGGTTACCCAGCATTGTCTAAAAGTAGAATTTCAAGCAGCTGCAAGAATTGGCACTCATTTTTTACTACGTTCTAGCTTTTCGTCCGTGAATGTTGTGCGTAGGTGTCGTTTTGTGCCCAAGTGCGAGGACATTTTTTGGGTGAAGTGACAATTTTTAAAAATAATTTTTGGGGGTTTTCTCCCTTCCCCCTCCATATATACACCAAATTTGCATAAATTTTGCATTTTGTGCATTTTGACATTTTTTTTCGGGGCGGGGGGAAACACCATTTTTTTAAGAAGAGTATTTTTGAGGGGATTTCCCCCAATTCCCCCTCCATATGTACGCCGAATGTGCATAAATTATATATCGTCTGAATCTATGATTCATTCTGCGTACAACGGCATATCTTTCATATCTCTAGGGCATTTAGTTTCTGAGCTAAAGTCATTTCAAGGTACCGCTGCATTTTGAAGCTTGAATCAGTGGCGTCCGGACCATTCCTTTTGGTGGTACAACTCAAGTTACATTGGTCATACGACAATGATGCAAATATTTTTCTGTTTCTTATATGCCAGCGATCATTTCCATGTGCATGTCGACACTGTCATGTACTTTTTTCTTGGGGGAGGGTGGAGGAACCAAATTTTTTTTCCGACATTTTGGAATTTTGAGAGTTAGCAACCTCCCCCGCTACATATACGCCGCATTTGCAACAATTTCATATAGTCTGAATCTCTGGTTCATTCCGCGTACATCGGTATATCACTCATCTCTCTAGGGCAATTAGCCTCCGATCTACACTCATTTAATTGAAACTCTGCATTTTGCTCAAAATCGGCTCGGGCAATAGAGGCTTACATGTGAAAAAGGCCTTGGGCGGCAAAAGGTTAAGTTTCTTAGACTCAAAACTTGTTTCAAAACAGCTCGAAGCATGTATCGTACTCGTACACCCGACGATAAAAAAGCAGTAGGCGAATTCAATCACTATTTTTATTCCGTTTGTTTTTTCCACTACGACGATAATGAATTGAAATCCAAACATCAATAAGTAGAGGTTACCACCTTCTTCGAATCAACAGAATTCTATTCCTTTAAAGAACATACAACATTGGAAGATGCAAAATCTATATTCACTTTTGAAATTACGAATTGCAAAAAGGCGATATAGATAAAAAAAAATTCTATAATTGAAACTTACTCTAATTTTCGTAAAGAATTATCATCGTTCGTATATAATTCCTATTTAATTGATGTATAATAACAATTTACGGTCCGAGATCCATATGCAAAGTAATTTTGTAAAGGTTTACGTACAGGAGGATGAGGAAAGAGCTTGTAACATGGGAAGGGTTTAATAGGTCCAAACCCCTTCCATTACTTTATTAAACATTTTGCGTTAATCGAATAGTGCATCAACAGTTGATCAAATAAATATAACATATGAAATCATTTTGAAAATATAACTTATAATGAATGTTGTACAATTAATTGTAACGAACCCGTCTCGTCACAATTTTGTACTAGTCGCACCTCTATTTTTGTGACCTTCCTGATAAAAATATGTAATTAGAAATGTATCAATTTAATAACAGGTTACACCTCTAATTTGGTAAACGTACTTAATATTTAATGTAAGAATATACTTTTAATAGTTTATATTTCTTCCACTTGCTTACGCTTGCGTCGCTGACCCAATATAAAGGCGAGAGCGGGGCTAGCATCTGAGTTTGACTCCGTCTGCGGACGAGAGAAGTAGGGCTCTGCCTACGGGCAAGAGGTAAACTCCTCCTAACAGGAGAGAGAAAAAGATATCCCACTCCACCTTCTGGTGAGAGAAATTTACTCCACTTCAGTGTGAGAGAAGCCCACTCCGCTTTCGGGCGAGAGATATTTAGGTAACCAGACCTTTTTCTTTCATCAAACCCCGTCATCTCGCCGTTGGGGATGGTAACAGCGAAACCCCGTCTCCTCGATGTTGGGAAATTCGCTTCGTAGAATCTATTCCTTAGTTTTTCGTCTGTTACTCCTACATGTAAACAAAAAGCAGTTTCCAAGGTTACACTAATCTTTCTCTTTTAGATGCTTTGTTTAAACCCTTTGTGATTGTTTTCTAACAAGAGTACTAGGTATCATATACAAAGTTGTATGGGTTTCTTTAAGTGTTAAAAGTTTTTATAGTTCAACTACAAAAGGCCGTAACTATATACAGAGGCCCCAAATATGAATATATGTATATCTGTATCTGTGAAACTATAAGTTGGATGTATAAAACTACTGTAAAAGGGTCTAAGTTCAGTTCTTGCTTAAGTTTGTGATGAAATAAACCTTTATATGTTTTAGTTAATTTTGAGTTGTCAATGAACTTAACTGGTCAACTACGTCATAGCCCACTAAGTGCTCGTTTATTTTCCCGAACCCTGAGTAAAATGGAGTCTCATGCCTCCGCTGGAGAAAAAGGTTAGCATTATGGGTAGACTTGGAACACTTAGCTAAGCTATTGGTCCCATTCTCCCCCCGACCAGGACGTTACATAATGTTATTTTATTCATATCTTCATAATAACTATAACAGTATTCATTACGTTCAAAATAAACTGTAAAATAGCAAAATGTTCGAAAAACTATTGAAAACGCAGATTTGTATTTTGATATAATTATAATTTGCAAATTTTGTAAATAAAAATCTCAATGTGCGAAATGAAAAATGAACATAATGAAAAATATTGTAAATGTTAATATAATTCATGCACGTCTATGTACTGTACTATGTACAGTGAGATGTTTAAAATATTCATTGAAAACTGTTTAAATTCAATAATAATGTAATTATTTATCAGTTTACCATTAGTCAATATCATCCATGATCAATAGTTATTAGTTACAATACAAGTATTTTAATCTTACTATCCTTGAACTAATGAAAGCTGAACCCTTTTCATTACTTGAATTACGAAATCAAAGCAAAAAGCAAGTAGAACATAGTAGGTCTCGTGTACTATCTGGAGAATATTGTTAGAGGAATTTATTATTCTAAAATCGTTGTAATTTATATTCCTTTTCTGTAGACAAGCTAAATAATGGTAAAAATGAAGAGGCAATACATGATGCAAGTTATTTTTCAGGAATCAGGATAGATTGTAAGTTTTAGAGACTACAATTTACAATGGACATATATCTATGTAAAACAAAAAGTGTGTATAATGAATCTAAACTTGGGTCAGATTAGGAATTCTAGAGTACGTAGAGGTACCGATAACTTTAAATTAACTGACATAAATTGGTAATTATATTTTCATTTTGTACTTGTGACATTTAGAACACGCTACTCTTTCATACGGAACATAAATGAAATTAAACAAATAAGTTACTGATCACATTGACTGACTGTGCAAGGGTACGAATTGTTATTCTTTGAATAGCAAATCTACAGAATTTCTTTTACATTTCAAGATATTTTAAATGCTGTTATGTGACACGAGTACACATTTCTTATAAGTTCATTAACTACATCGAAATAATTATAAAGATGTTGCTGTTTTTGTCAGAAAGATTCTACAAGGGGAACATATAACATCCATCTTCACACTGAATACAAAGGTACAAAATCGTTTGTGAAATAGGCTATGCTATTAAAATTGAACGAAGTTGCAAAATTTCATTGATGGACATATTTATTTCATGTTATATTTATCATAGAGCACATAATGCTTGTAAACCGGAACGTAATGCATTATTGAAGAAGTACTCAATATCCTCTATGGCTAGGAAGAAAAAAACGACATTTACACTTTGAACTACTCAATATCCGACAACGTATGCACAATAATGCAGGTATACAAATCGCAATCAACATTTTTCTTTCGTGTCAAGTAAAGGAATAGTAGTAGTTACACGTTCGACATCCATGCAATCAACATTACCAATCAGCTGAGTTCACAAATTCTCGTAGTTCGCGCTGATGAAAGAAACATTTTTTTCACTAACATAACATGTAATTGAGTTTAGATTAGTATTATACTCAAACGCACAAATTTACGTGATTCTTACTCTGAAATAAATTCATTTACAAGATCTCTTTTTAGAACTCCTAGCTAATTCAATTTTGTATTTTCCCAAAACATGGGACCATCTTTTGATATTATCACTTATCATCATCTTTAGCATCGCAGATTGATACCGGTATCGGAGGTCCCGCTCAGCAAGGTTATTGGTAAATGCTTGTTATATCGGAGACATATTTCTTCATTTTCACAGAAGAAACTTCTTACGGAAATTCGTTTCTGTAGCATTTTGAAAGTTCGTGGAGGTATTTTCTCACCGTAGAATGCTGCACAAGAAGAAATAAGCCCTGCAGATATAACAAACTTGTATTTTGTGCAAAGCGCCAACATTATGCCGTTGTTTCCATTATGTACCTGCTGATGGCGCGAGGGTCGAAAGTCACGCGGTCTCGCCAGTGTTTCCAAACGTGCCTTTTTTTACGAGAACTTTTTTTTTTAACTATGCTTACCTAATCTAACCCAACCTAACCTAACCTTCCCGGAACTTGTCCGTGGGGCTATCGTGAATAGTTTTTGGGGCTATCCGTCAATGATTCGTGGGGCTATCCGTCAATGATTCGTGGGGCTATCGTGAATGGTATTTGGGGCTATCGTGAATGGTTCGTGGGGCTATCGTGAATGGTTTTTGGAGCTATCCATCAATGGTTTGTGGGGCTATCGTGAATGGTTTGTGATGACATAATGAACACGAAAATGGGTATTTTTCGGTTAAGAAGGTTGAAACACTGCAAACCCACTCCAAATCGACAAAACACAAGCACGAAGCGCGATGGTCCACAGCTGTGCGCGCCATATTGTATGTTCCGCAACGGAAGAAAGGAACCAAAATAATTACTCGTAATGTGAAAAATCGAAGTTATTTTCGTGTAAATAGCATAATGGCACCTTCAACTATGTTCCGCAATACACAATTGGTAACTACCAACCATCCGAAACACAAAATATCGGATTTTAATGTGTCTCCAATATAACAGACATTTAATAGGTTATTTAGTCTAAGAGAGAGACATCTGTTGTGTAAATGACAAACTATTAGAGATTTACGTACTATGCTTCTCAATCCCGATGGTGGCCTCTTGTTATATAAGCTCTTTGGCCTACAGTGTATTGTTTAGCTATTATTGATTGGAGTAATGATTAACAAATTATTGACGAGCGTTGCGCAGCACCTGGTGTTGGATATGTGAGTTTACAACAATTTATTTTCATCAAAAATCTAAGGAAAGAGTAAGTAATTATAGATAGCGATAAATAACATTAGTCTGCACATTATCAGATATTATTGTGAAACAATATGCACTGTTAAAACATTATACATTCATTCAATCCTCAGTACACTGAGGGTACATGTATGATTTTTGTATTATATTATTCGGTCGTAGATTTTCAGGCAAAAAAGTAGAATTCTCTTTATGCAATTTGTGTAACAACTATTCTAAACGATGTAAAAATATATTTACCGGTACGTTTCAATTTATTCATATTGAAACAAGTCGTTTCGTTAGGTATAAAGTATCCAGCTACCATGCAATGTCTACATTTACGCAATTTAGATCAAGTGCAACAAGACAAAACGATATTTCGACCGACATCTTTTAATGACAACACTTGAACTAAGAGCACATCAAGCCTCCACGTAGAAACAATTTCAGGTCGAGAAAGATAGATTTAGGACATTTATTATTGTCTCAATTTTGAGAACTTATCGACTTAGACCACATCCACTCCTTCGTATTATGTTTCAAAGAAAGTTATAACCAAAGTATTCCTACAAGAAGGCAGTTGAAATCCTCTAAACGTTCTGAAAGTTCCACAAATGTTGTATGTACACAATCTAGAAGAATATCATACAGGGATAGACTAGCAATATATATCTGTGTGTAGTGGAGTGTGAACGTTTCTGATTTAAGAGTTGTACAACTCTCACAGACACAAACGTGGTTCATTATTGCGTTTGGACAAGAATCGTTGATAAAAATTTATGTGTTGAAAGAAATTACTGCCTACAAAACTAACACTTGATAATATATTATAGAGACTTATCACTAAGAAGTAAGTAAAACATTACATCTTTGGAGTGAAATGTCAATAAAATAAGGTAACACTTTACTATACCGGAGACGGATTCCTTCAAATTTACAGGAGAAAGTACTTACGCAAATCATTTTCTGTAGCGTTGTTGATGTTCGGGAATGTAGTTTTGATCCATTTTAATGCGAATGCATGTGGTTTTTTACGAAAATCTATTTCCGACGCGCTATTGCTGCTGCCGCCATTTGCTTTCTGCACGAGAGCACAATACGCTCTCGTATTGTCCGTATATGCTAAATTGAACGAAAGGAGTGCTAATGGAACCGAACCTAACAGGCCTAACCTAACCTAGTAGGCATACCTCGTCCCCGTGATTGTTCGTGGAGCTATCGTGGATTTTTGGGCTAACGTCAATGGTTTTTGGGGCTGCCCATGGAATGTTTGTGGGAAATAAGGAACAACAGTAAGTACTTGTTATTGTAAGAAATAGACATTATTTTCTTTAGAAATTCATTATTTCACCTAAATAAATATTCCGCAATGCAGAATAGTACGTTAGCAATGTAAAAAATTGCAAAATAAATCATTGATAGGTGTCTCCGGTATAGTAAAGTAGTACCTAAAATAATTATTTGAACTTATTTTGCTTTTCCTAGTTGGAAAAATTACGATGATTAAAATTATACTTTTCCTACAATAACATGTTTCAAGAAACAGAATATTGTGGAAGGATTCCGTCTGTATAACACTGAATCAAACATTACATACATTTATCAAAATATTTTTCTGTACTCTAAAATATAAAAATTCCTAGTTATTGTATGAAAAACCTTTTTTAATTTACTTGAAAAGGTTTCCATTTCCTTTGTTATTTATAAATAAGAACAACCTCCTCCAAGTTTTAAAAATAAAATTATATCATTAACCTAACGAAAATAGAGAATTGGCTGGTGAGCCAAAAATCACAATTTTCTTGGTAGTTTTGTGTTTGGAGAATTTTCATGCGACATAGGACACATGGCCGGAATCACGTGAATATTACTGAATATTTTTATTAAATGAAAACTGTATTTCAATTAATATTAAACATAAACTTACTCATATTTTAGAAATTTATGGTATTATTAAAAGAAAATATAGAGAACACGGATATTTAAATATTTTGCTTCTGCTTAAAACTCTTTCTTGGCCAGCACAGGCTGCACCAAGCTCTTTATTTCTCACGTAATGAATTAAATTAATAACAAAAGTTGTGTTCATAATCTCCATTAATTTTCAACTAAAAGCAAAAACTTGCTTGCAGAAACTCATGAAAATTTCGTCCTAAATTAAGCCGATCCACTCTTTGCTAAATAGAGACCTTAACCTGGGACATGAAAAGCGCAAAGGTTTCGTTGAGGCTTGTTACACTTATATACATAATATGTTGACAGAAATTAAATAACAATTAATATGTTCTATTTGAAATTATCCTCACAAGAAACTTAATGGAACGTCCTTGCACTCTCTTATCTCATTGTTACAATGACGTATACGAGAAAAAAAGACTAACATTACATAAATAAAATACACCATTTACAATATCACTCTCCGCGCTTGCACAGAAAAACTAAGGTCTTAATAGTTGTAAATCCATTCATGAAAAATTCAAATTCGAAAGGTTAAAACTACAGAGTTGCTCGTATTGTATGTACCAATTTGAGTTGGCAAACCTGTCGGAATGAAGGTGCGCACGTGCAGAATTTTCCCATACTTAGGCAGCTGCAAGTCTCGCAATTAGTCTGACATTTAACGTTGGCTGGTTCAGACACGAATCGTGGTAGTAGAGACGTTCATCTGAAAGGGTTCAATTCAGGAGACGCAGCAGGTACTGCACTGGGAAGCATCAGAGAGCCAGAGAATCCGCCTGATATCTTTTTTTAGTCTTAATCCTCATTAGATGGACTACAAAAAAGTTTATATTTATTTTTTCGATAATGTTGGTGATTTTGACGTAATTTAAAAAATAATCTTCAAAAAATATATTTTTCTAGTACTTTCTAAAGTTTTTGCCTTGTAACGTTTGAACAAATTAAATGACAACAAAGTGTTTCGAATAAAAGTTGTAGCCTAATTTATAAGCTTTAAAACGATATCAATTTTAATATATTTTAATGAAAGATGCGTCATAAAATGTGTCTCCAAATGGAGGACAGCACCAAAAAAGTGCGTCTTTATCACAGACCGGCGTTTAAGTCCGGAATCATTGACTTTTCCATAAAAGCATGAGACTTGGTAGAATCAATTGATATACCACTTAAGACATGTTCAGTCGAGTAGCCAATCGCCATCTGCATGCTGATGGCCGCCATCTTTAAAGGAATCCGGTATACTGGATATTTTTTATTTGATATATCTCGGGAACGGTGGCACCTGTCAACTTCAGGATTTTTCAGAAATGCTCCAAATAGTGTAAACTTTCATAATATACCAATAAATCTATTTTTGAAAAATTAAAATGGTGGCCTTGTAGAAAAACTCACTACAATGCCTTATGTGAATATCTCCGAGTTAAAAATAAATAACACTTGATATTTTCAATTTGAAATTATCCTCAAATGAAACTTAATGGAACGTTCTTGCACTCTATTCTCGTGAGTGTATTGCAGAAGATTCGGAGATGATGTGAGTTGAACATGCACATAGATTGTTAGTGAGAAGAATATCTAAATGATATCGATCTCATTGTTACAATGACGTATACGAGAAAAAAAGACGAACATTACATAAATAAAATACACCATTTACAATATCACTCTCCGCTCTTGCACAGAAAGACTAAAGTCTTACTAGTTGTGAATCCATTCATGAAAATTCAAATTCGAAAGGTTAAAACTACAGAGTGGCTCGTATTGTATCTACCAATTTGAGTTGGCAACCCTGTCGGAATGAAGGTGGGCATGCGCAGAAGTTTCCCATGCTTAGCAGTTGCAAGTGACGCAATTAGTCTGACACGGAACGTTGGCTGGTTTAGACACGAATCGTGGCAGTAGAGACGTTCATCAGAACGGGTTCAATTCAGGAGACGCAGTAGGTACTGCACTGGGAAGCATCAGGACGCCATAGAATCCGCCTTCTTCGACCTGAAGACTTCTGTTTCTGTACGCTGCCATTGGCCCGCTATTGTATGACTCTTCGCATCATGTTGTGACGCTCTGGCACTGGTTGATGGCGACCCTCGTTGAGCCTTCGTCGCAGTGTCTCCTGCGTCTCATGAATGGGGCCGTTCGGATGAACGCCTCTACTACCACGATTCGTTTCTGAACTGGTCAACGTTCCATGTCAGACTAATTGCGAGACTTGGAAAACTTCTGCGCATGAGCACCTTCATTCTGACAGGGTTGCCAACTCATATTGGTTGATATAATACGCGCCACCATGTATGTTGAAGGGAGAAACAAAAGGAAAATGAAATGAATATAATTCTGCATAATATCATAGTAATAAATTAATAAAAAATATTATAATACTTTTAAGATATTCAAATGAAGGCAGGAAGAAAATATGGAAAGAAACAGGAGGTTAATATTATAGAAGGACATTCAGAGTATGATTGTCGAAAAATTCATCTCATTTTAGAATTGACTGTTTTACAGGAAGCAAAGAATGGCTCAGAGTACCCAACTAAGAAGATGCCAATACCATGAACACAAAGGTTCAGTTTTTCGCCTCGCTTCTCCAGGACTCCAGACGCTCCAGGAAATTTGTTTCTCAAAGATATGCAAAATGATCGTGAAATCTTGCAGGAAGAGACTGAATGAAATATTCAATTTTGATGAAAACAGAAGAGCTATGAGGCAATTCTTCTCTCAGCTTCCAGTCACCGTACGAGAACATATACTGGAACACCTATGGACGAAATATGAACCAGGGAAATACCCCTTCCGTTTGTATCTGAACGAAGTGCTGTTCTCGGTGGGAATGAGGAAATTAATATTCACAATAGGGTGTGATTGTCGGCAAAATCACGTTGAAAACTTCTTTAATTTGGCGTTGGTGGAGGGAATAGGATTACGCACATTGAAATTTGATTGCAGGTCCTACGACCCCATACAATTCCATGCGACAATAAGGATCTACCAGCATTTGAAGCAAATTTTTGTTTCTGCCGAGCACCTAGTGGATCTGAAGTTAAGTGATATCGGTGATGACACCATAGTAAAGATGATTGGCGAGAACTGTACCCGGCTTCAGAAACTTAAACTCTCCCTTGGAAACATTAGTGATAAAGGTATCCATTATTTAACCCAGAATTTTGTTCGACATCCAACGGAAACTGATGAAGCCAAGAGGGTTTGGGATAGCACTCTGTGGCGACTTCCTGGAATTTTCCCCGCACTAGAGGAACTGTTGCCTGAAGGGGAACCTGTGAAGTTCTACGAGAGGAAGAAGAGTCCACTGTGCTCCACGATGAAATTTGTCGACATTGACTACGATGAATTTGAACCAATGCTTGCATTGATAGAACTCATCCCAGGCTTAGAAGGAATTGGTAAATGGGTGCCTGATTACTTCTTGCTTGAGATCTGGAAGAAGTGGTTTAAGGTCGAGGAAAGTAATTACGACGTTCTGCATAAATCCTTGAATCTCACGTCAATTGGTGTTGGAGATATGGATGAGCGGATATTTGACATGTTAGCTACGATATGTCCAAAGCTACGACATATACGCTACAGTTCCTTTACGCCTAACAACCCATCAACATTTTCACTCACTTCATTCAATCGTTTCATACACCTTGAGTGCTTGGAGATTAGAAACAGCAAATCGGTTCTTCATACTGAAAGTTTTGGTGATTTGTCAGAAGAAATAAGGAAAAGACTAACAACTGTAAGCATTAAGAATCCACTTTATGAAAAACCTTTCAATGTTTCCGATGTACATGCATGTTCAGAGCTTCAACGCCTCAGTCTAAAGTTTCCACACATTTCGTGGAGAGGGGTTAATCTGATGCCACCGCGTGACACAATGGAGAAACTAAGCTTCGTCGAGCTTCGTGGGAAAGTAACAGGAAATGCTATCCTTTCAATTTTTGAATGTGCCCCGAATTTGGAATATTTGACGGTGTGTGATATCATCGAAAGAAGCGAGGACTTCTTGTACCGAATACTTGGGATGGGAAGAATGCCGAAGTTGGAAACATTCGAAGTACTTGAAGGGTTTCTACTCGACACAGAAGATGAACTACGATCTTTCGTCACTCACTTCCAGAGAATACAACACTTTGGGAAAGTACGCTTTCTATCTAATTAATGGCCGTGGATCTTCAGATACAAGCAAATATTTCCTACATATTGGCTTTCCTTGAATGATAAATCACATTTTTTTAAATTTAACTCAAGTGTTCTATGAAACATATATTAGTTTTGTGACTTGTATAGATATGATTCTGAAGAATTGTTAAAACATGTAAGTGTTGTCTCTGTTTTATATATACATTTGTATTCCATTGGAAATTAAAATTACTGTTGTCATGAAATGAAATTTCGAATTAGAAGAGTAATTTACTGTTTACTATTGTTGTGAGAGAAGTACTATTCCTTAGCGGTAAATTGTCATTTTTATCTTTTTTTTGGAAGTATTTATATCTAACTTTGTAACTGATCTTGACGCACCCCTTATAAAAGTTGACCCGCCATCGCTGGGGAAAAATGGGCGGCAAGAGAAGTTAACGTCTTTTCTGGGGAACGGTTGATGTGCGTTGCAGAGAAGACAGTCCGAGTCAAGCATTGATGCGGTTAGGATCCGTGTTACGTTGGTTATTGGTTTCGCGGGCTGTGAAAAACTGTAATTGAACTAACGGCCATGATCTCTGCCGGAAAGAGAGATAGTGACTAAAGAATAAACTGTGAGTGAAGTATCGGCCTGTGGAGTATCTCTACCAGAACCTGAGAAAAGGTTACCAAAGAAGAGAGGCTACATGTTTACTATGAACCAACAACAGGAGGATTAGAAGATTGAAGACGTCGAACTCGGTATCATCAAGATTTGTTTTTTCCCCTCCAACTCCCCCTAAGTGTTCACCGTTAGTGTTTTTCAGCGTGTTTATCGCCAAGTGAATTGAATACCTAAGTAGTTACATCGAAGACGTAAGTACTCAGTTAAGTAACCACTAAGTTTGTATGACGGTTATTGTCATATGGCATCATAATATTAAAAGAATGTAATGAATGTTGAGAACATTTAAATAATCTACTTACGTCCGTAAACCGGTACAATACGAAGTTCAGAAAATAACGCTAGATGGCACCATTTGTAAGTCATTATAAATTGTAAAATTCTTTAATCATATTGTACGTGAATGTTATTTCGAAGTTAAATTCAAAGTCATGGTTTTGCAAGTGCCTTTATAACAAATTTTAATCTCTTGTTGTTGAAGATCTCATTGTCGTAAAATTTACCGCCAAAAACAGTTTGCTTTCGCTATGCACAAGGACATTTTGATGTGACGGCGGCTGCACGCAAGGACAATTTGCAGTGATGGCGAAAACCTATAAAATTTACAGCGTAATATTCTCCATGCTATCGCATGAATAAAGATAGACAGTTTGTTCAAACGTTTATTACAAAAATATCTTGGACATATGCATCTGCAAGTATTGTGATAATATACAACTATTTTAACTAACAAATTATCCGAGTTAAATCTGTTGTACAAAAAAGACGGTGGTACAGGTTAGAAGAAGAAAAATAAAAAAAGCGGTTGATTCTGGAAAAGATGGAGCGGAAGAAGCTTGTTGGTGAAGAGAAGGGATAATCTTTTCCCGTAAAATTTTGGTGATCACACATTTGTGAGACAAGGACTGAGTGTTGTTTCCACACCGGTAATGGGTGAGGAACGTCTTCAAGATTTGGAGAAGGAAGATGCGTAAGTGATATGTTAAAAATATCGTGCCCAAATAGTCCGCAGAGGGACAACGGCATGGCGTCTTTTCCCGGCTACAGAAGGTAAGCTGTTGTTTTCCAAACTTTTAGCATGAGCTCATGTCGACGCAAATTAGGTAGATCTACCAAAAATTAACAGTGTACAAATATGCATGCATTCGTGTGAGGCGTGTGTTGCAAGATAAATTACACAAAAATCGTGTGCAACGTCATGATGTACATCAACTGACAGGCGACGTTTTCATTATCTGGTTCGAGCATTCTTTGTTAAAGAAACAAGAATCTTGTATTTTTCTATGATTAATAGTTGAACTGTGTACAGTGTGTTTGTAACTCATAGAGAGTGCATTAAATACCATAAGTGGTAAAGGATTTATGGTAATTTAAATTTTATTCAGAGTGACCTGTGGGGGGGCTTCCTCCAAAACAAGGGAAAAATACTGGTTGGGGTTCTCAGTTCTCCTGGAGCGTCATACGAAAATTACTTATACTCAGATGGGGTTTCTGACGTCATATTTTATTTGGGGTAGTTGGTCTCCCCCGGCAAATTTCCTCCCACTTGCGCTTTCAGGCGCTGCGAGAGTGACCTGTGGGGGGGGGTTCCTCCAAAGTAAGGGATAATACCGGTTGGAGTTCTCAGTTCTCCTGGAGCGTCTTAAATAAGATCCATGAGACTCAGGGTGAAGCGTTTGATGCTGGGGTAAGATTAAAATAAATAATTTTAAACAAATAAGTTTAAACAAAAAGTCAAATAAATAAGTTTAAATAAGAAAAAGAGTCAAAGTAAATAAGTTGGAATTAAGTTCCTTTTGTTGTTTGTTTAAACTTGTCTTATTAAGATAGTTTGGAAGGGGTAATTCAAATTAGTAAAGATTAAGTATAGGAAACGAATATGGGAACTGAACAGGAGCCTGTGACTCTGGACACCTTGCTTTTGTTTATTAAGGAAAGTAATCAGGCGTCCTGAGAAAACACAGAGCTAATGAAATCTGAGTTGATATCTCATACCAATAAATCCATGTTGGAGTTAAAACAAGACACTATGAAGACAAGTGAAGGTCTTCAAGAGCTTGCATTGTCAGTATCCCAGTACAGGATTGAATGCATGAGTAGAGCCGAGAGATTAGAAAAGAAGCATGAGGGGTTGGCTAAAAGACTAGACTCGGAAGTACAGGGTGTGCAGCAGGCAATACAACAGTTAAAATTGGATAATGAAACTAGTTTTAAATTGTTGGAGGAACAGGTTGTGGAGAAAGTGATGGATAGAGTAGTAGTAAGGAAGACTCCGTCGGTTCGGATTGTTGAAGGAAAGAAGGTAGTAAAGGCTGTCAGTGATAGTGACTTAACCGTAGTCAAGAAGGAAGTTTTTTCATCGGTTCAGGAACTCCGAGGGGTTCGTTGTACGGGGTTGAGGATAGTGCTGCAGGGATGAATAGTTTACCGGCTGATGTTATGTTAACATTAAGATCGATGGAAAGTTCTTTGGCAAGGTTCAATGGGGTCTTGGATAGGTGGGAGTCTAGGGGCTCTGATCAGGATCTCGTAAAGCCAAATGCTGATGGGATCGAAGTAAGGCGGGTTGGTTGTCATTACTCGGAGTCGGGGGCGTTAAGGAAGCATGGTGTAGACAAAGCCACTTCTACTGAAGAATCAGATGGAGATTCTGCACTTAGGTGTTCAAAATTCAACCACTTCAGGTCCACTCAGCCTGAAAATGTAGATTCCTTAAGTGAGGCGGATAGGTCGGGTGATTGCTATCTGACGTCAAAGAGGAAGAGTTACATTAAGACCAGGCATGGGAAGGCAAAAATGAAAGGGTTGCAAGGATTAGTAGAACCTCAGACAAAGGTAATAAAGGATAATCCGGTACGCTCTAACGCAAACGATAATAATAGAAACACTCAAGCGAAAGTCTTTAGTATAAAACCTCAGGACTTAATGAAATTTCCAAAATTCAGTGGGTTAATAACTACAGTAACTCCATCCGAATTCCTGGAGAAGGTTGAGGAGCTGCTAGAGCTTCATGGGGTAGAGGAAGGGCAATACATAAAGTATGTCCCAAAATTGTTAACAGAAAGCGCCAAGCTTTGGTTTGCGGAACAGAAGGATCGCGTTACAACATATGATCTTTTCAAGAAAGAATTCATAAACTACTATGAGAGTTCTAGGTGGAAAAGTTCATGTTTGGCTAAAATTCTGAATGCGCCATATATCAAGACCTCGGAGGAGAGTGTCTTACAGTTTTTCTCAAAAAACTTTAAACTCCTGCGTACGATCCAACCTAAAGCCGAAGAGTCGCAGATTATTGCGCAAATGGGCATTTTTTTACCTTATAAACTAAAAGAGCACTTTGTAATGCCGGACATATCGTCGTTCTCGGAGGCAATTCATGTTATTGAAAACTTTGAGTCGCTAAAGGATGTATCAGTAAAAAGGGATTGGCCTTCTTCTCCTAAGGTAAAGGGTCAAAGGGGTGGAGTAAATATGGTGGCGTTAGGGTGACCTAGCTCTGAAGAAAAGAACCTGGGGGAAAACCAATTGCCAAGTAGTCCTCCTTCAGATGGGGAAAGGCTGTGGTATAGAAGTCCAAAGTCCAAATCACGCCATTTAAACAAGCTGTCTACATCAAATGACAAGTCGTTGGGAAACGAGTTACCCCTCACGTTGTAGGAGGTGATGTGAGGTCGGTAAATATAGATCCTCCCAAAAGCACAAGTGCTTCGGTGTCTACTAGTACAGGTTCAGATGCATTATCTAAATCTTACTCGTTGTCACCATTGTTGGAAAATAAACAACTAGTAGGGGACAGCATGTTGCTAAGGTTAGCTCAAAATCATACAAGTTGTAGAATTGAATGTGATCAGAGGGGCAACCGCGGCGTAGGATTAACGATCGGTGGTCAAACTGCTGAACAGTTAAACGAAGGACTTCGGTCTTGTCAAAAGCTGTCTGACTCGGTAGTTATATTAATTGGGACAAATGATATTCTCAAGTTTAGGTCTGAAGAAGCTATTAAGCAAAGTTTATTGCAGACGTTGGATCTTTTGTCTAAAAGGACAAAGGAAATACATTGGCTAACGATACCTCCACTGACACGGATTATGCGCGACAAAGGTACCAGTGTGTGGAGAAAGTGGCAGAGCATCAATGAGCTTATCATGTCGTTCCATAATGGAAAAAAATGTTAGAGTAGTTGACATTGTGCCTTTGTTCTTCACAGAGCAAAATGAAATTCGGGGTGATTTGTATGAAGAATATTTAGGGAATCCCTCGCGAGGCAAGATCGATAAAATTCACTGGAACAGAGCAGGAATGGCCCGGGTGGTGGACCTTCTTCGAAGTAGGGGTGTATTTAACGTTTTGGGCCGTACTAACTTCAAAGAAGCGTCTCAACTCGTGGTTGAAGCTGAGATCCATGCGATCGAAGAATTTCCAGTAAATAGAAAGGAAACGTCGAGGTCGGAAAACCGACAAAGGACCCTCACCAACGGGCAGGGGGTGAGGGCAAATTAAAGTCATCTGCCATATTATTTGTAAATATAGAGGAGGGTATTGATGAGTTTGATCTGGGGGAATCAATAAATTCTATAACGCCAATTAATACTAGTAATCAAAGATGTGGATCTGCTATGATCAATGTTTCTATTATGGGTGAACCGTTCGTAGCCCTCTGTGATAGTGGTGCGGAACTGAGCCTCCTGGCTTACGACACCTGGAAATTGATATCATCGTCGGTCTCGCAGCCTAGGTTGGAGTCGGCGTCAAGTATTAAGTTAATTGATTATTCGGGCACGAAGTCTAAATCGGTAGAGGGTATTACGAGATTGAATGTCAATTTAGGGAGTTATGAATTTTATGTGCAATTTGTGGTTGTCAAAAAACTAAATGTACCCATCATATTAGGATTAGATGTTATATCCGGTATACATGGGGAATTGAACTTCGATGTTGAGGCTTTGTTTTACCAAACTCCAAATGGCAGGACACTTTTGAAGTTCACTCCACTTGCTGACATAATGTCCAATGAGCAAGATTTGTCAGTTGCCAACATGTCCTTCGTGGCAGAAACTTCGAACCTTGAGCGATCAAACTTTGAAAATAAAATAAACGCCTCTTTAGATGAAGGTAGAAAATTAGATTCACGTTTGATCGATGTACTCTATGACTTCCAGCTGATGTTTACTGATAAACCGGGTTTATGTACCGAATACGTGCATCGGATGGAAGTTGACACAGACGAACCAATCGTGGTGCGAAATTATCCTATCCCATATGCCTATAGGGATAAGGTAAAGCAACAACTGAATGTAATGTTGGCTTGGGGGGGTAATTGAACTTTCTGTCTCAGAACATCGTTCGCCTCTGATAGTTGTGCCAAAACCCAACGAGGATATTCGTCTATGTGTCGATCTGAAGAAAGTAAATTCCCACGTGAAACCGATGCAACTTGCTCCCATGAGAATTAATGACTTGTTGACGTCGTTCATTGGCTGCAAGTACTTCACCTCACTTGACTTGGGAAATGCGTATTGGCAAGTTCCTCTTCATGAAAGTAGTCGTAAGTATACGGCCTTTGCCTTTGAAGGAATTTTGTACCAATTTAAGAGAGTAGTTTTTGGATCAGTGAATGGCACGGCCATATTTGTTGATGTCATGAATCGGGTCTTTGGATCATTTATGGATTTTATAGTAGTGTAGGTCGATGACATAATTATCCGATCAAAAGACTTCGAATCGCACATGAAGCATGTAGGTTTGGTACTGGAAAGGTTGCAGCGGGCAGGATTTACCTTGAAATTAGGGAAATGCAAGTTTTCCGTACAGGAATTTAAATTTCTGGGACACTTAGTCACTACCTGTGGCTTTAAAAAAGATCCTATGTACGTGGAAAGTATAGTCCAGCTACGCAAACCTGAAAACTTGAAACAGCTTCAGCGATTGTTGGGATGTTTTAATTGGTTATCTAAGTATATACCCAATTATGCACTTGTGGCTCACCCTTTATACGAGTTGTTGAAACAAAAGACCAAGTGGCATTGGACCATGGAAGCGGATAAAGCGCTCAAGATGTTAAAGGCTATGGTCGTCCAAGAGGTCACTCTGAGCTATCCCAACTTTGAAAGAACATTTTACATTCAAACAGACGCTTCCCTAATTGGGGTAGGTGGTTACTGTTATCAGCTTATTGACGGTAACGTCAAACCCTTAGGTTTTGTCAGCCGACTGTTGAAGTCCTATGAGAAATCGTACACTTCCACCGAAATAGAAGTATTAGCTATTTTGTACACGATTGATAAATTTTCCTCCTTCCTAAAAGGCAGACAGTTTGTTGTAGTTTCCGACCATAAATCCCTCACTTGGTTAGAATCAGCACATTCTTGGAATGCCAGGCTGACAAGGTGGTTTATCCAAATTCAACAGTATTCTTTCGTTGTTCAATATTGTAAAGGCGTAGACATTATTTTGGCAGACACTCTTAGTAGGAGCTTTCCCGACATTTCTGATTCACAATTTATGATAAATGTATCTGCTTGTGCACAAACAGATCAGGAAGTGTTCACGAAAGAAGAGTTAATAAGTTTACAAAGTCAAGATGACAAGTTATCCGAAATCATTGACAACCTGATGGGAACAGCATGGAGTCAAACGTACTGTATGAGGAATGATGTTCTCTATATCAAGGACTTTCATGATAACTCGCGTTTGAGGATTTGCGTCCCAGTCAAATTAATCGGTAAAATTTTAATAGCTTGTCATGATGATAAAGGACACTTTGGGGTGGCCAAAACTTTAGCTCAAATTTATCGCATGTTCTATTGGAGTGGAATGAAGACTGACATAAAAACATACATAAAAAATTGTGATCTGTGTCAGCGAACTAAGCCAAACAAACATCCGTCAAAATTTGTAGCCAGGTCACATTTTACTGATAAGCCTGGAAAGTTATTATTCATCGATTTACAGGGTCCGTTTATAATGGGGCCAAAACGAGAAAGGTTTTTGTTCACTGTGTTAGACGCAGCGACGAGATATTTAGTGGCTTATCCCGTTGTTAACAGCAATGCCTACACGATCGTGAACAAATTATCAAACATTTACTTTGTTCACTTAGGAGTTCCTAAAAGAATAGTCTCAGACAATGGACCTCAGTTCAAATCAAATATATTCAGGAATGCAATGAAATCTTGGGGGGTACAACTGACTTTCACTCCCGTATATCACCCGAGCTCAAATTTAGTTGAGCGTTACCATTCAGAATTAAATCGTTTAATGAGGGTGCTCTGTTCTTCGAATCATACCAAGTGGCCAGAGAAGGTGCCGGAAGCATTGAAATTGTTGAATGGATCTGTTTCGTCACAGACAGGTTATTCTCCGGCTGAGTTAAGACTAAACATGCCTATGCGTCTGGTTGACATGTCGTCTGTAGTTGCCCAGGATACTAATGTCACATGGGATGACAAATTGGTAATGGCCAATCTGACTAGTCACCAAAAAAGGCGGGGTAAGTTGATAAAGTTTAATGCCAAGGAGAATGGTAAACCAGTGATTAAAGAGGGCGCCTTGGTCTTTGTAAAAAATCAAACGTTGAGCGGTTTGGGGGATAAAGTGATTAAAAAATATTGTGAACTCTTTCTTGGTCCATATCTTTGTGTAAAAAACAACAAAGATTCTACGCTATCGTTGATAGATTGTGTCACAGGGGAACAAATAGTTGACCAATCCATTCAGAACTGTAAATTGTGGAATTGCTCAGAGGACAAGTTGGTGGTTTGGAAGAATAACTTGAGGGGTTTGAATTTAGAGAATGTGGAGCAGTGGCTGAAGCAACTTGAGGTTGCTGATGAGCGAGAAGCTTCCGGCAAGGGGAATCAAAGTAAGGTTGTGGGAAGAGAGGATTAAGGTTTTGTAAAGTCTCGTGTGGGTTAAGTGTGAATTAGTCTGCGGCGGGCCTAGAGGTCAAGTGGATGTAATTCTGCGGCGAACCAGCATACGAGATCAAAAACCTGAGATTTCCTTCATTCTTTCAAATATGTTGAAATAAATTCACAATCCGAATACGCCCCAGGGAGTCTTCCTTTCTAAAACAAATGGCACTTTATAACGTTCATAAGTCTCTGATGGAATGCGACTTTTCAGGAACAAAATTCGGTATAGCGTGGCGGGGGCCTGAAGCGTAAAGTGATCCTGTACTGGAATGTTGGGCACCTGTTGCAAGGCTCGGTGTTTCTTCTTTATGTAGAATAAAAGAATCATCTAGATGATGATTAGAATTGTATGTAGTGTATATAAGTGTAATGAATCTGTAACTATGTGACTGTTTAAGAACAAGTATATGTATTTATGATTAGTCAAATAGTATTGACCAAACCTAATAATTGATAATATGTTACTGGTCTTTGGCAAGGGTTAGCCCCTGTTGGGCGCCAAATATGACGGTTATTGTCATATGGCATCATAATATTAAAAGAATGTAATGAATGTTGAGAACATTTAAATAATCTACTTACGTCCGTAAACCGGTACAATACGAAGTTCAGAAAATAACGCTAGATGGCACCATTTGTAAGTCATTATAAATTGTAAAATTCTTTAATCATATTGTACGTGAATGTTATTTCGAAGTTAAATTCAAAGTCATGGTTTTGCAAGTGCCTTTATAACAAATTTTAATCTCTTGTTGTTGAAGATCTCATTGTCGTAAAATTTACCGCCAAAAACAGTTTGCTTTCGCTATGCACAAGGACATTTTGATGTGACGGCGGCTGCACGCAAGGACAATTTGCAGTGATGGCGAAAACCTATAAAATTTACAGCGTAATATTCTCCATGCTATCGCATGAATAAAGATAGACAGTTTGTTCAAACGTTTATTACAAAAATATCTTGGACATATGCATCTGCAAGTATTGTGATAATATACAACTATTTTAACTAACAAATTATCCGAGTTAAATCTGTTGTACAAAAAAGACGGTGGTACAGGTTAGAAGAAGAAAAATAAAAAAAGCGGTTGATTCTGGAAAAGATGGAGCGGAAGAAGCTTGTTGGTGAAGAGAAGGGATAATCTTTTCCCGTAAAATTTTGGTGATCACACATTTGTGAGACAAGGACTGAGTGTTGTTTCCACACCGGTAATGGGTGAGGAACGTCTTCAAGATTTGGAGAAGGAAGATGCGTAAGTGATATGTTAAAAATATCGTGCCCAAATAGTCCGCAGAGGGACAACGGCATGGCTTCTTTTCCCGGCTACAGAAGGTAAGCTGTTGTTTTCCAAACTTTTAGCATGAGCTCATGTCGACGCAAATTAGGTAGATCTACCAAAAATTAACAGTGTACAAATATGCATGCATTCGTGTGAGGCGTGTGTTGCAAGATAAATTACACAAAAATCGTGTGCAACGTCGTGATGTACATCAACTGACAGGCGACGTTTTCATTATCTGGTTCGAGCATTCTTTGTTAAAGAAACAAGAATCTTGTATTTTTCTATGATTAATAGTTGAACTGTGTACAGTGTGTTTGTAACTCATAGAGAGTGCATTAAATACCATAAGTGGTAAAGGATTTATGGTAATTTAAATTTTATTCAGAGTGACCTGTGGGGGGGCTTCCTCCAAAACAAGGGAAAAATACTGGTTGGGGTTCTCAGTTCTCCTGGAGCGTCATACGAAAATTACTTATACTCAGATGGGATTTCTGACGTCATATTTTATTGGGGTAGTTGGTCTCCCCCGGCAAATTTCCTCCCACTTGCGCTTTCAGGCGCTGCGAGAGTGACCTGTGGGGGGGCTTCCTCCAAAGTAAGGGATAATACCGGTTGGAGTTCTCAGTTCTCCTGGAGCGTCATATTTGGTCTAATATCTCAACAAATTCACACCGGAAGCTGACTAATCTGTGTATTCCGGAATCGTTTGTAAACCACAGAAGTCAGGTGCCTGGGCGTTTAATAAATATTAATACAGTATTTTGTGGTGTATGAATACTTAGATACTTAAATATAAAATTCACTGCTAGTCTCATTTTGTGTTATTGATGTTGTTCGACGGCAGAATAAAAATTGCACTAGTAAAACCAAAGAAAAAAACGATATAACTTTAAGTAATTGCCTTACTTTATATGTAATGTTAGTGCTTATTGAGTTAAAAAAGGTAGTAAATATGTTTATATAGTACACAATTTTATGTAAGTAGAGACAGTGATGTTTTCATTAAGATGAACATGAAAAATATATTATTAATACAAGTTATTAATTCTTCCGATTGTAATCTTTCCTCGTACGGAAGTTTTTCTCTCCTCCGGGACTGACCGCGTCCCAATTATTTCCTAGCTCTGAAAAACCTTTGCCTCTTTCTTGCTATGGTTCTGTACGATAACACGTCCCGTGTTAAGAGGATATTTACACACAATCTCGTCTTTTTAATCTTGGCGACATATGCCTGCCACAACACAGAAAAAAGAAGCATAAAGTCCATCATTTATTGTGTTGAGATTCATACGTACAGGATATATTTTAATCGATCAATGCGCCGAATCAAGAACTGAAAAGGCAATAACAAATATTATCTGTCTTAATGATCTCTAGCTCTTCACTATATTTCAAGTAAATATGGTATCAATCATCTACTGTCAAATATGTGTCCTATGTTTTCTACCTTCACTGTTCCTCATTTGTTATTCTATGAAACTTTCTGTTACAAATGGATTTTCTAGTAACAGTAGAGGATTTCTTAATTGTTTATGGTCTCTTTGTTTTCCACATTTCTAGTCCAAAGTGATCTGTTGATCACACAACCACAGAATCGTCATATTAACGTGACACCACAATGCACACCGGACCCTCCATACAGGGAGGCTTCATAAAAGCCCAGAAATTCACTAAGGGCACTACAGATTTTGCGAGTGATTGAGACCACAGAAACGTTACAATACCACACTCTCTCTCTTCTCTTCAGCTGAAAGAACGAAGTCGATATAAATAAATATACACGGCTTATGAGATATTCTATTTGTTGTTCAAATGTGAAATGTGTAGAAATCCTACGCCCAGGAATATAGTGCGTGTAATAATAACCTTACTATTCAACGTAGTGAGAACATTGAAAGTGTGGGGCCTTGTATTATGAGCTGTGCAGAAAATATCAACATATTTGTGGGCAAAGTAACACCAGAACTAGCAAGCAGGAAAGGGAGTAATATTCAGAAGTCATGCGCTTTTTTTTTACATCAAGTTCGTTTTTACAATGGACGGAGAATAGAAAGAAATTACAGAAAATGAAGGTGAAAGACAGAATTATTCGATCATAATCCGCTTCCGCAGGCTATGCGAAGACTATGCATACAAGAGGAAAGTATGTAATTTGGAAACGAACAGCAGTACACATTAGACGAGGATTGCCACATATGACCATTATGGCATCCTGATGGTGTAGTGTTATCGTCGTCGACTTGCCATCAAGTGGTGGGCCCAGGTTTGATACTTAGTGGAGAAACACAATGTTTCGGATCCTATGCTGTACGTGTCCCTACCCATTCATATATCTTATGTATCTAGTGTATGGAGTTTTCTGTGTACTGTTGCGCATAATATTATGCGATGCCATGTTCTGCAACACATTTTTCTCATATCTCAATATATTACAACAATGGTTTATACCGAAACTTGATGAAATTGGAATCAGATATGAGGTTTGGTTTCAACATGATGAGTTAAAGGCAGCTGTTACAGCGGCATTTGGAACAATAACCCCTGCTATGTTGCGAGAAATGTCTCACAGAACATGACGTCGTATAATAATATGCGGCACGAATGAAGGACAGCACACAGATATACTGGATACATAAAATATGTGAATGGGTAGGGACTTACGGGCCACCCTGTAGTTCCAGTCTCGATTACCATATCTATCTATATATATAAAAATGGATATATGTTTGTTCCGGCATAACTCTCAAACACCTTTAGCAATTTCAACCAAACTTGGTACACATACAACTAACAATCTGGAAAGTAATACGGTGGGAGTAAGACACCCCTGGCACCCCTAGGGGTTGGGGTATGAAAGGGGTGACATGTATAAATAATCGAAAATGGCCGATATTAGTTTGGAATCCATAGTTTTCTGGATTTCTAAGATGAAAAGTGACACTACGAATGCCGTTCAATTCCAAGTTCATCACCTATCGCCATGGGGGTGAGAGGGGGGGGTGAAAAATGAAGTTACGTTTTACACTATAGTTACAATTCATGATTTTCCTGTCTAATAGAAAATCGAACGCCTGGAGCAATTTCAATCAAACTTGGTACACATATGGCTTACAATCTGGAAAGTAATACTCTCGGGATAAGACACCCCTCGCTGTCCTAGGGGTGGGTGCGGGAAGGGGTTGACATGTAAAAATAATCGAAAACGACCTACATTACTGTGGAATCCATATTTTTTGGGTTGCTAAGATGAATAGTTACACTACGAATGCCGTTCATCGCCTATCGGCATGGGGGGTAAGAGGGGGTGAAAAATAAAATGTTACATCTTACACTATAGTTACAATTCATTATTTTCCTCTCTAATAGAAGATTGCAATAGAAGATAGAAAGGTTGAGCGAGAAATACAAAGAAGTCTAGAAACGTGGAAAGAAAAGGAGAAAGGAAGATAGAAACATGGAATGAAACGAAAAATGTTAGAACTGTGGAAAGAAAGATAGAAGCATAGAAAGAAAGATAGAAACGCGAAATGAAAAAGAGAATTAAAGATAGAAACATGCAAAGAGAAGATGAATAAGAGCTGAGGAGAGAGAGAGAGAGAGAGAGAGAGAGAGACTGGAGAAAAAAATTATGTTAGTGTTCATGAAACTAGCCACTAAAGGATCAGAAAATTATGAAGGACTCAACATGTTAGAATTAATTATATTGTAAACATTATATTTAATTACAGATACTTGGAAATCTGTTAACTAGTGACCTCTGTTCTAAGAACATGACAATTATCTGTGATAATAAATAAATTGCTGCATATACTTTTCGTAGGTTAGTTGGTATAGCATTATATGGAACGTAGAGTTATCTGGGACACAGAAGAAATTACTGTGTCGGCTTGGAAATAGTTTGGAAAACCCCAGTGAGAGGACGCTGCTGGGCAGCAGCTGGCAGAGTCATCTACGGAAAAAGTGAGAACTACTTGAGCCAGCACATAAACGAAATAGATTATTGCTCAGAAAATGGAAAAATATAGGCAACTTTGTACAGCACTTATTTGTCCATCTCTACAATACGCTTGCCAAATTTGGCTCCCCTCTACACCAAACAAAATTCCTACATAATAGAAAGTGTGCAAAGAACTTTCGTAGAGATTTTTATGTTACCGTTTTAAAACATTTCAAGCCTTTTGTGATCAATGACAGCCAACAAGACACGTTAAAACTAAAAGGCTATATAAAGGCTAGTTAGGCTATATAAAGAAGATTTTAATTGACTCATATGATAAAACACTTATCTTATATAGCATTGTTCCAAAATACAATGTAAGAAGCAAAAATTTTCTCGTCTCTATTCAGTAAATTGGTCACTATCATAATCCTAATATCTTTAATTAATAACTTATATTGCATGGTATTCAATATATATTTTGAAATATTAGCTTGTACAGTGTCTCTCAATAGTTTTAGGACAACGACATTTTAAACTAGGCAACCCAATTTACACAAGGTGTTGGTGGGTTGCGTGTAGAGTTAGGCTCAATTTCAGGGTTGCCACATGCACATTAGATATTTATAAAATACGCGAAAGAAAGATATCCAAGTATTATTGCATAAAACTAGAAAAAAAAATCAGTATTACATTTTGTTGCAATACTCTCAGAAAGAAAGAACGTCGATTTTCTAGAATTTCATTGTTGATGAGTCTACACAAAGGAAAAGAGGAGAGAGAAAACGAAAGGGAACAAAGGAGAGGAGAAAAGCAAAAGGAGAAGAGGAAAAGTAAAGAAGGGAAGAAAATAGAGGACAGAGGAAGTGGATAGGAGAAGTAATGAGGAGAAAGGAAAAAGATGAGAGGAGAGTGAGGAAAATAGAGCAAAGAGGAGAAAAGAGAGGAAGGAAAGCGAGGTGATAGAAGAGGAGGAAAGGAGTTTGCAGAGGAGAGAAGGAGACGAGAAGATTGGAGTGGAGAGTAGAGTAAAAGAGAGAAAAAGAGAAGAACGAAAAGAAGAGGATAACAGTGCCGTGGAGTCAGAAATATAAGACAGGAGAGGAGATAAGAGGAGTGGAGAAGAGTGGGATGGAGACAAGAGGCGAGAAAAGTAGGAATGGCGGTATGAGGTAAAAGTAGAGTAGAAGGATGGGAGAGAAGAAGGAGAAGTTAAGAAATGAAGGGACTGGAGACGAGAGGAGAGAAGGGGTAGTTGCAGAAAATACGTCTCGGTGTCCAGAACTGATGCATTGATAAAATTATCGACATGAAACATTCAATAACATTTTATAATGTATTGGAGAATGTATTAGATCGGTGCGAAATTCCTTTTGGCCGAGTTCAGAGCAAGATAAAATCTCCCACGTCAGATCTTTGATTTTACCTGCGATTATACCACTAAAAACATGAATGTAATTTTCATATTGATAAGAATTATCCAATTCTTCTCGGTTCGTTGAAATGGAGATTTTGTTATTTAACATTTCCCCTCCCCCCATCGTTAATTCCAAACTGAATCATTCCGTTTCACACAGCGTGGACAATGAACGCAATGGGATATATCTAAAACTTACGAAACGTTTCTGTCACCGGAGGGGTTTGAACTTACGACCATGAGATTGACAAGCCTTATCGGTAACCACTACCCCACAAGCTTTCGCTCCTGAACACAGGTAGGACGAGCTGACCAATGTTAAATGCAGATCCAACCCCCCTCCTACATGTCATGTGCAAAGAATACTTGTTTGTAACAAAGAAAACTAAGGTAATACGTCTCGGCGAAAATATTTAATGGAGAATTGCACATGATGGGAACTTTTCAGTCGATATTTGTGAAGGCATCTTTGCATTGAACTCGAGTGGAAAAAGGGGTAATATTAGTATGACCTGAATTGCCACAAATATAAATGGTTATTTCATTAATATTTGTCAATGTCTTTGAAGCAGAACACAATTATCGTTAGAGTATCATAATTCAAGATCTGATACGTGAAAATATCCCTTTGAACGTGTGTCAATTCAGTTATTTAATTATTTTTTTAGCAAATTCCAGATGTAGAACAATGTAACCACTTACACTACTACAACAAATAATGTCACCTTGCTCTTGTTTAATAGAAGGAGAATTAAAAAAGAGAACACCTCGTAAGGAGGAATTAACCTGGGACCGCTAGCTGGCCAATCGAGAACACTAACCACTACACCACGCCCTTACCTTCCGTTGAATCAACAATGTTTAAGTATTCTGTTCCTCCAATATTGTAAATGTCCTTGGATATACATGTAGTTGAATTTTACTTTAATTTTGAATTGTTTCTTGTAGTATAGCAGCTATCTTCGAGAATATATTTTCGAAGTGATGAAGAAAAACAAGAATATCGGTAGTTGTGAAAATGCGAGTTACTTCTTCTAACTTATGTTGATTAGACATTATTAATGGAAAATATCTTGAATCTTGAACATTGCAGTGCGATGTTCTCTTCCTATGATACTGCAACATACGAAATGCTTGTTTTCTGACGCAAGTCTCGTGTCCAGAACAGTCTTATGAAATGTATTTGCTGTTACGTATGGCAACACGAAATAATTACAGCGTTTGCAAAATCGTTTGCGAACTGTCAAATGTGCGAGACCTTATACGTAACCAGGCGGAAAATTGTATTTATAAAATCACATCACATTTGACAATGTTAGTCAATAGAGAGTCGTGGAACAGTGTGTTAAGGTGCTGGATTAAATCCTTCTTATTTTTCTATTTCGAAGAACAACCATTTTTAAGGTAGAACTACAGTCGTTCCGTTCCGCTCTTTATTTCTTATAAATTCTTACACATTCCTTTAATTGATTTAAAGATTGAATAAAAAATATTGCATGCTTTTCTGTCATTGGCCTAGACAGTGGAATTATGCGTGAAAAGTTCCTGAAAGCTCAGATTGGTTAAACCGTTTATTGACAATCGTGAACTTTTCGTTTAATAGATAATACTTGGTTTTATACGACGGGAGAACATAGGTCGAACTTCCTTTCTTGCTCTTTTGAGAGAATATATACTTCTACAGTAGCAATCGCGTTCGGGAACGGTTAAAAAAATGACTTGGTAGTCAAAGGCAGATAAGCTTGGTAGCCTAGCTTGCTCGCGTTCATGAGTCACGCTTCACAAGGCCGCTTCTTATCGCAAAACATTGTTCGTCGATGCACAGCGTCTGCACCCAGTAAATTACAAGTGACCAGAGTCGAATTTTAAAGAAATCTGAAGAATAATAGATTTCATCAGAGGCGGCTAGGTTGGGCACTAGCTCAACATGCAATAAGTAATGATTCCTGGCAAACAAAAATGATTATTGACTAAGTATTCGGATAGTAATATGTGCTTTATCGTGCAACATGTAAGATACTTATTGGGATTACCACGTAGTAGGGCAACCGATCCATGAAAAACAAAATAAAATTGAATGGCTGGTTTAATATAGATACATATTTTTTATTTATTTTTCCTCATTCCCTTGTTTTTCTTATTTTAATAATAATAATAACGCATGGCTCAACAGCTCTCGAAGGGCCATGGCCTATCTCCCGACTGCCAGTCTCCCTCCCACAATCTTTCCTTGTGATCTTCAACCAGATGGGGTGACGTGGGGTCAGCACGTCGAACCCTCAACCAGTATGGTGGTTATTCACCTGATGTTTACATTTTCGTTCCTGATCGGCACGGGCGGGACCCTACTTCTGGTTTTGAAAGAGTAACATGGATTATAAAGATGTAAGGGTAATATCTTGCAGAAAAGACGAAAATCATTGCGTGGCTGTTGGTTGCAATATGAGGTTGAGAACGAATATTTTTTCTCAAATATCTGCGAATATTTTTTCGACAGACCAGATATTAAAACTCAGTGGATTCAGGCAGTAATGCAAAAAGACTGTGAACCACAAAATGAGAAAGTACGCCCTAGACACGTCACTTAATCACCGTTAAATAAACCCAATGAAATATTTAAGTGTTTTAAAATTATAATTTTCTAACGCACATATGTTGGCATAACAAATTTAAAAGATGTAAATTTTTACAACCATGCATGTTATTATCTGTGGAAGAAAGAACAATTAAGAAAGGTGTGTTCTAGTAGATACACAGAAAAATTATCCATTCTGATATAATCAGAGTACATTTCAGGTTTTTTTTTTTTGTTTTTTTGTTTTAAGTACACTTTATGCACAGTAAGGCTATTCGGGACTCAACCTATAGTTTAAGCCACATTGTGCCTCCACCAGATATCGAATCCTGGGACATCTTGATTACACGGCAGCGACGTTACAGCTACGCCATCAGGAGGCTTCTAAGTATTTGAATGTTTATAAATAATGTAAGCTTTATTTCAACCTGCCAAATCCTCCAACTTCCTGCATATTCGTATCATGTGTGGAATTGCCTGTTTTTGTTTTTCGTTTTCGTGGAATTAAAAATCAACTGGCATAGCTATATATGTGAATGATTAATTAGAATGATAATTATAAAGAATGAGAAGTGGCCAAACATAAATTAGAACCAACTTAAAATACACGTTTATGTAAAATTTGATCTGTGGTTTTATTAATGAGAAATAAAATGTGCACTTTATAACTATTAGGCTAAGTAGAATATCTTTGTTTTTCATCGGTGTATTTAATCTTCCTTTTACCTTTAAGAATTTATTATTATTTACTTCTTTTTTAATATAAAAATCTGTTACTTAATTTTTAAGCGAATGAACTTTCTTGTTTAATGTATATACCAACGAAACCATTGGGTTCGATACCCGGTTGAGGCACATAGTGGTTCGGATTCCACTTTAAACTGTAGATCCAGTCCCTATTAGCCTTACTGTGCACAAAGTGGACTTAAAACATCAACTCAAAACAAAACAAAAAGAAAAACAAACAAAAAAACTAAACTATTGGTAGAGGTCACGCACAAAGAACAGGACGGGTCTTCAACCTCTTAGGTGACGAGTTCAAGCCCTAAATATGAGGATTTCAACCATAGACCTCAATTTTTTTTTTTTTATAAAAAAGACTTTTTACACTAAACTTCTTATCTAGGCCTAAATAGTTTGTAACTGTGAAACTACCCCCTGAATGCAAATTGACAACATATTTTTTTTTTCAAGCGAGTAAGAATTAAATGTGTGGAACACAGGGATACTTCTTGCGGAAACAATTAACTGTGCCCTGTCCCAGCATGTCTGGAGCAAAGCCGCGCAAAGCGGAAGAGAAGGGGAAAGAGGAGAAGGGGGATCGAGTGGACAGAGCGAGGCAGTACACGCAGCTGGAAAGGCTGGTAACTGAAGTGAATCTCCTCCCTCCACGCAATTCCGTTCGTTTCATGTGTTCATCGCTGCTTAGATACTTGTTTTCTTGACTTGCTCCAGAGATAAGTGGGACAGAGTGTAGTTCGCATACATGTAGCAAGTAAGGCAACTTATCTCAGAATGAAAATTCCACAAGAGTTTTCAAACGTTTGTATCAGCAATGATGCAATGATAACTGGACACGGATCACACATAATCCCTTGCTAAAATCTAGTGGTCTAAAAACATTTGAAAACTTGAATGTATCTCTATACAGATACAAATTATAACGAACAATTTCGTAGATGTTCATGTAACCGTTATAAAATTACCAATAAAATATATTCACAATCTTAGATATACTAATATGAAGAAATAAATTCAGAGTAAGATTTCAAATGCATGTATAAAGTAATTATTGAAGTACAGAGCAATATGAGAGTATTGAACTTTTTTTTACAGGATAACGTTTACAATATTGAGGCGACAGAATAATTAAAAATTGTTGCTCCAAGGGAAACCAAGGGCGTAGTGTATTGGTTAGAGTTCTTGAGAGCATTGTCAGCGGTCCGAGGTTCGATCCTCCATACGAGATGTTCTTTCTTTTTGTTTTTTTAAAAAAACTCCTTCTATTAAACAAGAGCATGGCACCATTATTTGTAATAATAGCGTATAGTGGCTAGATTGTCCTGCAACTGGAATTTACTAAAAAAAATAATTAAATAAATGAATTGACACACGTTCAAAGGGATATTTTCACGTATCAGATCTTGAATTATGATACTCTAACGATAATTGTGTTCTGTTTCAAAGACATTGACAAATATTAATGAAATAACCATTTATATTTGTGGCAATTCAGGTCATACTAATATTACCCCTTTTTCCACTCGAGTTCAATGCAAAGATGCCTTCACAAATATCGACTGAAAAGTTCCCATCATGTGCAATTCTCCATTAAATATTTTCGCCGAGACGTATTACCTTAGTTTTCTTTGTTACAAACAAGTATTCTTTGCACATGACATGTAGGAGGGGGGTTGGATCTGCATTTAACATTGGTCAGCTCGTCCTACCTGTGTTCAGGAGCGAAAGCTTGTGGGGTAGTGGTTACCGATAAGGCTTGTCAATCTCATGGTCGTAAGTTCAAACCCCTCCGGTGACAGAAACGTTTCGTAAGTTTTAGATATATCCCATTGCGTTCATTGTCCACGCTGTGTGAAACGGAATGATTCAGTTTGGAATTAACGATGGGGGGAGGGGAAATGTTAAATAACAAAATCTCCATTTCAACGAACCGAGAAGAATTGGATAATTCTTATCAATATGAAAATTACATTCATGTTTTTAGTGGTATAATCGCAGGTAAAATCAAAGATCTGACGTGGGAGATTTTATCTTGCTCTGAACTCGGCCAAAAGGAATTTCGCACCGATCTAATACATTCTCCAATACATTATAAAATGTTATTGAATGTTTCATGTCGATAATTTTATCAATGCATCAGTTCTGGACACCGAGACGTATTTTCTGCAACTACCCCTTCTCTCCTCTCGTCTCCAGTCCCTTCATTTCTTAACTTCTCCTTCTTCTCTCCCCTCCTTCTCCTCTACTTTTATCTCATACCGCCATTCCTACTTTTCTCGCCTCTTGTCTCCATCCCACTCTTCTCCACTCCTCTTATCTCCTCTCCTGTCTTATATTTCTGACTACACGGCACTGTTATCCTCTTCTTTTCGTTCTTCTCTTTTTCTCTCTTTTACTCTACTCTCCACTCCAATCTTCTCGTCTCCTTCTCTCCTCTGCAAACTCCTTTCCTCCTCTTCTATCACCTCGCTTTCCTTCCTCTCTTTTCTCCTCTTTGCTCTATTTTCCTCACTCTCCTCTCATCTTTTTCCTTTCTCCTCATTACTTCTCCTATCCACTTCCTCTGTCCTCTATTTTCTTCCCTTCTTTACTTTTCCTCTTCTCCTTTTGCTTTTCTCCTCTCCTTTGTTCCCTTTCGTTTCCTCTCTCCTCTTTTCCTTTGTGTACACTCATCAACAATGAAATTCTAGAAAATCGACGTTCTTTCTTTCTGAGAGTATTAAAATGTAATACTAAATTTTTGTTTCTACTTTTATGCAATAATACTTGGATATCTTTCTTTCGCGTATTTTATAAATATCTAATGTGCATGTGGCAACCCTGAAATTGAGCCTAATTCTACACGCAACCCACCAACACCTTGTGTAAATTGGATTGCCTAGTTTAAAATGTCGTTGTCCTAAAACTTTTGAGAGACACTGTACCAAGTTAGTTCACGTTTATATCTTATAGCATATAGCCCTAGCGGCGATTAGGTCGGCGCGGGCAGTTGCCCCCCCCCCCACTTTTTGCCACGTTTGTCCCTGCACCATGATCAACCACATACTACCAAGCGAAAGTAAGCTTTCCTGCCCCCAGTTTTGAAACCCAATCGCCATTGAGCCTTGGTATAATTCTATACTTTACATTTTTATTGTCGTAAATGTATTTTCAGTGTAAAGGGTATACTGTTCACAACACTAAACTAAACATCTTTCTACATATTAAAGTGCTCCGTCAAGGCTTTTTTGCTGGATCGTTTAATAGTTCGCACGGATGACGCTAGATGGCTTACGGAATCGACTGTTTCTTCGCTCGAGCGAATAACGCTAGAAACGATCGGTACACGCTCGAAGCCCAGTAGTACACGTACAACCGTAATTTGTCTCTGGTAGTGGACCTTCAAATATGCTTCGTGAAGTGATAGACTCAGTGAAATTGAAACTAAAGTGAACATAGTCATCATCTCCATGTTAAAATGTAATTTAGTCTATCTTCCCAATAAATATCAATATATGAAAATGAATATATGATTATGCGCTTAAACTAACAGCACGAATTTTACATATGTAATTATATTTGTACGATTATTGTCACATTGCTACGCCCTTGTGGGTACGTACTTACATGTTATTTACCACGGCTACAGATATCTTAATCTCAGGGGGATAGGTTCTTTATTTGAGAATTCCAAATAAGAAAGCGTTTTATAGCCAAGAGGATATAGTTAAATGCGGAGATATATTCTGAGAACTATACAAAATACAGAGAAAAATATATAGCGACATTGAAATATATCAAAAATTTACATCGGTTACATTCTTCTTGAAAGGAAATCTTCTTCTTTCTCTTCGTAATTATGGAAAGGCTTCTTCTCTCTCTTGATTATAGAATAGGCTTCTTCTTCTTTGATTATGGAAAAGGCTTCTTCTTCTTTTCTTCTTTTGATTTTGGAAAAAAGCTTCTCCTACTTTAATTATGGAAAAGGCTTCTTCTTCTTTTCTTCTTTGATTATGGAAAAAGCTTCTCCTTCTTTTCCTTTTGATTATCGAATAGGCTTCTTCTTCTTCTTTTGATTATGGAAAAGACTTCTTTTATTATTTTTTCTATATATAAGAAATCTAGTTGCGTCGTCTCGCTTCCTTTTCTTTATGCCCTATATATGTTTTATTTCCCTTTCCCGGTTTCTTTGGCAAACGATACAAGCTATACTTATATAAAGGAGTAGGGTCGACTAAACTGACACTAGCGCCACCTCCTATGTAACGACCAAAGGGGAATAACCATGATCGCTAATAACAAGCGCTGCCAATGGCCCAGTGCAACTAAAAAAGAAGCGCAACCGTAAAGTGCTTCGGGGCGTCTAATTGACCACAGCGCCACCGGGGAACGGACAAATCCCAAAACTGACGATGTTCTCCTCGTCAGAGAATCAAAAAGAAATTGAGATACATTTCTGAATTCATTTGCTCGCTTAATGACTTTCGTAAACGTTTCATCTGCGGCCATATTCTTAATTCTTTTAATTTACTATATACATCATTCTATTTACTTCTTTTATAGTATTTGAACTCTTCTTTTATATATTTCTCAATTTTCTATAATATATATAATTTCTCTTCTCCGCTCTAAGTTTTTTATAATTTCCTTCCCTCCTCTTTCTATAGCGTGCTGCCATCTCTTGTCGATTCCGAGAAACCATTCCTCCTTGCAACATTCATTGTGTCGTGCGAAACTGGCACGTGACAACATTGACATTATATTTCATATTCTATACATATTCGAGCGAGTCACGGCCGACCGTGAGAGATTCGATCGAGTTTGACCGAGCGAAACTGGTCCAGTATAGTACTCTAAATTCTATTCGATCTCTGAAGTATGTGTATTATACTAGATGTGGTAATACATCAACAGAATCTTTGTGGAAATGTTACATTTTTTTAACATTTCTGCACACTTTCTCTTGTCTGAGAAGAAGTACATTCTTCTTATTCTATTTCCTAAAGTAAGAGCTGTTGCTCACTATTCCCCGCAACCCTTAATTTGAAAGGTATACATGAAAATTAAAACTAGGGTGTGTCTTGAGTTGTTAAACGACAAACAAACCTGAATGAACTGGTTCTGAAGTAGCAGACGCCATATGGTACCTCGGGAGCAAGCAGGATTTTAAACTGTTTTTAGATAATTGTGTTTGCGTCCTTCTTATCCTGAATGCAGATTATACTTATGAAGGTACACTCGCAAATGAACATTCATGCATTTGACAGGACTCGAAACTTAAACATCGGTGCCGAGACCCTCGGTCACTTATTGGCCAGATGGGTAAGTAAAAACTGAGAAAGCTATAAAAATGATACACACACAGATTATGCCAATTGACAAATATGTTGACTCCAATAACACATTAACGTGCATAAGCTGCAAATGATACGCTTTTTTTTTTTTTGGTGCAAGATGAACTTCGTGGAAGCGAGGTCGACCTTTGGCTCAGGGTTGTTAAAGGTCCAGGAATTTTATATAAATTCAATTCCGGTCCAGAAGAGAAAATCAGCAAGCGTTAATGGGTTCTGGACCGTAAAGAACCTTTATATCTGTAAAGTATTTCAATTCGGTTCAGAAACCTTTTCTCAGGATCAATTAGTTACGTTCCTAGTAACTCTTCTATCAATTTTCTTCTCTTGTCGGGGCATCAAGGCTTTAATGGTCTGCACTGAAACCTATCTTAAGGTGGGCTTAAGAAAAATCCAACCAGTGTTTGTAAGTTTAACGGTAAATGTTTATTTCCCTCCAGGATACTTACATCTGGTCGGTAGGTAACTCGAATACCAGAACTTGAGTATAGTTACTTTTGGAAATATAGACGCAGAAAAAATACTAGTTCGATGAACAACCCTGAGGTGGCCAGACTAGGATTTATAGAAGAGCGGAATTATTATGTTCACTTCTTCCTAGACTTGGTATTCTCACCTGATACACTCTCGTTAAGCCAAAATGTGGGGTATTTATACTCAAGCTCTCAGCCTCAAACTTCTGCCTTTAGGCAAATTTATTATACAAACATTCTCAATTATAACATGCATATATTCTGAAAATACAGTTTTGTTTTGAGTAATTTACAAAGAGAATTGAAATATTCATCCGAATTAACAATTCTTTCTTTAACGTTGATAAATCTTCATACATTTGGGAAATTACAAATTTAAATGTTCCGCTATTTGTTAATCATAATTACATTAGTTCAGTAGCATGGGTAATCTCTTTATTGGCGTGTTTGTATTCAGGAGGTGCTCGTTGCTATGTGAAGTACGTATGCATTACGTCATCTGGGAGGATCGCGTTTGACGGTGCTCGTTGCTATGTGCAGTAAGTTTGGTGCGGGGTACATTTAGCTACTAACACGTCGCAAAAATCGGAACAAGCAGGTTATTGATTTTGTCGCAGTCGATATATTTTTATTGTATTAATTCTCTTGAAATGATATTGTTTTGTTCATTCCACCTATAATCATGCCTAATTGTGCAGTAACAAGCTGTGAGAATTATAACCAAAAACCTAAAGGAAGTGATATAAAATATCATAGATTTCCAGCTGATAATCGTGTAAGTAAACAGTGGATTCGTGCTTGTGATCGAGAACATAATATTAATATTAAAAATGCGAGAGTGTGTAGTGCCCATTTTTGTAAAGAAGACTATGTGCGAGATTTAAGAGCAGGACTTCTGTGTTTGCCAACAAAGAAAGTACTGAAGCCAACTGCAGTGCCATCACTAAAATTACACCATATTACTTCAGTGCAAAATAATAGAGAATGTGGTGTAGCAAATTCTCCTGAACCTTCCTCTTCAAAACATGAATCATTTTTAGGATGTGCTGATAAAGACTGTGGAGATGTACGCTACGAAAGGTGTGAAATAAGGAAACGTTCCTTAAATAAGCTAAATACTATGTCGCCGAAAAAAAGAAAAATAGACGTAGGTACAGAAACTGCTAGCAATGTTTCGTTGTTAGAAAACACTATTCATCGCTTACAGAAGAACAACACACGTTTACATAAAGAAATTAATAAGTTAAAGATTAAGAACAAGCTCTTGCAACTTGCTTTAACCAAAAAACTAAACAAGTTCAAAATTTTCAACATAACCTAACCGACAATGTAACAAGAAAACTCACGAATATCTTGGGGAAAGTGTTCAGTGACACTCAAATACAATACTTAGTACACGGTAAAAGATGATATAAGCAAAGCGTTGACTCTTCGAGAAATTTCAAAAAAATGTTACGTTTATTTGAGAAATACAGTTGGTATACCTTTACCTGGACTTTCTACGTTAAGAAGATGGGTGTCGAATTCATTTCGTTGCCGGCCAGGTATATTAGGTGATGTTTTGCAAGTGATGAAATATGTGTGAACCCTCTCTAATTGTAAATCACATTACACTAATAATGTTCGGGTCTCTGAGTTCCATATTTTCGGAAATTTTACGTACAGGAGGATGAGGAAGAAGAGTGTAAGATTGGCATTTCGTGCTACAAAATTTGTGTTGTAAATAAAACCCCAAACCTTGAAAACGCAAGTCCAGTTTTTAATTTCCATAAAATGTTAATTTTCGATATCAAAGTTAGGTTGTACAAGTTACCGCGCTGATAAGTTACAGTTGTGTGAAATCGTTTTGCGTATTAAAATCTATAATACGTGTACGTGCAAGCGAAGAGCGAAAGTGTACAAATACGAATGCAACACCCTTAACTAGCCGAACCTACTCGAAACTGGATGCTAAGAACACCAAACCTAATTCACCTAACCTACTAATTCAAGCGTACAGGAAGGGATTTACAAACACACAGAAAATTTAGCTCATTGATAATATTAAGCAAAGGCAAAGCGAGATGCAAAGGATAACACGGTAAGCTCACGTATAGTCAGGAGAATGTTGCCACTATTACTGCATTTTTTTGTTTTCAATTCCATATAATTTATATTCCTTTGCGGTGGACAAGCCAGGTAATGGTAAAAATCAAACAGTAATAATACCTTTGAGGATAGGGCGTGAGATGTAGAAATTTCATGAAGTCCCTAACATGACAACGGCAATCAACTTCTGGCATACATACAGTCATATAGTACACATGTACCGAAATCTTGTCATGCGATTTTGTGTGTAATGAAGTGATTATCACCCTGCAATCTAAACTTGGGCCAAATTACGAATTCAAAGGACATAATTAATTCTTCAGAGAATAGTTTTTCTATTAACTCTGTCCATTTAATTGATAATCATTAATTAGATTTAATTTGATGTTCACTGACATTAGGTTAATAACGTTGATAATTATATTTCTCCCTTGTACATGTGACATTTAGAACAGGTTAAGATAATATATCTGAAGCATAAATGAAAATATAGCAAATAAGTTACAAGAAATCACAATGAAGGACTGTACAAGGGTATGAATCGTTAAATAGTAAAATTTCATTTTTGGACTTTGTCTTGGATTTTCCTATTACATTTCCAAATACATTTTAGGCGTCTATAACCAGGAAAACTATTCTATATGCCGAGCTCGTGGCACAAGTATATAGTTCGTCAACTACACCACAAAGAGCTTACTGTTTTAAAGAAAATTTTCCACGAAAGGAAAGTATGACATCCATTGTTTACACTGAGTAGAAAGGTACAAAATCATCCACATCATATTCGTGAAATATTAAATTGAACGCAATAGTAAAACTTCATTAATGGGCATTATATTTATTTCATATAATGCTCAATATCGTGTACATAATATTATAAAACCGGAATATACATTTTATTCAAGAAGTGTAATTTCCTTTACTGTCGTTAGAAGGCAATTACGTGACATTTTACTATCTTGTCTTCGCGATTAGCCCAAAGTGGCAGAAAAGCGGAGTGAAACAAATAAACAAAATAAATCTATGAAACGATCATTTCCTTTTTAACTCTTTCATTCATGGAATTCTTCTTTAGCATGTCAAAATTATAGTATACTATGATTATAGAATGAAGACATGGTAAATGAGAACATGCGGAACTATCTTTGTAACACATCGATCAGAAAGTTTGAAAAGTATGGATTTTCACAATACGTTTGCGAGTTTTCAATTATGTTACTACTAGTGCCTCCCCGATGGCGCAATGGTAGCGTCGTTGCCTTGTAATCAAGGAATCCCGGGTTCAATACCCGGTGGAGGGACATAGTAGTTCGGATCCCACTCTAAACTGTAGATCCAGTCCCGATTAGCCTTTCTGTGCATAAGTGGACTTGTTGAAACACCAACTCAATCAATCAGTCATGTTACTAATCATTAAAGGAATGCCTCAATACCATCCCGAAGTTTCAATAATTAATAATTCCCCCTCCTCAAAGTAATAAAACACTTTCCCTCTCTGAACCTCGCATAGAAATTATAGCGGCCGTTTGCTTCGGCCAAGCCCCGAACGAACATAACCGAAGGGGCACCGAGCATAATCGATCCTCCCATAAGATGTCACGCGCTCGTGCATGATCGGCAATTTTCGGATATATATTAAGTTACCTTGGTTTGTATTTACATATGTATATTTCGTTAAACAAGCTTCCTTCATTAGTACAGTACATAAAGGTTAGTTCATTTGATCATTAACATAATGATTGGTGAGTTCACGTTTATGTCACAAACTGAGTCATTCAACATTAACATTATTAAGAAATCGAAGCAATACTAAACCTTTTAACTTTCGACATGTACAATTTTAGTTATAATTGAATGTTACGAAAATGTGCAAAAACGTAACAAATTTAAATACGGTCCAGGAACCTTTTTTCGGGATGAATTTATATACTGTCCAGGATTCTTTTCCGGATCAGATTAATTAGGGTTCAAGTTCCGTATTGAAATGAAACAATACTCAACTTGGACAGAGTTTAAATCGTGCGAGATAAAGGGTTACAGTCCTTTTGCGGAACCCATTAGAATTCATGGGTTTTTGGACCTTTAACAACTCTGGTTTGGGTGTCTTCAGAAAGATACACACCCCATGACTTTCCATAATGTCATAATATGAATTTCTGATATGTTCTTGAGTTTGTTGAACTGTACGTGTACATTATATTCAATGCAAGCCTTTTGTAATTGGACACAAGGATCTTTTATTGATGATAAGTAAAATATCACCCCATACCAAAATATTATGTGCAAGGTCATGAAAATGCTAGACATCAATGGAGCATTCTCAATGGAAATACAGTATAAGGGTCGCGAAGTAAAAAAGAATACCGTGGAGCCATGAATCTCTTTACCTGCCGAGTAGTCGTGTGTCAGAAGCGAGCTACAGGTGTAGGGCACGATCCTGGCAGACCACGCACAACAGTCGTAAAACGTGGAGAATTGTTCACTGCAAATCGTTTCAAATATGTGTGGACGTAACTTGGTTAAATAACTTTGACAAGATACTGGAAATAGCCTCGTATATTGTCAGCTTGTCACAAGAGATATATATGAACTTGTTACCATGTTGGCGCGTGGTGGGAATTTTGCAATCATACCATCGGAACTGCTTGGAACAAGAAACAAGCTGTTCCTCTGTAAAAAAACCTTTCTATCTGTAACGTATTTCAATTCGGTCCAGAAACTTTTTTCCGGATCAATTTAAATACGGTCCAGGAACCTTCTTTCTGAATGAACTTAAATTCGGCCCAGGAACCTCTTTTTCGGAAGAATTTAAATTCGGTCCGGGAACCTTTTATCCAGCATCAATTTAATTACGGTCCAGGAACCTTTTTTGAGAAACAATTAAAATACGGTCCGGAACCTTTTTTCAATGAGACAATACGCAACTTCTACCGAATATAAATTGTGCGAGATTAAAGGTTCCGGTCCTGCACCGGAACCCAATAAAACCCATTAGAATTGTTAAGTTCCTGGACTTTCAACAACCCTGGTATAAACACATACATTTAAATGTGTACAGAAAGAATATCCAATGATCTGCTTAGCCGAGATGGTTCTGAGACAGAATACCTCCTTTTGTCTGTTGTGTTGTCAATGGTGCACACATTGAGTTACATTAATGAGGGATGAATTTTGAAATTTTATACTGTGTATGATTTTCATTCTCAATCTAATAAAAGTATTTTTAACTCCAAACCCAGTAGGCCTTTTCGTACAACTGTATTGCCTGCATATTGTGCCGTAGTTAAACTTTTTTTTAAGTTCACCTTATACTGAGTGGTCCAAAGGAAGGTTGACAGTTTACAGTTAACATATGCGAAGTAGGTTTAGCGTTGCCATTTGTTATAGCAGTGACATTATACAAACATTCTGTAAACACACACACATGAACATAAACATAAATACAAACAGATGTTCAGTGTCCACCATCAACACTGACACATGTTTGTGGTCTGCCAACAAAACTGTGGCTCACAGTGACGCAACTGTCCAGGTTTTTGTTTATTTTGTTGCAGGTCAATGTGGAAGGTTACTGTCCACTTAACGCATCGTTTCCAGATTTTTATATTTCCAGTAAATCTTCACGATCTTCTTTCTGTCCTGGACTGCCATTACGAATCACCAACCTGTGAAATGTAAACTAAAGACTGTCAACCTACTTTTGCACAACCCTATGTGGAGGAAGGATAATAGAGGCTGATCCCAAAGTTGAAAGTGGGATCAGAACCATTATGTACCAGAAGTTATTCAGACAATACCCGCACCTTTCCTTTCTTCTTGGTTCATTTAACATCGAGACAGTCTGCCTGACTGCTCCGTCCGCTCGCCTGCCGGAGTAGAGACCAAGCCGAGGAGTAAGTCATCAAAGTTACCCTCTTCCTAGACACCTTGGATGAGGAACTATGCATCTCGGTTCTCCCAGAACCCTGTGCAACATTAAACACACGTATCTTCTGACAAATCCTATTGGTTGTTCAAATGGTAACTGAGCAGGAATCATGTGCGTAGAATACGGTGCATGCAATAACACCATATTATCAAAGTTGACTTAGTGGGACTTCCTATCATGATGTATACAGTGAAGTCTAATATATTCATATTAATGGGCAGAGTAACACCAACGTAATATGCAGGAAAAGAAGTAATTCTCAGTAGTTAGGCGTTTTTGTTTACATTAACTTAGTTCTTACAGTGGACGGAGAATAGGTAGAAATTAGCGATGCTAGAACTAAAAGTGGCATTTATAAGGTCTTCAATTCGTTTCAACAGGCGAAGAAAAGACTAACGACAAGTTCAATTGAAGAGTGTAATTTAGGAACAAACACCAGAATACTTTTAAAAATAACCACATACGTCATTAAGGCTTTCATGGTGGCGTATTGGTACCATCTTCGCTTTGTCATCAAGGAGAACTAGATACGTTGCTTCGTATTTCAATTTAAGCGTTAGGTTCAGTCTAGATTAGCCTATCTGCGTATAAAGTGGACTTGATATAAAATGTTACCATGTGACTTTTATTAATCCACAGTGCATTGTTTAGCTATCGTTGATTGGAGTAATTATTATCAGATTTTTGACGAGCGTTGCGCAGCACCTGGTGTTGGATATGTGAGTTTACAATAATTTATTTTCATCCAAAATCTAAGGAAAAAGTAAGTAATTATGGATAGTGATAAGTAACATTAGTTTGTGCGTTTTCAGAGATTATGGTGAAACAATCTGCAATGTTAAAATAGGATATATTTATACAATCCTCTGTACACTGAGGGTACATGTATGATTTTTGTAATATATTATTGGGTCGCAGATTTTCAGGCAAAGATAGTAAATTTTTCTTTATGCAATTTGTGTAACAACTGTTGTAAAAGATGTAAAAATATATTTACCGGTACTTTTCAATTTATCCATATTCAAACAAGTCGTTTTGTTAGGTATAAGGTATCCAGCTACCATACAATGTTAATGGTAGCTCTACATTTACGTCATTTAGATCAAGTTCAACGAAACAAAACGATAATTCGACCGACATCTTTTAATGACAACACTTGATCTAAGAGCACATCAAGCATCCACGTTGAAATAATTTCAGCTCGAAAAACAGAGATTTAGGAAATGTATTATTGTCTCAAATTTGAGAACTTATCGACCTAGACCACCTCCACCCCTTCGTATTATATTTCAAAGAAAGTTATAACCAAAGCATTCCAACAAAACAGCAGTTTAAATCCTCTAAAAGTTGTGAAATTTCCACAAATGTTGTATGTACACAATCTAGAAAAATATTATACAAGGAGAAACGAGCAATATATCTGTGAGTAGTGGAGTATGAACGTCTCTGATTTAAGAGTTTTACAAATCTCACAGACACACACATGGTTTATTATATGCGTCTGAACAAGAATCGTTGATCAATATGTATATGTTTAAAGAAATTACTGCCTTTTGGAGTAAAATGTCTATAAAATAATTATTTGAATTTATCTTGCTTTTTCTAGTTAGAAAAATTACGATGATTAAAAATTATTTTTTTCTACAATAACATATGTTTCTAGCAACAGAAAATTGTCGAAGGATTCCCTTTATACAGTATAACACTGAATAAAACATTTTCTACATTTATCAAAATATTTTTCTGTGCTCTAACAAACAGGTTGCTGAAAATCTCAATTAATTAAACACACGAAACAGAGGAGAAAGCACTAAGAGTGGGACTTCGGATTACAATCGTCAATCAATTCATCTCATTTCAGAATTGTCTGTTTTACAGGAGACAAAGAATGGCTCAGAGTACTACAATAAAGAGATGCCTACACACTAGACACAAAGGTTCAGCTTTTCGCCTTGCTTCTCCAGGACTCTGTACCCTCCAGA